>NC_069129.1:43200460-43531722 GCF_026914265.1 Mya arenaria
GCAATAGGGTTGTATCACGTAAGATGTGTTGCCTAGTTCAGGTACTTTCCGTATAGACCTTTTAAGTCATTAGCAAATTTCTTCATATTAAACTTGGCTTTGTTATTATCATGCATTATTTTACATCATTACTCATGTTGTAAATGCTGCATTGGTTAAAATGACTCCTATCATCTTTATCCTGATTATGATTAAATGTAGCACCGACTGTTTTCATAAACAAAATATCCAAGCTGATAATAATCTTCTAAATCTATTATTTTTGAATCTGGAAGTTCCCATATATCTATTTTCGGGCGACACAGAGTCTAACCCAAGACTCAACCGACGATGATCAGGCGAAATGCTTTATATTTTTCACCAAAATATCAGTACTACATCAAAATTAGACTTCATCAGAGATGCGCTTAAAGACTTTGGTATGTTGTGTTTCACGGAGTCACATCTTTCTTCTGATATAAATGATGATTTTCTACAACTTGATGATCATGAATATCTTCTCCGAAGCACAATTTTTCCGATTTGGGCGGGTTCTTAATTTATGTTTCGGCCTCCTTTAGACCTATGCGTAGATTAGACTTAGACCATCATCTTCCCGAATCACTTTGGGTAGATTAAATCCAAATGTGAATGCTTCCTTATATGCTCATTATATCGCAATCCTCATCTTAAGATATAATTTCGGGACCAATTCAATATGCTTTAAAAAGGCTAATGGTTCGTGAAAGAATATTATTATTCTGGGTAAAATTAACGAAGAACAGCCCAACCCCTAAAGACACAAATTTAAAGTCACCATGCTACATTTTAATCTACATATTCTCGTGGTATCAGAACATATACGTGTTCTAAATGCTGAAATTTCTGACACTAGTTCACACAGAGATCGTTTTCCGACATACGCAGTCATTACAAGTATCAAGTTCTTTCGTTAAAAATGTACCTGTAGATGAAACGCTATTATTCCAAGTTCTGATCTGCATTTATTAAACGAAGAATGTATTGACGAAGCCTCAAATGAGTTTACTTTTTGCGAATAATAGTTCCCTTTTGCTGTCTCGACAGCTAGCACAGATCATATGGAGATCACTATAAATGCTGACATGCAAACCATTTCTGACTAATCAAAACAATGGCCTGTTCAATTTCAACCCATCAACAAGTCAAGAAAAAATATAATCTACGAAACAGAAAATTTATAGGAACACTAAATATTTAGAGATGGGAAATATATAGTCGTTCAACAATTCCTTCCGCTATACCCTTGTGGAATAAACTCGATGGAAACACAAGACAGTCCCGTCTTTCAAGAAAAAGTTACAACAAAGAATGCCTTGTATGTTACCAAAGCAATGCAATGGTTGCTGGGAAAATGAGAGGGATAGAGCCAGGACGGAGGGATTGGTCACCTTGTATGTTACCAAAGCAATGCAATGGTTGCTGGGAAAATGAGAGGGATAGAGCCAGGACGGAGGGATTGGTCACCTTGTATGTTACCAAAGCAATGCAATGGTTGCTGGGAAAATGAGAGGTATAGAGCCAGGACGGAGAGATTGGTCACCTTGTATGTTACCAAAGCAATGCAATGGTTGCTGGGAAAATGAGAGGGATAGAGCCAGGACGGAGAGATTGGTCACCGTGTATGTTACCAAAGCAATGCAATGGTTGCTGGGAAAATGAGAGGGAAAGAGCCAGGACGGAGAGATTGGTCGCCTTGTTTGTTACCAAAGCAATGCAATGGTTGCTGGGAAAATGAGAGGGATAGAGCCAGGACGGAGGGATTGGTCGCCTTGTTTGTTACCAAAAGCAATGGCATGGTTGATAGGCAAATGAGAGGGATATAGCCATGACGGAGCGATCTGTTGCCCTGTTTGTTTCAAAAGCAATGTCATGGCTGATGGGCAAATGAGAGGGATATAGCCAGGACGGAGGGATATGTCGCCTTGTTTGTTTCAAAATCGATGTTATGATTGCTGAGCAAATGAGAGGGATAGATCAAAGACGGACGGCTTAGTCACATTGCAAGTTGAAAGTATTTGTAAGTGTAAGAAGACACTGTGGGTAGCATTCAACACAGTGCTTTCTAATTGCAAGGACATTGTTAAGTGCTGTTACAAAGCGGAATACATTGATGCACATTCAATTTGATCCCTTGATAATCTTTGAACTTAAAAAGACTATAATCCATTTAAGACTAAGAAGAATAAATATAAGCGTGTATAACATACCTTAAGTGATTGAGTCTTGTTATTTACCATAAATAACTGTAGCATGCGTTATTGTTTTATTTAATGGGCAAAGTAGGGAGATGTTGCGGAATATTATCTAAAGGTGTTTAATGTTGCACTCTCAAAATTTGACATTTTTTGACTTGTAAAAACAAATAATGTCTTAGACTTGTCTTGGCATCAATGCCTTCGATTTAGTCATTGTAGATAACTCACAATAGAACAGATCTCAATTATTTCGAGCACTGACAAAAAAATCTTAAAGCGTTAATAATGATAAATTTTCAAACGTGAATTTGATAAACTGCGATCTGACAGCATTCTTATCTCACTGGTTTTGACAAATGTACGCAAAATAGCTCATTCCAAGATAAATATAAATAAAAAGTTGACAAAACTGCCACTCTGTGATAGTGCAGCGCTAAGGTACAGATTGAAAAACGGAAAGAGTTTTCCGGCTGGAACATTTTTCCGGCTGGAGAATCAAGTTTTCCAGTCGGAGAATGTATCAGTCGGATAATTTTATTAAACCATTTTCAATATATATGCAACCACCCCATAAAGGTAACCATATTCAAATGGTCATTCTTTAATTCGTTTAAACCAGTTGCAAAGTTTGCTAAAATCCCACAATAATCGACACAAAAATCGTTTTCCGGCTGGGTCTGGTACTCAAATCGCCGTAATATTTCAGAATGATAACTCTTTCTATTTGTTGGGCAACACAACCTCAGACTCAGCACCTTGTCCAATTTCCGTGATATTATCATATCGTCATCTTTACTTTCAAGTATGACCTGTTTAGTGCGAAAATAAGCAACACTATGTTGCACGACATCGCACATCTCTGTTTCGAAGCAATCATTCTTCTGTGCATTTGAGTCGAGAACTTAAGTGCTACAACTCAAAGCTCTGGAGCTTGGTTTTGAGGACGGATGCATCTTTGTTTACAGGCTGCTGGAAATATGTGCTACATAACTTCTCTTGTTAGCGTGTTTATCTTAGCATAATGAAGAAACTAAATAAGAATGCATAACTTCGACTACAACTTTATTTCACCATATAAACACCTTTTCATCTAGACGAAGTATTCACTACTTATTTCTTAACGAAATCTAATCCCTTTCCTTAATAGCTATATTAGCGATTTCTTTTGAATTCCAGGACAAGTTACTCCAACACGGATAAGAACTTAATATATTTATATAAGCGTTTGAAATGATTGTCTTCCGATCCATTCAGAATCATTCTATGCAATAGTTAGATGACATTAAGTATTCAATGAATAAGACTGAGCGAGGCGAGCGAGCCTTTCTTAAGCAATTAGAAATTACTTTAGGTCATCTTACTGACTTGGAATACGACCTCATTGTCTGATGCATTGATAACGCAAAATTTGACACAGGAAGTGTGTATCGGGTGAGTGACAGTAGACGGACCTTTAAACACCCACGAAAGGTAATCTTCTTTATGATTTGATCTAATACTTAATGATTGCCTATCTGCAATTTCATTGGTTTGAAATATATTTTGTTTTCTCATAATGATTTCTTTGCCCGTCCGTTTTTGTATTTCACTGAATTGAAAATAAAATAAAATGTTTACACTACGCATGATTTATTTCATAGTCAATATTGGTATTGGGCATACTTATGAATACCTCTAATTTAAAGCGATATAAATGAAATAAACTACAGCTTTAACACGTACTTGTAGCTACATGCATATGTCCAAATACACGTACATGTCGTGGTGCGCAATAGCTCTATTGTCTGTTGCCTATTGGTCTTTGTGAATTTATAAAAAGTCAGACTTTATTGTATCATTTATTGTTATCGTTATCGCAGCGCATATACTTAAAGCGGGGACTTAGATAGCCATAAACACAACTATTTAACTGTAACCGAACTCAGGGCTGTTCTAATCGCTCTTATATCAGAGTCGCAAAGTCGAATGTGCTTTTGAATAGTGTAAAAGCATATAATGACCTTTAATAACATTTGATGCTTTGTGATAAATTAAGTTGAGATTGAATGTGATATTTTCGTCACATTGGGCTTATGCTTTAACGTCTTTCCGTTTAACGTGGCCTGGAATTGAAACCCCGACGTCTACCACTGAGTTTTCGGGGCAGTGAAAACGGACGATCAAGCCCATGATAAGGGTTTCATTCTTCCAAACTGAGCTCAATTTACAGTTGACCATTCAGAAAGTTTTTTATAATTTCCATTAATAATTTAATGACATCATGTGATACTTTCAGAGTAATTCTTCAAATTAACAATCAGCTCAAATATATTCAAACGTCTACTGTAAAGTAAATGAATATAAAGGGTTAAGACATTTCATTGTTTAATTTTGAAGAAATATAATATTTTTCAAGTTAACTATTCAAATGGAGGCTGGATTTACATTTCCATTAACACCATCCTTTATAGAAACTTAGTAACATCAAAAAGAATTTACATTAACTTAAATGCAGTCATTGTTTTGAATATAAAACAAGGTTACAAAAAAAAATGCAAGCTCATATTGTAAATTAATGGTATTGCATTTACCATTCAGTTGTTAAAACATTATTGATTGTTTGGTAATTTCTACCCAAGAATGAACAATCACAGCTGATAAAGAAAACTGTCAGTTTGCTTGAATTACCTTCAGTGAATCACTGTCCAACTTCCCAACAACTAAGACGCGTTCGTAAGGACAGAAGGACACTGAGTAGGTATTAGTCAGTCCATCCTTCTGTCCAGTATCTCTAACATCTTGCCATCCCGCTCTGTTAGCTGCATCACGTTGTTACTGCCATAAACGCACACGAGGAGCTAATCTGGACCTACCTGCACCACAAACTCGGGATATTCCAGTTTCTTGTTCCTGTACTCTCGCAGGACCTTCCTGTCGTGAGCCAACTGGAGAACGGTGTGAGCTCTGGGGCTGTGATTACGGACAGTCTCAAGTCCAAGTCTAGACTCAGACTCAGAAAAGCATTTTGATAAAGGAAGAAAAGTCATATTTATTTCATTTCTTTTACCAAAAAAAAATTGGTAAATATTAGTTAAATATTCAAATAGCAATATGTTTCAGTAAATTTTAACATCAATGCTCTGGTAAATGGAAGATTACAATGGAATGAAGTTTTGCAATAATGAGTCTTGAGTCTGAACTCAGACTTGAGACTGTTCGTAATCACTGCCCCTGACGTCCGATACGTACAGGGTCGGTGGTGTGAAAGTTGACACAGTCAGGTATTGTGGGTTTGTGAAAATTTGTCTTCCGTCAACTGTTTGGAATGGACTTATGATATGACCATCCAATGTCATCACTTCAATACGCGGGTTAGATACGTAACAAACGTATAATCTATTGTTGTAATACGCAATAACACGGCTTTCAGATAATACTTTAATTTCCTTTCCACACAACAACTGCCCTACATTCGTAGACAGTAGCTGGATTATGGCCATACAAGGGAGAGTGACTGCGGCATGGTCATCAGGGAGCACACACACGTCCCAGGGCTGAGCTGGCAGCGGGACGTGACGCTGCGGGTGGTGACGTCCACCAGTTTAGCACAATTGTTATAACAGTCAGTCAGGAGGAAGAGACCAGGAGAAAGCAGGACGAGGAAGGTGATAAAGCAGGTGTTCTTGTCTTGTGGCGTCACTTTCATCTTAAGACAACGGCTCAAATTGGTTTTTAAAATAGGTACAATTCCAATTTTTAGTGTTTTGTTTATGAAAATATTTAGATTAAACAAACAAGACACGGATACACTGTAATAAATAGAAATCATAAGGAGGATGTTTTTTGTTTCAATGCAATATGCAATAACTTTCACTGATGTGTAAGTCTTATTAGGAGACTATGTTAAATAACAATTATATAAAGAAATATGTATTTGTTCAATTGAATTTGGGGGTAAAATTGTTTATACTATAAATCGAATTTATGTTGATGAGTATGTGGTCTGTCCGTAGTATTTGTATTTGTGTTGTTTATACGTTTGTGTCTCTGGCTCATTGTCGTTGGAGTCATTGTCTCTCAGCAGGGTTTAATTTCTTATTTTCAACTATTGGGCTTGTCCCTGTAGTTTTCATTGTATTAGTATAATTAGAGCAAAAGATTTTTGTTTATTACAATATGGAAATGAAAATTTAAACGAGGTTAGTACAAATAATGACCGTTTATGTAAATATATTGGTGAGGTACTAATCTGTAGAGGCAGAAACGTATTCCTATGGAAATCACAACTGACCAAATTTTTAGTCTTAATATCATAATAAATACATTTGCAGCGTTATTTGATGTTAAGAAAGCCTACGAATTTATTAATAGTGATAAAGTATATAAGTCAATACTACGACGGAACATAGAAGTCGGTCATTTGGATATGCTCTACTCCTACGGACGTTCTTGTGTTCGGATTAACTCTGTTTGTACACTCTAGTGGCACACAAGTTTGCATCATGTCCCAAATCTTATTTCATGAAAGTTTAGTTTACTTAGGTTAGGTAAGTATTAAAAAAATGGATGGAAGCCATTCATGTAATATAAATGATATTACTTGTACTAAGATAAACATGTAGCTCAGCTCATAAGTTACGGTGCGTATACCTATAGACGTAAATTCGTGTTCATGCATTAACGCTGGCCGTTGAAAACAGAGTCAAGCGTTTCTTTCCTTGGGTTGGGAAATACCCACTTAATACACACCTGATGAGGATGTGAAGAAATGGCATGGGTACTCCCAAGTATTCATCATGGTTTTATTATGTAAATGAGAAATTGCTGATCTTTGCCTCAAAGAAGGCCAGCGTTTAGTAAGTTCACATGTTAAGTTGCTCCAATTCGCTTTGGAACTGAGTAAAATCATTTCTTGATTAATCATTTAAGCCCTTCTTGTGATGATATTGACTCAGAAATGCACGTGTTGTGATAGTGTAGACTGAACTCCATTGTTACATCAAAAAGAATTTACATTAACTTAAATGCAGTCATTGTTTTGAATATAAAACAAGGTTACAAAAAAAAATGCAAGCTCATATTGTAAATTAATGGTATTGCATTTACCATTCAGTTGTTAAAACATTATTGATTGTTTGGTAATTTCTACCCAAGAATGAACAATCACAGCTGATAAAGAAAACTGTCAGTTTGCTTGAATTACCTTCAGTGAATCACTGTCCAACTTCCCAACAACTAAGACGCGTTCGTAAGGACAGAAGGACACTGAGTAGGTATTAGTCAGTCCATCCTTCTGTCCAGTATCTCTAACATCTTGCCATCCCGCTCTGTTAGCTGCATCACGTTGTTACTGCCATAAACGCACACGAGGAGCTAATCTGGACCTACCTGCACCACAAACTCGGGATATTCCAGTTTCTTGTTCCTGTACTCTCGCAGGACCTTCCTGTCGTGAGCCAACTGGAGAACGGTGTGAGCTCTGGGGCTGTGATTACGGACAGTCTCAAGTCCAAGTCTAGACTCAGACTCAGAAAAGCATTTTGATAAAGGAAGAAAAGTCATATTTATTTCATTTCTTTTACCAAAAAAAAATTGGTAAATATTAGTTAAATATTCAAATAGCAATATGTTTCAGTAAATTTTAACATCAATGCTCTGGTAAATGGAAGATTACAATGGAATGAAGTTTTGCAATAATGAGTCTTGAGTCTGAACTCAGACTTGAGACTGTTCGTAATCACTGCCCCTGACGTCCGATACGTACAGGGTCGGTGGTGTGAAAGTTGACACAGTCAGGTATTGTGGGTTTGTGAAAATTTGTCTTCCGTCAACTGTTTGGAATGGACTTATGATATGACCATCCAATGTCATCACTTCAATACGCGGGTTAGATACGTAACAAACGTATAATCTATTGTTGTAATACGCAATAACACGGCTTTCAGATAATACTTTAATTTCCTTTCCACACAACAACTGCCCTACATTCGTAGACAGTAGCTGGATTATGGCCATACAAGGGAGAGTGACTGCGGCATGGTCATCAGGGAGCACACACACGTCCCAGGGCTGAGCTGGCAGCGGGACGTGACGCTGCGGGTGGTGACGTCCACCAGTTTAGCACAATTGTTATAACAGTCAGTCAGGAGGAAGAGACCAGGAGAAAGCAGGACGAGGAAGGTGATAAAGCAGGTGTTCTTGTCTTGTGGCGTCACTTTCATCTTAAGACAACGGCTCAAATTGGTTTTTAAAATAGGTACAATTCCAATTTTTAGTGTTTTGTTTATGAAAATATTTAGATTAAACAAACAAGACACGGATACACTGTAATAAATAGAAATCATAAGGAGGATGTTTTTTGTTTCAATGCAATATGCAATAACTTTCACTGATGTGTAAGTCTTATTAGGAGACTATGTTAAATAACAATTATATAAAGAAATATGTATTTGTTCAATTGAATTTGGGGGTAAAATTGTTTATACTATAAATCGAATTTATGTTGATGAGTATGTGGTCTGTCCGTAGTATTTGTATTTGTGTTGTTTATACGTTTGTGTCTCTGGCTCATTGTCGTTGGAGTCATTGTCTCTCAGCAGGGTTTAATTTCTTATTTTCAACTATTGGGCTTGTCCCTGTAGTTTTCATTGTATTAGTATAATTAGAGCAAAAGATTTTTGTTTATTACAATATGGAAATGAAAATTTAAACGAGGTTAGTACAAATAATGACCGTTTATGTAAATATATTGGTGAGGTACTAATCTGTAGAGGCAGAAACGTATTCCTATGGAAATCACAACTGACCAAATTTTTAGTCTTAATATCATAATAAATACATTTGCAGCGTTATTTGATGTTAAGAAAGCCTACGAATTTATTAATAGTGATAAAGTATATAAGTCAATACTACGACGGAACATAGAAGTCGGTCATTTGGATATGCTCTACTCCTACGGACGTTCTTGTGTTCGGATTAACTCTGTTTGTACACTCTAGTGGCACACAAGTTTGCATCATGTCCCAAATCTTATTTCATGAAAGTTTAGTTTACTTAGGTTAGGTAAGTATTAAAAAAATGGATGGAAGCCATTCATGTAATATAAATGATATTACTTGTACTAAGATAAACATGTAGCTCAGCTCATAAGTTACGGTGCGTATACCTATAGACGTAAATTCGTGTTCATGCATTAACGCTGGCCGTTGAAAACAGAGTCAAGCGTTTCTTTCCTTGGGTTGGGAAATACCCACTTAATACACACCTGATGAGGATGTGAAGAAATGGCATGGGTACTCCCAAGTATTCATCATGGTTTTATTATGTAAATGAGAAATTGCTGATCTTTGCCTCAAAGAAGGCCAGCGTTTAGTAAGTTCACATGTTAAGTTGCTCCAATTCGCTTTGGAACTGAGTAAAATCATTTCTTGATTAATCATTTAAGCCCTTCTTGTGATGATATTGACTCAGAAATGCACGTGTTGTGATAGTGTAGACTGAACTCCATTGTTACATCAAAAAGAATTTACATTAACTTAAATGCAGTCATTGTTTTGAATATAAAACAAGGTTACAAAAAAAAAATGCAAGCTCATATTGTAAATTAATGGTATTGCATTTACCATTCAGTTGTTAAAACATTATTGATTGTTTGGTAATTTCTACCCAAGAATGAACAATCACAGCTGATAAAGAAAACTGTCAGTTTGCTTGAATTACCTTTAGTGAATCACTGTCCAACTTCCCAACAACTAAGACGCGTTCGTAAGGACAGAAGGACACTGAGTAGGTATTAGTCAGTCCATCCTTCTGTCCAGTATCTCTAACATCTTGCCATCCCGCTCTGTTAGCTGCATCACGTTGTTACTGCCATAAACGCACACGAGGAGCTAATCTGGACCTACCTGCACCACAAACTCGGGATATTCCAGTTTCTTGTTCCTGTACTCTCGCAGGACCTTCCTGTCGTGAGCCAACTGGAGAACGGTGTGAGCTCTGGGGCTGTGATTACGGACAGTCTCAAGTCCAAGTCTAGACTCAGACTCAGAAAAGCATTTTGATAAAGGAAGAAAAGTCATATTTATTTCATTTCTTTTACCAAAAAAAAATTGGTAAATATTAGTTAAATATTCAAATAGCAATATGTTTCAGTAAATTTTAACATCAATGCTCTGGTAAATGGAAGATTACAATGGAATGAAGTTTTGCAATAATGAGTCTTGAGTCTGAACTCAGACTTGAGACTGTTCGTAATCACTGCCCCTGACGTCCGATACGTACAGGGTCGGTGGTGTGAAAGTTGACACAGTCAGGTATTGTGGGTTTGTGAAAATTTGTCTTCCGTCAACTGTTTGGAATGGACTTATGATATGACCATCCAATGTCATCACTTCAATACGCGGGTTAGATACGTAACAAACGTATAATCTATTGTTGTAATACGCAATAACACGGCTTTCAGATAATACTTTAATTTCCTTTCCACACAACAACTGCCCTACATTCGTAGACAGTAGCTGGATTATGGCCATACAAGGGAGAGTGACTGCGGCATGGTCATCAGGGAGCACACACACGTCCCAGGGCTGAGCTGGCAGCGGGACGTGACGCTGCGGGTGGTGACGTCCACCAGTTTAGCACATTTGTTATAACATTCAGTCAGGAGGAAGAGACCAGGAGAAAGCAGGACGAGGAAGGTGATAAAGCAGGTGTTCTTGTCTTGTGGCGTCACTTTCATCTTAAGACAACGGCTCAAATTGGTTTTTAAAATAGGTACAATTCCAATTTTTAGTGTTTTGTTTATGAAAATATTTAGATTAAACAAACAAGACACGGATACACTGTAATAAATAGAAATCATAAGGAGGATGTTTTTTGTTTCAATGCAATATGCAATAACTTTCACTGATGTGTAAGTCTTATTAGGAGACTATTTTAAATAACAATTATATAAAGAAATATGTATTTGTTCAATTGAATTTGGGGGTAAAATTGTTTATACTATAAATCGAATTTATGTTGATGAGTATGTGGTCTGTCCGTAGTATTTGTATTTGTGTTGTTTATACGTTTGTGTCTCTGGCTCATTGTCGTTGGAGTCATTGTCTCTCAGCAGGGTTTAATTTCTTATTTTCAACTATTGGGCTTGTCCCTGTAGTTTTCATTGTATTAGTATAATTAGAGCAAAAGATTTTTGTTTATTACAATATGGAAATGAAAATTTAAACGAGGATAGTACAAATAATGACCGTTTATGTAAATATATTGGTGAGGTACTAATCTGTAGAGGCAGAAACGTATTCCTATGGAAATCACAACTGACCAAATTTTTAGTCTTAATATCATAATAAATACATTTGCAGCGTTATTTGATGTTAAGAAAGCCTACGAATTTATTAATAGTGATAAAGTATATAAGTCAATACTACGACGGAACATAGAAGTCGGTCATTTGGATATGCTCTACTCCTACGGACGTTCTTGTGTTCGGATTAACTCTGTTTGTACACTCTAGTGGCACACAAGTTTGCATCATGTCCCAAATCTTATTTCATGAAAGTTTAGTTTACTTAGGTTAGGTAAGTATTAAAAAAAATGGATGGAAGCCATTCATGTAATATAAATGATATTACTTGTACTAAGATAAACATGTAGCTCAGCTCATACGTTACGGTGCGTATACCTATAGACGTAAATTCGTGTTCATGCATTAACGCTGGCTGTTGAAAACAGAGTCAAGCGTTTCTTTCCTTGGGTTGGGAAATACCCACTTAATACACACCTGATGAGGATGTGAAGAAATGGCATGGGTACTCCCAAGTATTCATCATGGTTTTATTATGTGAATGAGAATTTGCTGATCTTTGCCTCAAAGAAGGCCAGCGTTTAGTAAGTTCACATGTTAAGTTGCTCCAATTCGCTTTGGAACTGAGTAAAATCATTTCTTGATTAATCATTTAAGCCCTTCTTGTGATGATATTGACTCAGAAATGCACGTGTTGTGATAGTGTAGACTGAACTCCATTGTTACAAAAGGCGAACATCATCGATCCATTATTTTAAACATGTCTGATATAGATAAGGTATATGTAATACAAACACATAATATGACTGTGTGCCAACACCTGTATCACTGTTCTTAAAAAAGTATGTTATATTAATGTAAGTAAATCATTTTAGCTTTTAATATTTTTATAGTTTAAGTAAAGCTATAGATGAGTGTTAATTAGTTCATATTCGGTATCTTCACGGTGATTATCGTTCGTGTACTATTATTTCTCTTCTATGCATTGTAGTGAGTGTTATTTGCGGTCTATTAATTACCTTGCTTTAATTTATTTTAATACAAAAATTAGCATTCGCTTCTGGTTTCGTATTGTGTAAACATGTAATACGGTTTAACAGTTTTGTGTCATCACTAGTTTCATATAACCAAATACAATACAATTTACCGTTAACTGATGATACTTTAATGAAGTATAAAAAACAAGGATAATTGTTAATTCTATTCCAGATTTGAAATTCGCTATTTTTTTACCTGCCTATAATCCAAACATTTACTATTTTTACGCTAGAATCAACGTTTGGGAGACCTAGTTCCGCTACATTACGATTTAAGTGATATGTGTGGGGGTTTTTTCAATGAAATTGAGGAACATTATGCAGTTTGGGATCACGCAACGGACACTTTGACAATTTTTAATATAATATAATATAATATAATATGATATGATATAATTTAAAATAGCGAATGTTGAAATTCACACTTCATAGCTGATTTTAAAGGGATGTTTTTCCAGTACCCTTATTCACGTACATGATTAAATCTAAACGCCGAAAATGAGTTACGTACAGAAAGCATAACAGATCCGCACTCAGATATTTGATCTTATAATATTGTGCTAATCATATGAAAGTTTCGGAAGTAATCTACTGGAAACCAAATTCTGCTCAATGAGAAATTAATGAGATTTAACTTGGACGCATATAGAGTTATACAAAAGATATGGACTGTTTGAATAATAAAGGTGCATACACTTTTGGTGAATACAAACCGGTCCTTCTCCTAAGATGATTTACTTTGCAACTACGAGTAGTATGTAACTAATTATGGACTTATGAATATGATATACTTCATATATAGAAAATTAATATATTCGAACCAGGGAGACAGCGACCTCAGAAATAAGGGTTCGTTTAGTTTTTACAACATGTGTTATAACCAACATACATTTACATAATTTGTTGCAATCGAAACACCTCGGAACATTTACCAACGTATACATCCTGGATAATTTCAATTCAGCTGTATAGCCTGAGAACTTTGATCATAGGAATCTTAATTATTTGTGCATTAAATCACTTCACTAGGAATCAATTTGAAAATAGAAATACAGTTGTATAATTTACATCGACATACTACATAACAGCTGATTAAACCTGAACTTTGATCTGTTATTGAACTCGGTCGGTAAGTACATACCTAATACACACCTAATGAGGATGTGAAGAAATGGCATGGGTACTCTCAAGTATTCGTCATGGTTTTATTATGTAAATGAGTTGAGCTTTGACTTATATATATATAGCAATCGGAATATCATCTAAATGTACCCTAAGCCACTGTTGTTAACCAGGTATTAGATAAATTGATATCCATGTATATTAGCGACTAAATTGATAGGTCTGAAAGAATAAGTGCAAGGGGCAGAAATAAGTTAAGAAACAATTGCACATGTTATACTTTTCTCGACTGGTGAAAATTACAGCTGATTAAACCTGAACTTTGATCTTTTATTGAAACTCGAATGTCCTATAACATATAACAAAACGGAAAGAAATGCCGAATATGCTGATATACGTATAAGAAGGCCAGTAGGAAACACTTACGTTCTCTATAAAAAAAATACACAATATTTTGTTTGAACAAAATGCATTACATGTACACAAACTTGTAATTATGTCTTTACTAGTCCACTTATTTGGGAAAATGACAGAAAAGAAAATTGCCAGGATATAAAAAAGCGAATTACCGAACAGGAAAGTTTAATATAAAAAGCAAATGGAAACTTATATCTAAAATTTGGATAAAACAGTTTTGATTAATTTTTCAAATCGAATACTTATTGTTACATGTTACTTTCCTAGAAGTGTAATGTGTTTGGTATTTAAAATAATATTTATCCTAAATAGTTTTTCCTTCCTCAGTAAAAACATCTCAGCTCATCACCAAGGTCATGTGCATAACATGACGTACAACATCGCAAATTTCTATCAATATCTTCAACACGACTTTAAATTAGTGTGTTCGTCCAATCCTAAAATATGTAAATATATGCTCAGCTATAACATTTTGCCACATAAAATAAACTTACTTTAAAAAATGGACACGTTCAACTGTAATGACTATTTAAAAATGGTATGAAAACTTTCTAAAAAGGCTAAAAACTCAAGAGTAAATGAACAGATTTATAAATGAACTATATTGCGGGAAACACCCTAAAATTTGACAATACATATTGGCTTACCAGACGTCCAATGAAAAATGGTATTTCATATCATTTGAGAAAAGTTTATATAACACAGCATATTTTATATCAGCTTTGGCAACAAACTAAAGTAATTCATAAGCTAGGTATTTCCCATCCGTCTGTGAAGGAAAGTTTGGCGAATGATTTCTCCCTCACGCACCCCCCGCTAAGGTTTCACTAAATATATTCTTTAATTCCCCCATTATATATCTTTGCCTTTTGAATAATATTGAATATTAATTCAAAAATGTCCAGTCAATATTATTATTTAATAACTTCGTGTATAAAACAGTTATAATATAAATACTATCGAACGACTTACGGTGATCTGTAAATGAACAATAATGGTCTTTCATTTCTTCGTAAATAGAGAGTATAAAACAGTACCAAACTCGCAACAAAAACCTTCATCTTACCCAAATAGTAAGTTTGAATTAGAAAGGCATTGGTTAAAACATCAAGCACCGCTATGAACACTTTCCCTAAACAACTTAATAAGCGATAAAATATAACCGAAGTCATTCGTGTTTAGAACTACATGTCTTCTGATACACTCATTTAATACATTGTCCTGGGATGTGAGTTTATTTATAGCATTGTTTTCACTGTGATATATTCTTTTAACCAAGTAGTATGTTCATTAATACCATTAACATTAAATATGTTTGGTTAAGTATTTTTCCCACCAGCACAATTCCTGTATTTGTTTGCAATGTATGTTTTTATTATAGTCATTAAACTCTTTTTTATGTTCTTAAACTCTAAACTTTTTTCCCAAATTCTCTAAATTATTAGTTGACTTTACTTGTATTTCTTTTGCTTAACCTAACAATCATAATCAATATATTGTTTTATCAGATTTGTGTGTCGCTTCCGTAGCATTACAGACCATTTGTGTATATATTTTTATATTTTTGTTTTGCTGAAAGCATGTATTTGCTGAAATTTCCGATGTACCAAAAAACAAAATATTCAGCACAAAAACACATAGAAAACGGTTTGAAAATGGACTATTCATCCAAACGCACTATATTACGCCATATATATTGGATTTGAGAGTACTTTCGTAAAAGTGCATTTTCTGTCTAGAATTCCATTACATATTTTACAAAACTTCACCTTTATCTGAACACGCTGATACAAATGCAAATTTAACTGTCTTTAGAACCATGGTTTGTGGTGCGCGCCGAGTACGGGCGTTTATTGCCGTTATAGACGAATGAATTTTATTTAGTCAGCCCACTTATATTCACACCTTCTAGTTTTTACTACATGCTAAACTTGAAATATAATATAAAAGATTTTGTGATATCAGTTTATTCATGGTCAGAGAAATAAGAATTATATTTATTTTAAGTTTATTGATAGGACAAGATCTTTTAATTAACTCCATTTGGAATAATATATACCTTAGGGCATTCTCAATTTGACTGGGAATTGCAGTCTCTCGTAACTCATGACCATGATGTTGGTATTTACGTAAACTTGAAACTTGTTTATTTGCTTAAACGCCTATTTCTACATATGAATACATATTCAATGGCGTTGTACAATAATGAATTATAAGATAATAAAAGCAATACAGCAATACAGACACAAGAATTAAATAACCAGTAATCAATGGAAAAAAAATAACAAATATTAGCACACTGTAAACAACATACATAGTTCAATGAATAGTATATAAATTATTTACAACATGATAGGTGTTCACCATCGTATAAACAGACAACAGCTCGGCAATATATTGGTAAATAGTTCATGGGTATACATTTTAAAACAATGCATAATAATCTCTGAAAAGATGGGTTTTTAAATGTTTCTTGAATATGTTTACTGAATCACTTTGTCTAAGGCTCAGAGGCAGTTCATTCCAAAGCTTAGGGCCAATTGTTCTAAAACTTCTGTCACTGAAGGACTTTTTCTTATTTACGTACAGTTTGGGCTGTGATAGGATTCGTAGATAATTTCTCTTCAGGATTTCTGAATTGCATGGTATTTTTTAAGATGATTCGCCTTCTAGTCAGACATATTAATATCATTTTTATAATAATGCTGATTTAGGGAATCTGACCAAAGGGATAAGCAAGTTTTGGAATCCTTTGAAATGTTTTTGCTAAATAATAAAAGAAAACACTTTAATTAAATGTCCGAAAGTACAGCATTCACAAAGTTATTACATGCGTATACTTTTTATTTTTAACTGAACTCGGACGAAAAGATGTATTTTGCATTATGTGAGGACCAAAACCCCTTCTTTGTTATTATATATTTATTTACCATCACACATTCCTTTATAAAATCATACGAAAATAGTGATGATAATAAATACTAACAAATAATATGGGACCAACAAGAATCCAAAAGTCACATATTTGTGGGACGGATTCATTAAATACGTCAAATAATTTTACGAATTATACCTCTTTTCTATTCCTTTTTCCACGCGAATTCATTGAAATGTCGCAATATTTCGATAAGGCAAAAAGAACCTAACAGAGTCAGTGAACCTGTATACGGAACTAAACGAGTCTGAAAGGGATTTAAACCTACCCTTCATTACACTATTTAGCATTTCTTATTCAAATTAATTGATTTTCAATCAGTTTCAAGATCATAAATACAACATATTTGATAAAAATGTAAAGTTCAATTTCTTTAATCCTGCATGGCATCTTGCTTCATATTTGAATACTTAATGTATGTTAGACCTTTGTATTATTTTATTAAGTCGGGGTTACGTACGTAAACAAAATATATCATCCATAAATATCAACACGAAACCCACGCGTAAATAAAAAATAATCTCATATAAGAAAAGGAATCAAATAGTTCATGAACGATTTCAGTTTCAGTTTTTAATTATAGCTTTTATTAATTTTACTTGTTGATGGATGCTTGTAATAACGTTTATTTGTTGTTTTTCGCTTGCGGATTACTCTTCACAGACGGTAAAAAATATATAGTATTTTTATACAGTAATACCCTCAGGATAACAGTTTTTTACCATTGACTTCTTTTTTAGAACGGGGATTCTGTACCAAGCCGACCAATATAGGGGTATACTATTTTAGAAAACTTTGAATATAAAATGTTCCGATTTAGAGCATGTTCACTCAAAAACAGCACATGTTTTTTTAGGAAATAAAACAAAACACTACGACAAAAAAGAGGACCAGGATGAAAAGATAGAGTCGGACTGGCAGTAGCAAAAACAACCAAAAAACTTACGCCTAGCTTATTGCCCAACCCTTTAGCATATTTAATAACATGTTTTATTCAAATCCGAATGTCGATCATATAAGAAAATTATTTTTCTATGCATATGTTTGTGCTTATATCTGTATAAAATTTTCATCAATTATACGAAATGAAATATTATTAAAGTAATTAATTTTAAGTTTCGCCAAAGAACAAATAAGCTAAGCGTGCCATTCCCAATAACGGCCATATTCTTATAAATTTTGTATTGATTAAAAGGATATTTCCAAGAATAGGCTTTTAGCATTCCCTAACATCTTCTGGAAAATAACAAAGCAATAAAAACATTTCAATATATCATAAAGCTCAAGCTAGCTGTGGTTGATACAAAGCATAAACACGTTGGCGTAACATTTTGTAAACACATGTGTTGTTGACGATGTACATGTCTGTGTGTGTGTCTGTCTGTTGACCATATTTGACGAAACATAAATTATAGTCTCCATGAATATTGCAGCGAAAATAATGGATGATTAAACGTTGTTTGTTAACAAGAAGTTAAAAGGTTGCAGCCAATTTGGTCAAAGTAAGCCGAAATATTTATTGATGAGTAAACATTTATCCAATAGTTACCGTTAAATCAAATTGCTTTTTTGCACAAATCATCCAAAGAATAACCTAAGGATAATAGTAAATATTTACAACTTCCATTCCTTCAATGAACAGCTTTTCGGCAATTCCGAACATGTTCGCATGGATAAGAAAGAATTACTAAAAGTTTTTTTTAAATAAAGTAATAAACTTTTGGTGTTAATATAAGTAATGGATTGCGTGATTGATGTCATTGTCGGGGATATGAACGCAGTTGGGCTGGTTAAATTAAACGTGGATTCTTTCGGACTCCACACACCTTAACCAGCCCAACTGCGTTTACAACCGATTATGATATCAATCACGCAATTCATTCCTTAATTGGCTGCAGATAACTACATATCATTAATCGCATACACAGACATTGTGTTCGTTACGCAGCTATTATTACGACTAAACATATCAAATTTTTGTTTGATGATTTTCTTAAAAATAAATATTTTCGTGTTGTTGTCATTTTTCAAGGCTAAAAAGGCGTATTTTTAATATCATTTTGGGTATAGTTTGACAAGTTTTTTATCATTATTTGAGAACAGAACTGACAAAATCCCATCATACAATATGAAATGACTTAATGTCTAAAATGATACCGGCGTTTTCTCAAATAATGAGAGCCGAATTTTTTTTGTTACAAACGGATTTTAATCAACATTCCAAATTAAAGTGTAAATAAATCGTAAGATCGACTAGCAGAAAGGTAAAACATAGGCATTTCTACATTCAAAGTGCATTATTTGATTTAATATTCAAATTTAAGCAGAGATTCATACTTATTTAGAAGTAAAACCACCCACGGCGTGTGACATACGGTACCTAAAAAGGTAAATTTAAATAAGAGAAAAAAAATGTAAATGCGCATAACATAATGATATTTATAAAAAATATTATAAAAAAATAGATCGTAATGAGCCGTATACCTTGAATAATTTGAAGTGTATATGGCAGATGGCACAGGGGGGAGGGGGGGGGGGGCATATCTGCGATCGCCATCGGGTAATACCTATTCGGCGAACAAGTTTTTCAAGGTTATCGCAAGTGTGAAACATTGGAAATTATTGTCACAATCTACTACACGGTACGATTATAGCAAACGAGAACAAACTATAATATGTAATTTAAATTATAATAATCTCCCTTGGTCGAGACTGTAAGTTCATCCCATCCCGGGCGTAGGTTTTATCTCCTGATAATCAAAATATAGATAAAAAAACACAATATTCTCGCTGGAACTCTTTTGTACGTAGTGAAAGAGGTAGAAGACTTATTGCCAAGAATTCACCACTTCAGTTGTATAAATTCATCACAATTATTGTTTTATGATTTCAACTAAACGAATTTAAATATAATCTAGAGTACACAGATCTTTAGCAATGAATTGTGAAATAGAGCAACGAAACGAGGCTGAAATCGAATAATAAGTTATTGTTCACTTTATTTTTTTTTTATTGTTCCTATGCTGTATATATATTTGTATGATCTTGAGCCCTAGTCAAAATATCACAAAAATACTTCAACTCTCATTATCACTCTTAACTCATTTTATCAAATAACGTATTACAAGTTATTTAAAAGCATTAATCATTTTACATTCTTGAAATCGCATTCCCTCATAGAATATGTTAGTTAAAACTTAAAACAATTTGAAAGAAAAATTATTCTACAGCAAATCTGTTCTAGTGAACAACTCATTCAAGACTTTCAAGTTAAGATTTTACTTTATGATTAATTGTCTTTGACACATTGGCAAAATACTTTTATTAATACATTCTTTGAATAAAACATACAATATTTATACTATGATTTCACTTGATGAAAAGAGATTGAGATTGAGGTTTGACTTTAGCATTTTTGTGATATTGGGGCCGTATCTTTAAAAGGCTAGACACCAGATGGTCCGAAAATCGGAAAATACATTTTTTCCACAAGACAAGCCTGGTATTGTCAATACGAGCTAGTATAGGGCCGATAATACATCATTTTACATGCATATTTTGTCTCCGTCTCAGCTGAGTTAACCCGTTTAAAATTTGCGCATAATGGTTTCCCACTTTATAGTTTTTATATAAAGCATTTGAAAGTTTCGTGATGAAAACAAAAACATACTGACGCTTTTTTAAATCAACTTTTAACTATAAATAAGCTTACTTACAAAATAACTGGGAATTATGTGGTAGACACCCCCAGCAAATTTTAAATTGGAAAAGTACGCAACAACTGCGAAAGATGCATGTGTCATAAGTGATGTGATAAATCAGTTAGTAAGATTCAATGTGTTGTACACAACGATATCAATTTTAGGCAAGTTTTTGACAATTTTCTTTTTTTTCTTGCAATTGTATCTGGTGTCTAGTCTCTTTAGGAAGGTCGAGTAAAAGCCCTGTTATAATGTGAGGTAAGGCCAAGTCATTCGAAGTCCGAACTGCGTTCTAGGTATAGTGTGATTATTAACAAGCCATTTTCCATACTTAACGGTTCAGATAATCCGCGAAACATATTCTCAAGAGATTCTAGCTTGGACCAATACTAAGAATAATATCTGCTCCTACTCTATTTGAATCAATACACTGAAATACAATTTAAACAGCATTTAGTAAAACGCAGCATCACATTTAGTAATTATATAATATGTTTAAGATTGTGTTTTTCTCCCACCACAGATCAGTAGATCCAAAAATTTGGCCATGCTGGAAACCTTATCTTGCCCAGGGGTAAAGATAAAAAATACTCGTATGGAACTACTCTTATTGTCATCAGGCAATTACCTCCCTTGTTGCAGACCGTCGTCTGTAGCACCATGGAAACCTTGTTTTGTGGTAATAATTAAAATCCAAATAATTCATTTCTCGCTTCAAATTAAACTCGGTAAACCTTGTTTCCGCAAAACATCCTACGCTCTGGTTTGGACGAACCTATCTTACACGAGCGACCATGGAAGATGCCTTTTCTCCCACTTCAGGTAAAGAAAAGTGCTTTAAAGTGGCCCGTATTAACAAATGGCTTATGAGATAAATGGCATTCCATACAAAGGTAATATAGTAATAGCAACCAAACATACATGGAATCTGCAGCTACAACGACAAGTTTATGTTCCCACTGGTAGTCTCTCAACTTTCACCCAAAGCGCAAATTTAAAAAAAAGCTGCCATCTAAAAAAAACTGTGGACAAACATAATTTACCACACCTTCCAAAATTACTGAATGCACAACCAATCATTAGATTGCAATTAAAATAATTACACTACATTCATGCACACCAAGCATACTTCCAGGAATAAGCCAAAATGATAAAACTCTAAATGCGCCGAACCTCTGCAGGTTATAAACCAACAAATATTTTTTTCTAGATACTCTAAAGGGAGCTGACCGATTTGTTCACGATATAACACTGATTTCTAGTGTTTCACGACCCCTACACTTTAAATGGGGTAAAAGCTCAACTTCTGTACTAAAATAACCACATAAGCAGACGCGTAGCTAGGGCCAATTTGGGATAACGCAGATCGATGCCGGACAGCATATCAATCCCTCACCACCTACCCCCCTTCGGTTTAAATTTATAATTCAGGTGTTAAGGTATGAAAAAACTTCGACCTGTCAAAATTTCATAACGCAACTGCATATTTGCGTAGTCAGATACGCGCCTGATAAAAAATGCACGATTCTATAAGAAAAATAAAATTGGTTGGATGCAACTACTATAGTAGTAAAAACAATGCGGTGACAATGTAAACAATAAATGGTAGATCATGTTGATCCAGCAAGTTCAGCAAGTTTGTTTTTAAATCACAAAACATTCAATTTCAAAGCCTATAAAGATGAAAAGTAGCCCATGATCTGACAAGGTATAACCATGCTCTGATTCACTGGCATGTGTATATATATATAAAAAAAATAGACACGAAACACTGAGATGTCACTTCCGAGATGACGTAATTTTTTGCCTTGCAAAGCAGATTGTTATTCTCATAACAACATCAAATTTCAGCAGGCAATGGTAGCAGTCAACACAATATATTGCAAATGGAGCACACAACACTTTTTATTGAATGCAGAAATATTCACCGAGCTTTTTTTATTTTTCAAGCTGATGACTCCTGCTGGGACGGGACAAATGCCGTGGACTACACCGGAACTATCTCCGTGACGTCATCAGGGCTCACCTGTCAGCCATGGGCACAGGACAGCCCACACCCGCACGCGTACCACGCAGGTGCACCCAACTTCCCGAACGACGGCTACAGTGACGTCACGGCGTCCAACTACTGCCGGGACCCGGATGGTGCCGCCGGCACCGGCGGTCCGTGGTGCTACACGATGGATCCCGGAACAGAGGCGGAATACTGCAGCATCCCGCTCTGTCCAAGTAAGTTTTTTTTTCCGTTCGACGAATCTTCGCTTTTATGTATGTTTATAGATGAGCAAAAACATGAATGTTAAGAAATAGTTAAAATCCACAAATCTGTCAAATGCACGTTTAATTGGCATTATATTATTTCTCTACTAAATCATGTCTATTATATTTTCGATAAAAGGGTCGATGTAATGGTATAATATTTGGTGTAGGTGTTGTTTTTGTCTTACCGCAAACTCTTGAATATTGACCACGATAAAAACAAAAACGGACGAGGGTTTGCATCCGTATACCGTGGTAATGTTTTATAGATAATGAATATATTTGTGTTCCGTATTAGATCCAGTGTGTGTGACGGACAGCGTAGTCGGTCAAAGTGATCCATCCACCGTCATCAACTCGGTAGAGACATATGTCGGTGAGTTATATGTAGTGTTTTTTACCTCAAGACTTTTTGTTAGGAGCTGACAAAGCAATTCCAAAATTGATATAATACCCCATCACAACCTCGCTGTGTCTATGAAAAAAGGCCGGAACGCAGTGCGGTCTCGTAGAACGTCCTGAGGACGTGTTCAAAACCTACGTTGCGCGGACCTGACCAAAACAGGACACAGTAAGGTCGTGCTAACAGGGCCATTAACGTAGCGCAGACGTAACGGTGACGTGAATAAATCATGCTTACTCCTACAGATATTATAGACTTACTCCTGGATAGTGGGTTTGAAGGGCCATAAATCATTCTTACTCCTACAGATATTATAGACTTACTCCTGGATAGTGGGTTTGAAGGGCCATAAATCGTGCTTACTCCTACAGATATTATACACTTACTCCTGGATAGTGGGTTTGAAGGGCCATAAATCGTGCTTACTCCTACAGATATTATAGACTTACTCCTGGATAGTGGGTTTGAAGGGCCATAAATCGTGCTTACTCCTACAGATATTATACACTTACTCCTGGATAGTGGGTTTGAAGGGCCATAAATCGTGCTTACTCCTACAGATATTATAGACTTACTCCTGGATAGTGGGTTTGAAGGGCCATAAATCATGCTTACTCCTACAGATAGTATACACTTATTCCTGGACAGGGAGTTTGAAGGGCCATAAATCATTCTTACTCCTACAGATATTATAGACTTACTCCTGGATAGTGGGTTTGAAGGGCCATAAATCGTGCTTACTCCTACAGATATTATAGACTTACTCCTGGATAGTGGGTTTGAAGGGCCATAAATCGTGCTTACTCCTACAGATATTATACACTTACTCCTGGATAGTGGGTTTGAAGGGCCATAAATCGTGCTTACTCCTACAGATATTATAGACTTACTCCTGGATAGTGGGTTTGAAGGGCCATAAATCATGCTTACTCCTACAGATATTATACACTTACTCCTGGATAGTGGGTTTGAAGGGCCATAAATCATTCTTACTCCTACAGATATTATAGACTTACTCCTGGATAGTGGGCTTGAAGGGCCATAAATCATGCTTACTCCTACAGATATTATAGATTTACTCCTGGACAGTGGGTTTGAAGGGCCATAAATCGTGCTTACTCCTACAGATATTATCCTGAAATTGTTAATAAAATAAACAAAAAACTAACAACCAAATATGTCAAGGGAAAGATACAGTTAGACAGGTGTATCAGAATGTAGCCATAACGCAGTAACAACACCATGTTTGTCTTCTGTGCATCCACTACGCAAATGTTGTCGGTACGTCCATACTAAGTTACATAAGACTCCATGACGTTCGTGGCGCGTCCACGGTACGACCATGAAGGTTAAATTACGCCTGCAGTGCGTCCAAACACCGTCATACCTTCGTTCACGCCACATCTATGCAAAATAGTATTAATACTCGGCACATCTTCCCACTTGCACCAGTTCTTGTCAGGTCACACACGCATGATGTGCTTATTCTCCAACAAATGGTTGTTAATCAGCAGACTCATGATGAGCAATTAACACTGCCTGTGATAACGAGAAGATGGAGGAATAGAAGATAACGAAGATCTTGCTAGATGCGTCCTTGTCTGTATCCCGAAGGAATATTTCTACATTATGATCGACTGCTGGCTGAGCTGAGAAAGGAGGGTCAGCAGTCATTCTTTAATTTCATGAAATAGTGATGTGGCGAAAGCAGTATAGATGTTGCTACAACGCAACTCAATCTGCACGGACGGAAAGAGAACGTAATTGGAACCCTTCCGGGGCCGCAACCACGTAGCGTACATGCAAATATAACTCATACTCTATTATCGCACCATGACCGTAGCAAGGACGTAGCGCGGACATAGTATGGACGTGACGATTTCACATTGCCTTTGATTTTCTCATTGACAACGGCATTTTTTTTAAAAAGGTGTGACGAGGGATTATATTTCTTTTTAGTAGATCTGCAGTATTAGAACAACCTGACAGTCATTCGTGACATATGCAGTCAGTGGTGTCATCTTGCGTAGATCGTGTCATGTCGAGTCATGTTGCGTCATTCGTGTCATGTCACGCCAATCTTGTCATGTCGCGCCTGTCATGTCATGTCGCGCCAATCGTGTCATGTCGCGTCAGTCTTTTCATGTCGCGTTAGTCGTGTCATGTTGCATCGGTCATGTCATGTCGCGTCAATCGTACAAATTCGAGTCAATCGTGTCATGTCGAGTCAATCGTGTCTGATCGTTTCATGTCGAGTCAATCGTGTCGTGTCGAGTCAGTCGTGTCATGTCGCGTCAATCGTGACGTATCACGTACCATGTACGGTCAGTCATGTCGTGTCACGTTTCTTGTAGAGAAAGTTGTGCCATGTCACATACCATGTCGAGTCAGTTGTGCCATGTCACATACTTTGTCGATAAGTCGTGTCTTGTCACATAACATACTGTATTTCCCAGGTTTACCACAATATAACTCCAATGTATTTCCCAGGTTTACCACAATATAACTCCAATGTATTTCCCAGGTTTACCACAATATAACTCCAATGTATTTCCCAGGTTTACCACAATATAACTCCAATGTATTTCCCAGGTTTACCACAATATAACTCCAATGTCTTTCCCAGGTTTACCACAATATAACTCCAATGTATTTCCCAGGTTTACCACAATATAAGTCTAATCTATTTCCCAGGTTTACCACAATATAAGTCTAATCTATTTCCCAGGTTTACCACAATATAAGTCTAATCTATTTCCCAGGTTTACCACAATATAACTCCAATGTATTTCCCAGGTTTACCACAATATAAGTCTAATCTATTTCCAGGTTTACCACAATATAAGTCTAATCTATTTCCCAGGTTTACCACAATATAACTCCAATGTATTTCCCAGGTTTACCACAATATAAGTCTAATCTATTTCCCAGGTTTACCACAATATAACTCCAATGTATTTCCCAGGTTTACCACAATATAACTCCAATGTATTTCCCAGGTTTACCACAATATAACTCCAATGTATTTCCCAGGTTTACCACAATATAACTTCAATGTATTTCCCAGGTAACCAGTACATGCAGACGGACCCAAGCTACACTGTCGCATGCTGCGGGACGGTTCAGGAGTGGCGGTTTCACCAGCGCTCATGGTACGGGATCATCCGCTTCCAGGTGTGGAGGGCCGATACAAGCAACCCGGGCCACTACCGCCTGATTGGGGAGAACGCATTCTCATACGTCTATAGTAAGAGGGACAGCGTCTATGTTTTTGATTAACTGTTTTTGTTTGAAATATAATTTGCAATTTTAATAGTTACAAATTTAGAAGTAGCGTAATAAATCGTCATTGGGTTAGAAAAAAAGAAATGTAAGATTATCATTTTTAATCCGGTCTGGAATTCCGATTGCGGTCTATTTTACAGTTAAACCTCGTCGGCTCGAACTCCCAGGGACCGGTGAAAATACCTCGAGCCTCGAAAAAAAACTTAAACGAAGCAGGAATGCTTACCTTCAGTATGAAGAAATCGGTCCTTTACATCTAGTTCGAGCCAACGAGGAATTCGAGTCACCGAGTTCGAGCCAACGGGGTTCGACTGTACTATTTTTAATGTACCATACTGTTTCCAAACAGCTCAGATAGACATGACCCACTATACCAGTGTGGACCAGGCTGATCAAATAAACGTACAGGATGGAGATTACATTGGCTGGTGGTATGTGGCTTCATAAAATTATTTAGTTTCACTTTGGTACCGGCTTTACAGAAACAGTTGTTACAAAAATGCTAAAGCAGACTTTTGGTTTCACTTTGGTACGGGCTTTACAGAAACCGTTGTTACTTAAAATGCTCAGGTAGGCAGTTGGTTTTACTTTGGTACGGGCTTTACAGAAACCGTTGTTGCTTAAAATGCTCAGGTAGGCAGTTGGTTTCACTTTGGTACGGGCTTTACAGAAACCGTTGTTACTTAAAATGCTCAGGTAGGCAGTTGGTTTCACTTTGGTACGGGCTTTACAGAAACAGTTGTTACTTAAAATGCTCAGGTAGGCAGTTGGTTTTACTTTGGTACGGGCTTTACAGAAACCGTTGTTACTTAAAATGCTCAGGTAGGCAGTTGGTTTCACTTTGGTACGGGCTTTACAGAAACCTTTGTTACTTAAAACGCTCGAGTAAGCAGTTGGTTTCACTTTCAAATTGGTACGGGGTTTCAGAAACCGTTGTTACTTAAAATGTTAAGGTAGGCATTTGGTTTCACTTTGGTACGGGGTCAATCATTTTTTAAAATAAATGGTACGGGGTCAATCATTTTTTATTATTTTAATGAGTGTAATATGGATGTAGACATTGTTTATGGTTTCTTATTTTTCATTTTTAGAAACCATACTGACCGTTTACATCCATATTCCACTCATTGGCACTATAACGGAAGACGCATTGGAGCATTTTCAACACATAACAAAATGTTATGGCTCCAGTGATTGCCCGCCATGTATTATAATTAGTAAACAGGCCAGACATAGATTTTGACTGAATGTACTCCTTGACTAACAGACGAGCGTTGTCGGCTAAATTAAAAACTCTTGTTTTTTGGTATTTATATATTACACAATCGTCCATAGTATTAAAATTCTGTTTCAAAAATAACGCAATATTGCAGTATGAAATAGTGTGTAATATATTAGCAGAACCCACTGCCACCGGATTTTCAAACTCAATCATTTTTTTTTTAAAAATCAAAAAAAAATCTTATTATTCCTTACTAAAAATTATAATACCGAATATGTAAAAAATATTGAAAATATTTTTTTTAAAAATATGCACTTTGTACTGTATAATATACTAGATGATTACGCGACCCGGGTAGAGAAACGTTCAATACCATGTTAGTATATTATATGTATACGGTGCCAGTGGCAGAACCGCACATTATAGAAAATACCTGCGGTCTTTTTACAGCACTTTCATACATGTTATACGCTTACGTCATAAAATATCTGTTTTAAAGGTAATATGAACGGTTCAATCAAAATTGCTATCCGATTCGTTCAAAAATGATTTCAGAATGTTGATATACAAAAATAAAGCAATCTTTCAAATAGACTGTTATTCATTATACATTGAATAAATGAATACATACTATACGGTTTTTGAAAAAAATAAATTAAAATGCTGAAATGAGTAATTAGCTCTTTATGTTTCGATACATTGAAGAAACGATGACCTTCGTTTTCATTTGCATTCAGTTTGAAACTGTCTAAAACCCATCTGTTAAGTAGACTGAAAATATTTAGCTAATAT
The DNA here is from genome assembly GCF_026914265.1 of Mya arenaria. Lineage (NCBI taxonomy): Eukaryota > Metazoa > Mollusca > Bivalvia > Myida > Myidae > Mya > Mya arenaria. Next base: position 43,229,133 of record NC_069129.1, read on the forward strand.
TATACACAGCGTATTCACGAGTTCCACTGGGTAATACTCTATATGAGATTAGCATGGTAATACTTAAGCATATGTAGTTCATTGACATTAACAAATAAAAACAAATACAAATAGTTCATGCACGAAAGAAAAACATAGATAATTTCCAATATATTAAAAACAAACATGTAATAAAAAATCGTGAAAACTTAAGATAATTTCATCGGTAATGTATGTGAGGATGTCTTTAAAGATGATTTTATTCAATCAAATTTCTTACTTAAAATCCTTGATACAGAACACAGCTATTTTTATTAACAGAGGTTTATCATCTGAATTAAAAAAATAATATATTATTTTATCTTACATCGAGATTAAACTTAATATCTAGGAATATATTAAAGGTATAAAAAAGGCATACAACACTGAGTAGTAACTTCCGAATTGGTGTAATTTGCCCTTTATAAGTCCGTCGTATATCATCATACATTGTGGCGGATCCGTAGTCTAGTGGTAACACACTTGACTATTAATCCATGGATCGCCGGTTCGATTCCAGCCCCCCCCCCCCGCCCCGTACAGCTGAAAAAATACTAATCGTCTTCCGGGAGGGACATTTACTGGGGTCCCGTTTGGTAGTGCTATACACTGGTGAATGTTAAAGAATCAGGGTAACTCTAACCAGGGTTACATTCTTACATTCTCCAAATACCTATAATGACTTACAATCTTATCGGAGCTCTTGCTGAATGGGCAAGTCCCGAGTATAAACGAGCTTACACACCACCATCATTAACCCCCCCCCCCCCCAAAAAAAAAAAAAAAATAAAAATAAATAAATAAAAAAAAAAAAAAAAAAATCAATCAATGAATAAATAAATAAATAAAAATAAAAAAATAAATAAATAGAATGAATTTCATCTTGTTATTTTATATTAGCTGGAAACTTAATCAAACATCTACTTAGTCATTTTACCTAAGTTAATTATCCCACTGGTCATTTGATATAGTAACTTTATACTATTTTTATTAATGTTATTGAATAAACATGTTACTATAAAATCACTTGTACTATTATTTTAATATAACTATGAAGATTTTAAGAATTTGATACCCCATCTTAAGTCATTTCTTAACTTCAGTCAAATTCTTAAAATCTTCATAGTCAAATTAAAATAATAGTACAAGCCCCTATGTCATAAAAGTCAATTATCAATCTCAACATGATTTGTCACATTAAAGGGACTGTTCACCAGATTGGCACCAAAAAAAGTTCTTTTCTGTAACGAATCTCAGGACAAACCTTTAATAGAATGTGTTACGCTTTGATATCATAATTGTAAAAAAAGTACCAAAATGTAAAAAAAACACGAAATAACTGCTAAACTTAAATAAATTGTAAACTATGTGGTACTTCAGTTAGTAAGTTTCAATGCAGTGTATACATTAATGCCAAGTTTATGACAGTTTTCGACAATTTTCTTTTTTTCTTGCAAATTGATCATCTAGTTACAGTTGCTTTAAATGCAGTATGACATTTTTTAATACTACTGATTTACTTTTTGTAAGCGCATTCTCTTGTGCACAATGTTAATTTAAACAATATATATTTTACAACAGTTATGATAACTTATACTACGTCATTCTCGTTGGCACGATGTTCCGCGAGAGTTTGGTCTTGTCGTGTGGGGAAAACCATGTGCACCATGTTAATAAACACCAAAAGTGTAAACAATATTATTTCTAGTGCACAAAAAGTTCTTAACACAAAAATATTAAATTGGACTCAAGTGCATCTCTTCTGTAGAATCTTTTTTGTACATAATATTGACCAAATGTTTGTATCAACATGAGACTATTTACTTCAAAAAAGTAATACATATAAACTGTTTAATCATGCTATGCGGTTCTATAGTAAAATTTAATGAGAATTTTCGGGTTTCGTTTTTTCCGTTTTGATTTCAGCAAACATTCGACAACTAATGATGTTTTTTGAACCCTTACACTCTCATTGTGATACCTCCGCAGTTCCTTAAAGTGACACTCTTATTCAAAAGCAATACAAACAAATGTATAACAAACATCAATTTTGCTTGATAAACCTTTAACTTCTTACTGAATAATGCATTTAAATATTAATTACTGATAACAATATTGTAACCGTGTATTTAACAGCAGAAAGCTAAAAAAATATTAAATGATTGGTGAATGCTAAAATATTTACTGTGGTATATTATAGTCACATAAGGTAGAATACGGTGTTTTGTGCTAATTTCTTCCAAATTTAACTCGGTGTCCTTCATAAGAACCATTGTTTTTGACATCGTTCATTCTTTTTGGAATATTAAACAATATCATTAATTTTGGTAATCTTATCTGGGAGTAAGATTTGGATTTAAGTTGCTGTAGTGTATCTAAATCAATTTGTAGGTAGTTTTCCATAGTTGAATGGACGCTTTTAATAGTGCCTCATTTATTTTGTTACGTAGAGTCTCGTTTTCATTTCAATTGGGTCAGTCTATTCTAAAAATGGTGACGCTATAGATAATGTAAAACAGGTGTATCGACTTTATTAAGTATTCTTAATATTGGAGCGTGGTTTGTAGCTATTAAATAAGAAACATTAGGAAATATGTTTCTGTTGAAAAGTACTACATGTATATCGATTTGAGAAAAATTGTGTTAACCGGTTTATCTGTGGGATCGTATCATTTCTCGTTACATGTGTAAAGATAAACCCTGCGATCACGTGTGCTCTCGTGCAATATGGACTTGAAGCAAGCAACTCGAAGTGATAAATTTTCACTAATAATAATTGGTATGCATATTAGGATAAAAGTACGAACGTTTCACTCAATGTCACCAACCAACAATACTATCAGTACTTTGATTCTCTTAAATTGCGTTCCCGGAGTAGGTACACGGAGAGCTATGACATGGTCGCTTATCAGAGTCCGGGGACGGCCAACAACATTTTGTGGCTGCAGCCTGGTGCTGCTACGGCCGTTGGCGCCACCCTTGACTTCTCGGTCGGCTTTGCGCATCAGGGCCGGGACTACGCCATTGGTGCCGTTCTCGCCGCCAGTGAGTGAAATTACGTATACATATATGTGGGATCTTAAGGAAACTTACTTATAAATATCGGGGCATGTCCACAATGTTTGTTTTTATAAAGCATAACAAAATATAACAACATTAATGGCCTAAAGTTTGCGGTTTAATTTGTTTGTTTTCTGTTTTCCTGAGGTAAACTGAAGATTCTTAGGAGCAAAACTATCAGTGTGACCGACAGTTTTCGAGCATGTCTTATAAATTGGAAAATTCTTAGGATGTCCTTGTGTATGTTCTAGGCTTGTCTCCAAGATTCACGAATACCCTCACCACCCTAACCCTCTCTGTGAACGAGGCTGTTGGTAACACCGTCTATACCGTCACGTATACTGATGACGATGTTGGTGACGTCAGCTCGTTAGCTGTTACTATGGATACCAATACGTACTTTGATTTTACGGCTCCAGGTAAAATAATGCATGTTATCGTTTGCACGATAACTTTTTATGCTATATTATGACACACTAGCGGTATTTTTAGAGGGCGGGGCATTCGGCGCGCACCCACCCTTAAATCGTACATGATTACTTTTTAAATCAATATGGGAGAAAAAATGTTAAAAAAATACGCTCATAACGCGCCATTTCCGCCTTGTTCAAATTTCTTGCGGGAGTAACTCTGAATCCCCATGCAAACACTTTTGGTTCTGAGGGAGGGGCTCATGTTAAAAGCTTGCCCCCTTAAGTTGCGCCCCATCTAACGTCAATTCCTGTATCCACCTCTGTGTAGTTAAATTTAGACGATCTACATTTGGACTCTTACTTATTTGATATTTTTGGTGCATTTGTCAGAATCGATTTACGTAAATTTCATGTCAAAGGGTGTGTCAAAACAACCCTGCCCCTGTGGCTTTTACTAGTGACACAGGTTAACAAGTAATCCTCGATGGGAAAATAGACTGACACAAATATACTTGTGCATTTGTCAGTATCAATCTAAGTGAAATTAATGAAAAGAAAATTTGGAAATTCTCGGTGGTCATTGGCCCATACAGAAATGCAAACACAAAATGATGATTATGTACGTTCATTCTCCATGTTGACTTTGTAGAACGTGTTTGCATGCAGTCTATAACTGTTTTTACGAAATAGTCTATCTGGTATCGGACTAAATAAGATTGTCACTGAGTAATGAACAGCAATTGTATATTAAAATATTTACAAATAAACGTGAACATTTAAGTTATACTGGTGATAGCGTTAATTGAAGACGTGTTCTTCGATACTGTACCGGTTTTAAAAGAAAATATGCCTATGAATTGATGTTTGACTGTTATTTTGGGATTAAATGTCACACTTAACACTCGTTCAGACGTGACTGTGAAGACGACACTTGTAGCAGGAACGTACACCCTGAGGTTCACGGTGACGGACCGCTGTGACGCCACGGGGGCACTGATTGTTGCCGTGAACGTCCTACCTGAGGTAGGTATTTACTTAAACTAATGCTTCTGCCAACCGTTAATAGTCCTATCACTACGCGTGTCACGTTAATCGTGCTGACATTCACTGTAACCGTAAATTATCCCAGTGGTGTGAGGATAGGTGAGCGATTTAGTGCCTTGATGGTACTCTTGGACATTTTATTTTATATACCATGACACATAAGTTAGAAGTAAATTGTATTTTGTACAAATAAAATTGTATTTTATGTCAATGGTTCTATTTTTTATATGTCAAGGTATTTTTAATTATTTTTCCATTAGAGTAACCAGGGCGTATCCAGGAATTTATGTTAGTTGGGGCGCACAACCTTTTGACATTCGCTCCATCCTCAGAGCTTAAATTTAAAAAGTTCAAAATGTTGACCCAGGGATACTCCCTAAAAATGTTTCTAAAGTGTCTTGTCCGATTTGGTGCATTTTAAGCATATTTTATTTATTATTCTTCTCCGATACTGACATAAAAAGTAAACTTAGACGGGTTTTTTTGGTGGGGGGATCCGTAAGTGGTAACATTAAGGTCTTAAATCGCTTGCCTAACCTCCAACGACTGTGTAAATGGTTACAGTTCTTCAAGTTCATGCTTGTACATGTACACATGTATACCGTGTACATACCTCTGAACATATTTATATTTAAATCATCATCATCAATGCCATACTTAAGAACATGAACCCTTTCAGGCTGTCACAATATCAAGTCTGCCGACAACAGAGAGCGTCAGTGAGTCAGTGACGTCAGAAACGCTCGTGCACGAGCTGGTGTTCAGCCCCGCCGGAAGTTACACGTGCACTCTAGACGCTTATAGCCCGACAAGGACCGAAGGGAACCCCTTCGTCGTGCAAGACACGCCCACGCCAGGTGCAGTAAAATAAGGGCACTCTTATATAATATTATTATTATTATTATTAATATTTATATTATTATTATTATTATTATTATTATTATTATTTTTCTTATTATTATTATTATTATCATTATTATTATTATTATTATAATTCAATCATCATCATCATCAGCAGCAGCAGCAGCAACAGCAGCAGTAAGAGCGGCGGGCGCCGGCTTTATTATTATTATTATTATTATAATTATATCATCATATGTTTCTGTATGATGGGACTTAAGCATAAAATGACAATATTATTTAGTACATTTCTTACGAATATGATAATCTTATAATTATATATTAACTTAACATACTGTCAAACGCTTTTTAAATAATGTTTGTGTCAGGCGTTAAAACCAGGCGTTAAATAGAGATAAAAAATGCTTGTTTTTTTAGTCATAATTGCCAAAAAAATGAAATAAATGTGTCTACTTACAATTTCTACAGGCGTGGGTGTGTACCTGTTGGCGGGTGCCAATATCAGGTACGCCGTCTCTCCCAGTTACAACGTGACGGTTACGTGCACAGAGGCCAGTACAGCCACCGCAACCAGCTACCTCATCGTCTCCGTGGACCCGAACACCGCTCCAGTATTCTCAAATTTCCAAGGTAATGCTTTAAATAATCTAGTCACAAAAGTGATTAAGATTTGCCACCTCATTTAAAAAATATTATTCAATTTCTATACAAATCGCGAATCTATGGTGGCTTATTTCGGCCATTTTATGTCTTCGCATGTTCGCGGTGAATGCGAAAGTCCGTCTTATGGCGGTGCGAAAATGCGAACTGCAAAATTTTAATGCGGCGCATTTTCGCCTTGCAGTAAATATATAAATATCCGAAGATACGCCAAAGGACGGGGTATAAATGGGAAAATAAAGATGTGGCGCAATTACTTTTCTCGACACATTTCAGCTTCGACAACATTCAGCGCCACCACGCCTGTAAATACTGTCGTGTACACCGCAACAATCACCGACACTGACCCCGTATCCGTGACCTTGGCATGTGACCCCGCAGGAAGTCCATTCGCCGTCAATAACGGTAGGTTTACACGTCTCATCATCGCTGATACCGACCCTATAGACCTGACATTGACCTTTGACCTGCCGTGTGCCCAATCGCCGTCTATAACGGTAGGTATACACAACCGAAGATCCCTGATTCTGACCCCATAGCCGTGACCTTGACCCGTCATCCCCATCATGCCCCTCCCTCGTCGTAACTTTTAGCGGAACATGTTGTTACAAATATGGATTTTATGTCGTTTTGGAATTTCCAGAATCATTTCCCCTTTGCAACCCTGGCATCTTTACAATTATCCAGTCGCATGATCGGATACATAGACGAGCCCTTGAGCGCGAGAGTATAATTTCGATCACGAAGGCTGTGGATTGAAATAACTGTTATACCATGTTGTCCAGTGCAACGTTCAATAACTACCGTGCGTAAGAATAAATAGCAGTAATTTGAATTCTTGTTTAATTCGTAAGTTATATGTTGGTTAAGCTCAGCTAATTTGTTTTCTATCCGTTGTGGGAAAACATAGAAAGCAGTCGCTGACCTGTGTGCCGCAACTACAACTAAACATATCTATAATAAACGTTTCAACGTTTTCTGCCCACTCTCTACATATAATTAGACAAACTGCTATTTTTGGAATTCCGATGGAAAGTTATATAAAGAATAAAAAAATGCTGATATATTCCACATATTTCAGATGGTGAGGTTTACGTGACGTCAGACCTGGAGGCAAATAACGTAGCTGCTTACACGTGTTTTCTTACAGCAGACGACTCCTTCACCACTGTGACGTCATCAAACATCTCTATGACCATCACGGGTGCGTTGGCAAGGACACTTTTCACACATTTGTTAATTAATTTGAATAATTATGATGATTTTTTTTTTTCAAAATGATAGTTCCGTTTGAGCAGTTAATGAACTATTGCTATAAACCAGTCCAACTGAATGTCCTTTGAAACGAAGGTCGGTTTGGGGTATCCCGTTCTCGACAACCCAGCGTATTAATAATATATATGATGAATACGGTAGGGTGCTGAGGATTGGGGTATCCAAACTCCACGCACTGTTACTTCCCAGTACTCTAGGAGCTCCATGGCCATTTTTATCGAAAGCAACCTCGGATGTATGTTGGTACATCAGTAGACGTAGTTCGTAAAATTTTGAATAATATTATTAATCAAATGTAGTGTTTTAGCTTATATTTGTAGACCTAAGTTTAAATTGATTGCCAGTGAAGTGTATTATTGCAAACACAATTAAGATTTCCAAGAGTTAAGTCACTAAGTTTAACTGCTAAATTGACATTTCTACGCGATCTATTTGCAGCGTAGTTAAAGTGTACCGATTTCTTACAATTGTACACCGTCCATATACATCCGAGGTTGTTTTAGATAAAAATGGCCGAGGAGTTCCGAATGAGTACAGTAGTCACTGCCACCATGCAAATCACGTGACCATAGATACACATCGGTTAAGACTGTAAATCTTCCCTCTCTTTTTAAATGCATTTTAACTTAATTGAAAATTAGGAAATTGTTAAAACTATCAAAACAATAGAGAAGAAAACCCGCCAGATATACTCGCTCATGTTGGCAGAGATATATTCTTGCTTGGTAGGTGAGATCAATGCGTATGAGATTGTGAGGTATCGGGCCTAATTGACGAGAGCTTACAAAACTTCATTCGGAACTCCTCGGCCATTTTTGTCGAAAACAACCTCGGATGTATGCCGGTACATCAGTTGAAGTAGTTCGTATTTTTTTAATTATATCATTAATTGAATGTAGTGTTTTAGAGTTGTTTTTATTGATCTAAGTTTAAATTGATTGCCAGTGAAGTTATAATTTTTAACTGCTAAATAAAATTACTACGCGATCTACTTGCAGCGGACTTAAACGTACCACTTTTTGAGTATGTAAACCGTCCAAATACATCCGAGGTTGTTTTCGATAAAAATGGCCGAGGAGTTCCGAAAGACAACACTTGCGAGAAGACTAATTGGTGGTAAAAAGAAAATGACATTCGTCAATAGCAACTGTTCTTACAAACGTTGTCTTTGAACTATTTTTTTTCTATTTTATTTCTTTAATATTCTTGTTCCTTCCCTCCAGGTCTTAACGTCGCGCCTACAATAACCAACCTGGACGACGCGGTGTCAATACTTGAGAACCAGCCCGCGGGCGCCTCCGTGTTCCATGTGAGCTCCAGTGACGTCAACGGAGACACGCCCACTTTCTCCGCCTCATTCGCCGTCCCCGCTTGCGGAGCCATGTACACCATCAGCCCAACGGGTAACAATACAACTTTAACAAGTGTTAGTTTGCGGTGGCTAGACGGTTTTACTATTCGTACCTCTACGTTTGACCCCTCGGTAAACTAAAAATAAACATCAATCTTTCAAACAATATGCATGCTCTACCGACATATTGCTTTGGATGATTGGAACACTGCAGGATGCCCTTAATACGGAAATAAGCTTCGTTAAGTGTTTGTTTATATTCTTATCATCGCGGCATGTCGAATCGAAGAAAATCAAGAGGTTGAAGCTGTTATTTACTATATATCTCAGAAATCTGGACCCATATTTACTATTAAACCTCATGAGTCTGGGTTTTCAGAATCAGGCCCAGAAATCTCAGATATGTTCATTATTAAATTTAATATGCTTGTCGGCTTGCAGAACAGATAAGTTGTGACATTTACAGCAATGTCTAACAACTTTGCCCTTGTAAGATTTTTTTACTACAAATTTAAGATATTGCTTTTCTGGGTCTGAGTCTCAAACTTAAACTCAAAACTTAAGTAAATACGGGCCCTGATGGATGCAATCCGACAAGTTTCTTTCAGTCTACAAATGCATTTAATAGTGAAGTGTTAAATTGAGGCTTGTACGAGCGTAAGTTATATTGTTTTTATCGGAAACGATTCAATACGTAACGCATATTATATTATTTTTCAGATGGCAGTGTGACTACACTTGTCACTCTCGATTTTGAGACAGATCCATCATGCATCGCCGTCGTCAAAGTGTTTGACGGTCACGTGACATCACTTCCGGGAACGTTAACAATTGACGTCACCGACGTAGATGAGCCGCCCGTCTGGTCCAGTGCTGGGTACATCATTACGACACAGGAAGTTGCGGTATGTTTTGAAGCCGAAATCGAGCTTAAACTTATTCTTTTGAAATGAAAAAAAATAGCACAACATTCAAGGCATAATTCATTTGAACAATTTTAATAGCTGCTTTATTAAAATATTGAAACATTACGATAAGTCATTTATTTCTTCCTACAAGATATATGATTGAGAAATATTCTCATTTTGGCTCAAAATGTATGGATAAATATCATTTAAACCAACTAGTGAGTTTATCAGAAAACATCGATGTTTGTATTCCTCAGAGCGGAACAGTTCTGGGAGGTCCCACAATCATCGCCACAGACCCGGAAGCGACGGCCGTCACCTACTCCCTCAACTGTGGGGCGGACTCCGGGTACCTTTCCATCAATCCGACTTCCGGTGCCGTCACTATGGCAGCGGCCTTCGACTTGGAGGCTGCGAGTGTGGACACGTATACCATTTCCTGCACGGTGACTGGAACTGACGCTACTGCGCAGACATCGACTTCTCCGCTTAGCGTCACCGTGACAGACGCAAACGACGTTGCGCCCGTGTTTTCAAGCGCAGTGTATCCTATCTACATCAACGAAGGTTTGTTGTAGAGTATGGACTTTGTGGCCTGTAGAGTGTGGACTTTGTGACGTTCTACAGTGTGGACTTTGTGGCATTGTAGAGTATTGACATAGTGGCATTGTAGATTATTGACCTCGTGGCAATATAGAGTATGAACTGTGTGGCACTGTACAGTATGGACTTTGTGGTATTGTAGAGTAAGAACATTGTGGCACTGTAGAGTATGGATTTTGTGGCACTGTAGAGTAAGTACTTTATGGTATTGTAGAGTATGGACTTGTTGGCGCTGTAGAGTAAGGACATTGTGGCACTGTAGAGTATGGACTTTGTGGCACTATAGAGTAAGAACATTGTGGCACTGTAGAGTATGGACTTTGAAGAAATGTAAAGTAAGGACTTCGTGGTACTGTAGAGTATGGAATTTATGGCGCTTTATAGTAAGGACATTGTGGCGCTGTAGAGTATGGACTTTGTGGCACTATAGAGTAAGAACATTGTGGCACTGTAGAGTATGGACTTTGTAGAAATGTAAAGTAAGGACTTCGTGGTACTGTAGAGTATGGAATTTATGGCGCTTTATAGTAAGGACAATGTGGCGCTGTAGAGTATGGACTTTGTGGCACTATAGAGTAAGAACATTGTGGCACTGTAGAGTATGGACTTTGTAGAAATGTAAAGTAAGGACTTCGTGGTACTGTAGAGTATGGAATTTATGGCGCTTTATAGTAAGGACATTGTGACGCTGTAGAGTATGGACTTTGTGGCACTGTAGAGTAAGGACGTTGTGGCGCTGTAGAGTATGGACTTCGTGGTACTGTAGAGTATGGAATTTATGGCGCTTTATAGTAAGGACATTGTGGCGCTGTAGAGTATGGACTTTGTGGCACTGTAGAGTAAGGACTTAATGGTATTGTAGAGTATGGACTTTATGGCGCGGTAGAGTAAGGACATTGTGCCGCTGTAGAGTATGGACTTTGTGGCAGTGTAGAGTAAGGACTTTGTGGCAGTGTGGAGTATGGACTTTGTGGCATTGTAGAGTATGGACTTTGTGGCAGTGTAGAGTAAGGACTTTGTGGCAGTGTAGAGTAAGGACTTTGTGGCGCTGTAAAGTATGAACTTTGAGGCTTCGTAGCGCTATAGAGTATGGACTTTGTGGCGCTTTAGAGTATGGACTTTGTTGCGCTATAGAGTATTGACTTTGTGGCGCTATAGAGTAGGGACTTTTTTGCGCTATAGTGTATGGACTTTGTGGCGCTATAGAGTATGAACATTGTGGCGCATTAGAGTATGGACTTTGTTGCGCTATAGAGTATGGACTTGGTGGCGCTATAGAGTATGGACTTGGTGGCGCTATAGAGTAGAGACTTGGTGAGGCTTTAGAGTATGGACTTGGTGGCGCTGTAGAGTAGAGACTTGGTGGCGCTTTAGAGTATGGACTTGGTGGCGATGTCGAATATGGACTTTGTGGCGCTTTAGAGTATGGACTTTGTGGCGCTGTATAGTATGGACTTTGTAGCGCTGTACAGTATGGACTTTGCGGCGCTGTATAGTATGGACTTTGTGGCGCTGTACAGTATGATGTACAGTATGGACTTTGTGATATTGTACAGTATGGACTTTGTGATATTTTACAGTATGGACTTTGTGGCGCTGTAGAGTATGGACTTTGTTGCGCTGTACAGTATGGACTTTGTGGAGTTTGGGCTTTGTGGTATTGTACACTATGGACTTTGTGGAGTTGGGACTTTGTGATATTGTACAGTATGGACTTTGTGATATTTTACAGTATGGACTTTGTGGAGCTATAGAGTATGGACGTTGTGGCGCTGTACAGTATGGACTTTGTGATATTGTACATAATGGACTTTGTGGAGCTAAAGAGCATGAACTGTGTGGCATTGTACAGTATGGACTGTGTGGCATTGTACATTATGGACTTTGTGGAGCTATAGAGTATGAACTTTGTGGCATTGTACAGTATGGACTGTGTGGCATTGTACAATATGGACTGTGTGGCATTGTACAGTATGGACTTTGTGGTATTATACATAATGGACTTTGTGGAGCTATAGAGTTAGAACTTTGTAGCATTGAACAGTATGGACTGTGTGGCATTGTACAGTATGGACTGTGTGGCATTGTACAGTATGGACTGTGTGGCATTGTACAGTATGGACTTTGTGGCATTGTACAGTATGGACTTTGTGGAGTATGGACTTTGTGGCATTGTACAGTATGGACTGTGTGGCATTGTACAGTATGAACTGTGTGGAGCTATAGAGTATGAACTTTGTAACATTGTACAGTATGGACTGTGTGGCATTGTACAATATGGACTGTGTGGCATTGTACAGTATGGACTTTGTGGAGCTATAGAGTATGGACTGTGTGGCATTGTACAGTATGGACTGTGTGGCATTGTACAATATGGACTGTGTGGCATTGTACAGTATGGACTTAGTGGAGCTATAGAGTATGGACTGTGTGGTATTGTACAGTATGGACTGTGTGGCATTGTACAGTAATGAATGTGTGGCATTGTACAGTATGGACTGTGTGGCATTGTACAGTATGGACTGTGTGGTATTGTACAGTATGGACTGTGTGGCATTGTACAGTATGGACTGTGTGGCATTGTACAGTATGGAAGGACTGTGTGGCATTGTACAGTATGGACTTTGTGCAGTATGGACTTTGTGGCATTGTACAGTATGGACTGTGTGGCATTGTACAATATGGACCGTGTGGCATTGTACAATATGGATTGTGTGGTATTGAACAGTATGGACTGTGTGGCATTGTACAGTATGGACTGTGTGGCATTGTACAGTATGGACGTCGTGGAGTATGGACTGTGTGGCATTGTACAGTGTGGACTGTGTGGCATTGTACAGTATGGACTGTGTGGCATTGTAGAGTGTGGACTTTGTGGTATTGTACAGTATGGACTTTGTGGAGTATGGACTGTGTGGCATTGTAGAGTATGGACTGTGTGGCATTGTAGAGTATGGACTTTGTGGCATTGTACAGTATGGACTGTGTGGCATTGTACAGTATGGACTGTGTGGCATTGTAGAGAATGGACTTTGTGGCATTGTACAGTTTGGAATGCGTGGCATTGTAGAGTATGGAATTTGTGGCATTGTACAGTTTGGACTGTGTGGCATTGTACAGTATGGACTGTGTGGAGTATGGACTTTGTGGTATTGTACAGTATGGACTGTGTGGCATTGTAGAGTATGGACTTTGTGGCATTGTACAGTTTGGACTTTGTGGTATTGTACAGTATGGGCTTTGTGGAGTATGGACTTTGTGGCATTTTAGAGTATGGACTTTGTGAAGTATGGACTTTGTGGCATTGTAGAGTATGGACTTTGTGGCATTGTACAGTATGGACTTTGTGGTATTGTACAGTATGGACTGTGTGACATTGTAAAGTATGGACTTTGTGGCATTGTACAGTATGGACTTTGTGGTATTGTACAGTATGGACTGTGTGACATTGTACAGTATGGACTTTGTGGTATTGTACAGTATTGACTGTGTGGCATTGTACAGTATGGACTTTGTGGTATTGTACAGTATTGACTGTGTGACATTGTACAGTATGGACTTTGTGGTATTGTACAGTATGGACTGTGTGACATTGTACAGTTTGGACTTTGTGGTATTGTACCGTATTGACTGTGTGGCATTGTACAGTATGGACTTTGTGGCATTGTACAGTTTGGACTGTGTGGCATTGTACAGTATGGACGTCGTGGAGTATGGACTGTGTGGCATTGTACAGTGTGGACTGTGTGGCATTGTACAGTATGGACTGTGTGGCATTGTAGAGTGTGGACTTTGTGGCATTGTACAGTATGGACTTTGTGGAGTATGGACTGTGTGGCATTGTAGAGTATGGACTGTGTGGCATTGTAGAGTATGGACTGTGTGGCATTGTAGAGTATGGACTGTGTGGCATTGTAGAGTATGGACTTTGTGGCATTGTACAGTATGGACTGTGTGGCATTGTACAGTATGGACTGTGTGGCATTGTAGAGAATGGACTTTGTGGCATTGTACAGTTTGGAATGCGTGGCATTGTAGAGTATGGACTTTGTGGCATTGTACAGTTTGGACTGTGTGGCATTGTACAGTATGGACTGTGTGGAGTATGGACTTTGTGGTATTGTACAGTATGGACTGTGTGGCATTGTAGAGTATGGACTTTGTGGCATTGTACAGTTTGGACTTTGTGGTATTGTACAGTATGGGCTTTGTGGAGTATGGACTTTGTGGCATTTTAGAGTATGGACTTTGTGAAGTATGGACTTTGTGGCATTGTACAGTATGGACTTTGTGGCATTGTACAGTATGGACTTTGTGGTATTGTACAGTATGGACTGTGTGGCATTGTAGAGTATGGACTTTGTGGCATTGTACAGTATGGACTTTGTGGTATTGTACAGTATGGACTGTGTGACATTGTACAGTATGGACTTTGTGGTATTGTACAGTATTGACTGTGTGGCATTGTACAGTATGGACTTTGTGGTATTGTACAGTATTGACTGTGTGACATTGTACAGTATGGACTTTGTGGTATTGTACAGTATTGACTGTGTGACATTGTACAGTTTGGACTTTGTGGTATTGTACAGTATTGACTGTGTGGCATTGTACAGTATGGACTTTGTGGCATTGTACAGTTTGGACTTTATGGTATTGTAGAGTATGGACTTTATGGCACTGAGTGTATGGACTGTGTGGCATTGAGGAGTACGGTCTTTGTGGCACTGGAACAAACTGTAAAACCATGCAATTTGTACTTCTTTTGTAGAAAATTCTAAACCTTTTCCGACAAAAAATCTTTTTCAGGTGTAACCGGAACGTCAGTTATTGGGAGCGTCGTAGCCACTGACGGCGATAGGACGTCACCGAACAACGTTATCAGCTACGCGTTGACGCCGACCACTAATTTCAACACCCCTGGGGACGGGTCTATCTATAACTCGGTATGATTATGTTTTGTGAAGTTGTTGCAAACCATCTTTAAATAGTCAAATTGGTATAACATTTGCTAGAATTTTCAAACTCTAAAAACGTTAAGTCGAAAAAAGAAAGGAAGAAAGAATGCTGTGACCGGCCTACTTCTTTGTATGTGTAACTAAAAATATTGAGTATGAAAGATGCTAATGTCAATAACGTTAACAAATGGCCCTGAAAATAATAAAAAAGATAAATGGCATGAACATTTACATTTCATTTTTTTATTTATCACTTCCGCTGTTTTCGCCAGGCGGACTTGTCCGGTGCTGCAGCGGGGACTACATACACGCTGACGGTGACGGCCACTGACGGCGGTACCCCGCCTCTCTCCGCCACCGCCTCCGTTGTCGTGACCATCATCTCCGTCCCAACAACCACCACTACCACCACTACAACAACAACAGCAGCAACAACTACAGCAGCTTCCGCCACCACCACCACCTCGTCAAGTTTCTTTTCTGATACTGGGAACATTATTTTATTGGCGTTAGTTGGCGCCATCATTGCATTGTTGGCGGCCCTGCTTGGATTTCTCATCTGGAGATTTTGCTGTCGAAAACAGCCATCACATAGGTATTTAACTATTTTAAAATCATGTTATATTATTTCATATGAGTACGTTTTTGTTATAACGCTCATTTATGTATCTTTATGTCCATATGTTATATCAAAATGTACAATGAATCAATTTAAGTAATACACAACATAAGGTCGTTTGTTCAGAATTTTATTAAGTTAACAACGTTGTTAACAGCATAATTGTAACTTTTTTAAGGTTACCTCGTATTTCATAAAGAGCTCATATATCTAAACCATTCAAGCACAGCTTAAACAGTTGTCAATACAATTTGTGTAAGAAATACCACAGATCACAAGTAGAACCATGAAACTGGCTTCCAACGCAGTGAAGATTTAAAAGTTAACAACGATGACGTTAACAACGTTGTTAACTTTAACAAAATTATGAACAATCAGCCCAGTTGCGTATGTAAAAGCTCATGTAATATGACGACATGAGTTGCGTTAAGAATTCTTGCTCGTGAGTAAACTAGCCCCAATTTCTCGATCCATCGTAAGTCCCTTATAACAGGATCAAGCTCATTCGGAACACCTCGGTCATTTTCCATCGAAAACAACCTCGGATGGATATAGACGGTTTACAATATCAGTTACATATTTTTTACATTTAACTACGCTGCAAGAAGATCGCGTGGTGATTTGAAGTCCTAAGGACTTTACTCCTGAGAATTATAAATTATTAAGCAATAAAACACCTACTTCACTTGCAATCAATTTGAACTTAGAACTAAAATACACCTTAAAACACTCCATGTATTCAATACGGTAATTTTAAAATATTACGAACTACTTCTACTGATAAACCGACATGCATCCGAGGTTGTTTACGATGGGAAATGGCCGAGGTGTTCCGAATGGATCAAGCTATAAGCGCATTTGTTTTCATTAAGGTATAAATTTGTTCAATATTTCCCCGTTTTCAAAAGTGTTTTGAGACTATGAAAGGAACTAGCATTTTAGATTATCTCGACCAACTATTTTGTTTTAAACAAATCAATTTTCAGAATGAAACTTACCTAAATGAAATAACTAATAAATAAGATACTTAAACATGTTACGTTTAAGATTTACTTCGAAAAATTGGGCTCTGTTTTATCTATTCATTATTAATATTATGTTAAGTATCTGGTAATATATTTTTGTGATATATCATAGATCAATACTTTTTATGTTTTTATTGCTTTTCAGCACTAGAAAAGTCAGCCCCAATCAAGAAGAAACACCAGGTACGGTATATTCTTGCCTAGCAACGCTATTTTTACATTTCCCCTTTTTACACGATTTTATTTGTTTTACCCTTCTTGCACGTTTTACGATTTCCTCACTTACGTTAAAATTAAAATGTCAATACAAAATTTATTTTTCGCTTATTCTCTGGATTTTATTTGAGCACATTTTTCCACCATAGTTCACCGAGTACACGTCTTTTATTTCTAATCCATACATGTTTCCGTTTTTACTTTCTGTATCGTCTAAAATGGCGACATAAACGTAGTACTTTTTGCATTGAATTGTCGGCGGTGTCAGCAAAGTCTTATGGAGACAATTTAGTAATTATTATCCAAAGGAATCCTGATGAAACTTGGTGACAGTGTTTATTGAAATATTATCTGGTCAAGTTTGATCGTGGTGTAAATTGCCACAGAAACTCCACAGTTAAGCACCTTGTGCAGACGACAACGTAGAATGTATCATAAAACATGATGAAACATGGCGGTAATATTTTGGGACCTAATGTATCGGTCGAGTTCGATTTTGGCGTATATGACCTCAGTGACACCGGTGTCATGCGCACTAGCGCACCAAGGGCATCCTGCGCCTCCCCGCTAAAATCACCCAAGTTTATTATTTTTATTTCAATATAAGAGAAAAAGAGTAAATGCGCCCAAAATGCGCCATTTCAGACTAGATATTGTTTAAATTTTCCAAATTTCCCCCAACCCCCTATTAACACTTTTAACCAAACTAGTTTGGTTTATGAGCGCGGGGTGCAAGTCAAAAGGTTACGCCCCTAAGTTACACCCTCTCTTATATCAAATCACGGATCCGCCCCTGATGCCCCTGTTACATTGTCATGTAGTAAGGGTATGTCTTGTGCAGACGATGACTCAAATCTTTATTAAACTTGGTGACAGTGTTTAAAGGCATAATGTCTCGGCCAAGTTCGATCGTGAGGAAACTCAGCTCAGTTATTCTAGGCATGCCCCCTACACATTAAAACTGGTTTAATTATTGTTAAAGGGTACGGTAATTAGAAAACTTCTTATTTTCTTTTTTTATATCTTAATCCGCTGTTAAAGTCAGAAAAGCGGATACTCCAAAGAAGGAACCAGTAAGAAATGACTCCCCGGCATCGCAGTTTCGACAGGGTGAAAACAAAGGCTCTCCGATTCAAACACACCATCTTGGATCTGCAGACCACAGTAAAATCGCAATGGTTGAAAGCTCACCGTACAGGGGCGATTTCTATTCCATGTCGCCGCGCTGGCATAAAATTTGACATTCCTCTTTTTTCGTGGACAGATCACTCATTTCGTGACAAGCACGGGGCCGGCGGCAAATGAGTGTATAGATCGATGCTATATCATTAAACGATTGCTTTTTTCTCGAATTCTCTCATCTTACAAATAGTTTGTTCTACAAATAGACACACATATTGTTCGAAAAAATAGTTATATTAATAGATATTTTGAAACATTTAAAAGGTTACATTACTGGGTCGGCGTCAAGTGATTTCTCTTTTGTTTCCTCTCAATGTTTTTTTTTCTTAAACTAGCACTCACCATGCATGCTGTACTATTTTGTTTTGTTTGTCACTAACATCACATCACTTTTTGCTTGAAACATTCTGCTTTACCAGTTTAAATCGTTTACTCAGAGATTAATTCTGTTCGCCATTGGACCTAGCTTGTTCATTGTTTTTATAAATAATTGTTTTTGTTATATGGAAACTTGACTGTAACATTCTGCTTTAACAGTTTAAATCGTTTACTTAGACATTAACTATGTTCGCCTTTGGACCCAGCTTGTTCATTGTTTTGATGTTTCCAGTAAATTATATTTAGCATACGGAGTCTTCGCTTGAAACAAAATAATACATTGTCCAGGCATTTTCAAGACTATTTGTTTTTAGTCATTTAAAGATGTTTTCCTATTTCTGTGTTTTTGTTTTGTTTTGAAAATGTATTGTCATACAATATGTTGTGTGTAATACACAGAATACAACTACAATAGAAGATATACGGACCCAATGTTCAAGTCAGCCATTCATCCCGTTCCTTATTTAATGGTGCCGGAAATGACGTCAAAACAAATTCAGCCTCGTGTTGAGACGAATTCTCCCGCGCATGCGCAGAAAAAGAACCAGGACGTAAACAAGCGTCCAGAGTCATCCGAGAGCGGAATAAGTGTGTCGTCTGCTGAAGGGCCTAACAAATCAGCACTTCAGTCTGTCAGACGAACGAATTGGTTGAGTGAAGGACTTGATACGCCCAGATCGCCAAGGAATATAACTTTGAGCCACATTGAGTGATTCTTTTCAAATTTCAAATTCTTATGACTTTCTGTATTGAATATGTTTTTTTTCAGGGATATCTCAATACAGTTCACGTGCCAGTTCTTTTTATCAGTATTTATTTAGCATTGATTGATATTACTATCACTGTATCCTGATATATTTTCTCACGACTGTCATTTCATACATGTATATAATAACAACATCAAAATGTTTATCATAACGATGTTTAATTTAAATTTCATTAAGAACAAAAACAGAAATGAACCCATTCGGATGCATTCCTTTTCGGCAACTCCATCTCAGTGAAACGTTATAGATGTGACAATTCATATATCATATAATACATATATGCAATGATAGGTTACTAATTGTCGTTCAGATAGCTTCGAATGTTATGAACAATTAATGGTTTAATATGTCAGTTGAATGGACGAAAACTTTTTTTTAATTTGTGTTTTAAAAAAAAAAAGCAAAATAAGTATTGCAGCCCTTCATTAATACGATAAATGATAACAGAAGGGAATGAAAAGCAATGTATTATCGAATATCAGTCGTTAATTAAAGTCTGCTGAAAATTGAATAAACCTGATTAATCCTTTGGTGTGTTCAAAGTTATCCAAAATGTTCATTAATGGGTCAATAATTATTTAAAAAATACTGTTGTCCAATGAAATCGCTGTTTAAACTAGCAAACGCATAACCAGTGTATTCAGGGGCGGTTCCAGATTTGTTGTTCTAGTGGGCGAAACTTAGGGTGCGACCTTTTGACATGCGTCCCTCCCTCTGAATAAAACATGTATGGATTGAAGTGTCGGCAGGGATTTTGGATGTACTCCCCAACAATTTAAGTCCGAAATGGTGCTTTTTGAGCATGTTTTATAAAAAATATCTGATATATACATAAAAAGTGAACTTGGACGATTTCATGGGGGGTGGGGGGGACGAGCGCCCCCGGACCCTCTAGTGGTATTACTTATCCAGTTGTATACAGTTGGCTGCAGATATTTCTAGTTAATAATTACACGATTTGTGTGCTTCTTTTTTATTACACAGTGAACAACTATAGTTTACAAAAGTAAATGACAGTATCAAAAGAATAGGAATAGAAATATGAAATGTACAAAAAACGACACATGACTCCTTTGTGTATATCAATAGTTCAGAATATACTACATTATGTGAGCAATATTCCTGACATTCGTTGATGTAAATGCATCAAGTGACATTGGTGTACATAATTAACAAGAGAACCATGGAGGGAACGTGAACGCTCGTCTGCTTTTTAAAAGTCTAAAAAGGGGCATAACTCTTCAGTTATTTGAGCCAGAGTTTTGAACCTTGCTAGACGTGTGTATTGTCTGCTGCAACAGGTGTACCAAGTTTCATTTAAATATATTGAATCTTTTTTATTTTTGGCCAAGGTTAAAGTTTTTTATGTAACAAAGCCGATGGCCAGGCTATTACCATGGCTTTATGCCAATAACTAAACATGTTTTCTTCAAACTATTAGTCAACCTTAAAATTGTTTAAACAAATCTAGCTTGTTGATGACCATATATAAGTAAATTACTGGTATCATATTAAAATACTGCTAGAATTCTGACCAAAATCTAGCTTTCTTGTTGACATAAATGAAAATAAGTTTCCAGTGACAAAATTCATGCAAAAAGGCATGCTACTGAAATATTTCAGTAACAATGGGCTGATTGTTCACAACTTTGTTTAAGTTTACAATGTTGTTTATAAAATTATTTTTACCTTTTAAAGATGTAATAATTCTTTGATGTAAGGATATATCTAAATAAAACAAAAACAGCTCAAACAGTTCTCTGAAATTTTATAAGAAATACTGCAGACCATAAATTGTCTATGGAACTTCTAGAGTAGTAAACATTCAAATGTTAACAATGATGACGTTAACAATGTTGTTAACTTCAACAAAGTTCCAAACAATCGACCCAATGCAACACCTAAATTCAATATAATGATCTACAACATTCAATAAATATCTCATTCAATAAAGGAATCACGCCTGAGGAATCATATCCTTACACATGTAGCTACAAAACTCATAATACAGTAAGCTAAGCAATACTGCTATTTTTAATAACTACTATCAAACCATTTTGATCATTTTAACAGGGAATGTTTTTATATGTTTAAACATATTTCATTAAATACATATATTATATATCTAACATCAAACTGTAACATTGCCGATTGTTCAGAATCTTGTAAAAGTTAACAACATTGTAAATGTCATTATTGTTAACATTCAAATCGTTATTGCCCTGGAATTCAAAAAAATACAGTTATAATCTACTGTATTTCTAACAAGATTTGGGACCACTGTTTCAATTGCACTTGATTTATTACAAGATATGAGCACAACCTCAAATAGCTCAAGGTTAAAAGTTAACCGGGTTGTACGGTCAGTGCACTCGCTTCTCACGAAGGCGACCTGGGTTTGATTCCTGGCCTGGGTGCATGTGAGTTTGGTTTGTGGTCACCAAGCTCGACAAGTGGGTTTTCTCTAGGCACTCCGGTTTCCCCCACAACACAAGACCACACTCTCGTGCAACATATATACGGTTTAAAGTTAACAATCATGACGTTAATAATAAAGTTCTGAACAATCGGCACATTATGTTGAACTATTACATATATTTCTAATGATTTATTTTGGTGACAAGTACATATTGATCTCAAATATAACATCAGTTCTGAAAAGGTTTATCTTTTAAAACAAACATACAGTTAAACATTAGTTTTCTAAAAAAAATATAATGCTGTTTCTAATGTTTACTAATAAGTATACATGTAGGTGGTAACATTGTCGCTGCCAGGACTATTCTGGCAGTTAAGGTAATTCATCCCTTATTTATACCAAAAATTGCTACTGTTATAGTTCCATTTTAAAGTTACAAAATTTTAAAGTTTGAATATTTTTTTTAAAGTTTTCACCAAGAGCTTTTTTTTATACAGGCATTAAGTTATTTGAAAAACAAATAAATAATGGGTATATAAAAATAGTCAAATTTTGTTATTTTACATCCCTTTTAATATCATTATGGTGTTATTCAAAAATCATGGTTAAAAATGGTTAATCCATATAAATTAAATGTAGAAACAATTTTGATGTTAATATCTAAAATACAATAACAAATCTTTGCATACAAATGATTGACGTCTTAACTTAAATACTACTTTAATATGAAACTACTTTCTGATAAAAACATATACCAGTAAGTATGTATTAAAATAATACAGAGGTTATAAAAGACTAATAATGTCTGGTTCGGAAAGAAAAATGTGACCACAGGGCACCTGCATTGCTGGGTAACAAGGCTTGCCAAGTTACTGGCTACACAGCGTGCCAAAGGGTAGGATTTATCTATTCTGACCGGAAACACATGATCAATATTTTTTCTAGCATCCATGAAATTACTATTTTGTGAAGAAAATTGATGCATTTTTGTATATATCACCAAAAAGCATATGCGATGATGTTTACTGACGTCATGACACTCAGGATTATTTGTAAAATTAACTTCTATTTATATCATCTATTGAAATATCATAACAATGCTTACACAAAGTGCATAATAAAAGAAATAAAAAGAATTGTGTCACAGCATGTGACTCGTCAAGTATAGGGGGCCAGAAAAATTCCCAGCAAAGCGGAAATGCCCATCTAGTGTGCTAGAATACTTGGACTCTGTACCAGTTTCACATGAATGACATGTACAATAGTATGGAGAGAGATCTATGTGGAAAATCAGACAGCCAACAGGTACAAGCTTAAAGCTGCACTCTCACAAATTAACAGTTTTTAATCTTTAATCTTTTGTCTTAGAATCCGCTTTTTATGGCACAAGCGTCTGCAATTCAGTCATATTAGATAATTCACTGTAGAACATATCTCAACTGTTTGAATAACTGCCCAAAATTTCATTTTTCTTAAACGATCGTAATGCTTTTAGCCATAATATATCAATTTTCAACCATAAATATGAAAAGTGTGATCAAAACTTTTTAAACTTTTTAAATCTTTAGTCAGCATTCTAATATCACAAAATCAGCTCATTCCAATACAAAAAATAAAAAAAAAAGTTGTCAAAACAGTCAATCTGTGAAAGTGCAGTTTCAAAGACAACATTTGCAAACAACTTAGAACCTCCAATGTTAACTGTTACATGTACATCAAGCTACACATACAAATACACTTGGTGTTTCGCAACCTCTTTACTGTAACAACATCAACACTCTCTTAACATAAATAAATCCAGACAATAACAAGATTTCACAAAGCATTCACAAGAATATACATATAATGTGTAAGAGAATCACAAAGAGACATCAATACTTGTCCTTTTTTTTGTCAATTTGTTCAAAGGGCTTCCCTGTAACTCAAAAAGAGCAAGTGGGTGTGAACATTCTTATATTTTTCTCAGTCAGCCAATGGGCATAAACTTATAAATGTTTTAACCAGAGTGATAAGGACTTGCTACACATCATGTGCATGTTGTCAAAGCTGGTTTGTATACCAATTTGTTTTAGCTCAATTGTGAAGATAGCTGAAACCCGATATTCATCACTCTCGGGACTGTTTCCTAGGTATAAACCAGTACTGTGTCTTTAAGAGAGACCATGAGAACATTCTCGCACTCTCGCACTTCTGTTGATAAAAAAACAACATGTATACAAAGTTTTATGGTATATGCTTCTAAAGTCCTATACCGTCAAACCTTGTTCGCTCAAACTCCCAGTGATTGGCAAAAATACCTTGAGCCTAGAAAAACTCAAGCCAAGTCGGAATGCTTATCTTCAGTATAAAGAAATCAGTGCTTTACATCCAGTTTGAGCCAATGAGGAATTTTAAGCCACAAGAGTTCTAGCCAACCGGGGTCTACTGTACTTACATATACATTTTGCTTACCAATGACAGAAACTAAGGCCTGGTCAATATCTCAAATGTTTCTTTCAAAACCAGACCAGCTAAAAATTACTTTAGATTATACCTTATGTGTATAGTGTTGTCATTTTAAATATTACTTTGATGTCAGCTGACAAGCTCATCATCTAATTTGTTCACTCAAGAGTAACTTGTAATGGAAATACTCAAATACTTCAGCAATAGACAATATGTTAAAAGATTCCACAAAAAACAAAATCTGCGTATATAGTCATACAAGCACATGAACTACATGCAAAATCAAACAGCATCACAGTATGAGATTCCCCAGAGGGTAAGCCAGTTTGGAAAGATGGCGAAACTAAAGAGGGAAAACATCCAGCTGCCGAAGAAATACTTGTCAACGAGGGTAAGCAGCAGACCGTGACTGAGTGTGCCCCATGAGGTGATGAGGAGGTCCAATATGCCCGTGTGTTTTGTGTCAAGACTAGAGACAAGAGCCGCGATGAACGAGAGGCTCAGTGGCGAGACCAGTAGTAGCATTAACTTCTGGCCCCAGCGAGAAAACCTGGAATATCAAAAGGAATCGGGGTTTTATTATTTTAGGAATCAAATATATTATTGTGTGAATTTTTTATGCTTTGTGACCCAATATTACATTGGCATCATTTAAAAGGATTAAATTTGTAGAATAAAAGTAATTATGTTTATTTTATACGAAATATATAATTCCGATCAAGCTTTTTTGGGGCCTCTAAAGTTTGAAAAATGGGCTGTTCCATGTTTGATTTCAGTTTTTACTGAAATAAAGAACAAAAATGACCAACTGTTCACACCACTTAATCAACGATCAATATGTTACCTGGATTTCGATGGATGTACAATAATAGAGACTGGCACAAACACTACGGCCAGGAAATATGCCAGCGAGATGTTCATCAGAGCGAGGCCGAACAATACGAGAGACTGGAATATCAGCGTGACCGCCTTCAGTAACTGCCAGTCAAAACGAAGTTGCTTGTCATCTGACGTCCTCCTGTGAAAAGAGTAAACAGTCAGAGATAAAGAAAGCTGGAGATTATGGTTAACAATACGCAATATTGAACTATCCGCATGACTGCCTTCAGAAGCTTCCAGTCAAAATATAGTTGCTTGTCATCTGAAGTCCTCTTGTGGGAAAAGTACAGAACCAGGGTCAAGATTTGTTTTATTTTAAGACAAAATGAGCTGTAAGTTTGATGAAAGATGACCAACTCATATCAATTCCCATGACAAGAAAGCTTTTTGGCCTCTCTGTTTTTGTGTGTGTTTTTCCGTCTTTTTAAAATGGTTAAAAAAAAAACACACACAAAAATGACCTGCCTTCACCACCCCTCAAAATGTGGGGTGGCGATGGCCAAACAAACTATTTCTAAACTGTGGCCTCATGGTCATTATGAATTTTATTTCATATCAGTCTGATTCAATAGTAAAAATTGGTACGAGTATTAATTTTGAGCGACCAAGAATCAATGCCCTTGATAGATTAAACTTATCTATTTTACAACAAATGTGACAGTGTATGGCAACATTATATTAATATCTATTGTTGGCATAATGTTAGGCGAGAATCTTGTGTTATGGGGAAAACCGGAGTACCCGGCGTAAACCCACTTGTCCGACTTGGTGACCAAAAACCAAACTCACACGCACCAAGTTCAGGAATCGAGAAGAGTGTTCTAACCACTTCTCTAACCAGACAACCCTTAATTGGGGTTAAACCCTACGCTTCTTTGGTGAAAGAAAAACACATTTTGTGTATATATGGAAGAGACGCTTATCATGGTAGTGTCAACTATATCACACCCAGCAAAAAGACCAAAACCCAAATATTCATGAAAAAAATTCACAAAAAAATAATAAAAATTCTACAGCATAAAAAATTATCAATTTTAATTAATATTTACCTTGCCACCATTCTCGGAAAGAACAGTGATGCCGTAAACAGGGCCAAGAAGCCGTAGAAGATGCCATCCTCGATGTTCATCTTAAACGGCACAGCCATACTTGCGAGAACATCCGGCCCCGTGTAACTGAGGACGGCCATTATCGTGCTGCTCAACACCAGAGGCAGGATGGATAAAACTCCAGTAACTTTCTCTTCCTAGGGTGGGAAAAACACAAATATCATGTAAAGAGATATGACATGCTATGTATACACACATGGAATAAAACACCAGATAAGAAATTGGCCATCTTTCTAGGGACACTTTTATTGGCTGTCACTTCTCTAAAGATCATTTTTAAAATATGACCAGCCAATTGTTTACATCTCTAGGGGCATTTACATAATTGCATCTCCCTCGGAGCAGTTTTAAACACCACCTCCTGAATATTTACATCTCTCAGAGCAATTTTAAACACGACTAGAATCTGCTGATTGTTTAAATCTTTCTGACCATGCCATTCTATGACAAATTAGCTTATTGGTTAATTTCAACCAAATCAGGATATTTTTGCATTTGAAAACCAAAGTAATTGCACTGATGTGAATGTTGTCAGAAAAGGTACGTAAGAAGACCTATTGTCTGTGCCCTTGATTATGTATATTTTGTGCGTGAATTTAAATTGAGTTTATTATTGTTTTATTGTTCAAATTACATTGTGTATCAAGTTCTAGGTCATAAAGCAAATATCTTGAACGCTTTTTTAGATATAGCCATGTTTAATCAAATAGAGGTACAAATATTTCAAATAGTATGTTGAAAAAAAACATAAAACCAGAGCAATGTGGAGCGAAAGCCATCTCTTGTTTGTTTTTCTGACAAACAAGGAACATAACTTGACAATAATTACAGCCATAATTATGGGCCTTGCTATATTTGTGTGTTTGTCTCTGGCAACATGTTGTACCAAGTTTAATTTGAATATCTTTACATGCATTCTCGTTCACCAGAGTGATGATACTATGCGTACTGTTAGATTTTTCATTATCAAAGCTCTGATGAATAAGAATGATTTACATGTAGCGACTCCCATTTTTCATTTGAATATTTTCGAGTTATTGGCACAATGACACAAACAATGCCTGCCCGAAAGACACTGAGGCTATGAAAATACCTAGACATTTTTTCTTAAAAAAAAGTTTAGCTTAAATCAATATTTTAAATAGTATTATATACGACAAGTGGTTTAGAAATTACTTACACTTTCAAAATCAATGTCAGGTTCTTCCTCAACTAATTCATTTAAGGTCTCTTTATTCAGCTTTTTCTTTTCTTTAATTTCATCTGATATTTCTTTAATTTCCTCTTTCTCTGTATCGTCCGTTTCCTTCGGAACTGGAGATTCTTTCGGCTCCCCTCCTTCCTTCTTAGCTTCATCTGCACTAATGTTCACCCATAAAGCTATGGCTTAAATATGGTTAAGGAAGTTTTTAGAATACTGGTGAATTAGTAACTAAGCTTATTTCATTCAATGCAATTTAACGCAAAAAGGTTATGAAAAAAGTATATTTTATGCAAAATGTTCTGGTATATTTGGAACTGAACATATTTCATTCAATGCAATTAAAAGCACAAAGGTTATGAATATGTATATTTTATGCAAATTTTTCATATTAGATAAACCAAAAAAATATTATAATTGCCTGGGCAAGCAATTGGAAGATGGACTCAAATAATAATGAAAATAGTTCATTTAAAGCCAAAGCTGTAAAGCAACATGGATATTTTGACTAAAACCCCTTTTAGGCTGGTTCAACGGCTACTGTACAATGAAACAAACAAGTGCATGGAAAATTTTGTACTGCATGGCACATCCTTGAAATACAGAAAAAAATCCCATATTGTATAAAGGTAACAAAGTCAGCAAAACTAATATCTGCTGAAGAAAAGATGACATTCATGTATTATGTAATATCTGCTGAAGAAAAGATGACATTCATGTATTATGTAATATCTGCTGAAGAAAAGATGACATTCATGTATTATGTAATATCTGCTGAAGAAAAGATGACATTCATGTATTATGTAATATCTGCTGAAGAAAAGATGACATTCATGTATTATGTAATATCTGCAGAAGAAAAGATGACATTCATGTATTATGTAATATCTGCTGAAGAAAAGATGACATTCATGTATTATGTAATATCTGCTGAAGAAAAGACGACATTCATGTATTATGTAATATCTGCTGAAGAAAAGATGACATTCATGTATTATGTAATATCTGCTGAAGAAAAGATGACATTCATGTATTATGTAATATCTGCTGAAGAAAAGATGACATTCATGTATTATGCCTCAGACACAAGCAATCATAGTTAGTTTTTAAAGCTGCACTCTCACAGATTTACTTTTTTTACAACTTTTTAATTTTGTTCTTGGAAAGAGCAAATTTTTTGCGTAAATATCTGCAAACCAATGATAAAAGCTTGCTGACAAAAGATCAGATCGCAGATTTGCATATTTCCATTCGAAAATTTATATTGAATGGCTTAAACCGTTAGTAACGGTTTAAGAAAATGCATAAAACCTTAACTTTAGAACTTCAATAGTTTCCATGGATTTTTGCAAAAATGGCTCGCTCAAAGACAAAAAATAAAAAAGTTGTCAAAATGTTCAGTCTGTGTGAGTGCAGCTTTAACATTATTGAAGTTTCTTAATTCAGTCATACCAATTGTTATAAAATTGTTTTGTGAGGATATATCTTCATTAAATTTATTTTTCTGTTATCAAAACCATCACAGGACTCATTTTTGCATATGACATCACATACTGGTATGTACTCAAAACTATTAAAGTCAACCCAAGTATCAAGGATATTTTGATGAGAGCGGCGGAGCACATGATGGCGAAGGGTATCATGTAGAGGCCAATGGAGACGTATCGCTGGGTGCCGGGTAACAGGTAGAAGAAGAACGACTGGTGGAACCTCTCCAGCAGGTTGTTCAGGCTCCGGAATATTCCTTCTATAACCCTGGCAGAAAGAAGGGAAATGGACAAAGACATGAGATTTGGGGTCTTCGGAGAAAAATCATAAACTAATCTTAATATGATTAAGTGCTCTATCTAGGCCTAAAGAGCAGGGTGCGGCACCCCGCTGCCCTTTGCCAGCACCTTACTGCCTTTTTACTCCACCCTGCTGCTCCCTTTCGTTTGACAGAGTTAATTTTTAGAAATAGTTTAGAAATAATAAATATATAATTTTGACACTTAAGTAAAAGATAACAGCTACCGTATTAAAGTTACAACACATTCACAATAAGAATTGAACATTGGCCCTTGCAAGTGCCCCATTAAGGCTCATTTAATGCGTATCAAAAGGGCCCTTTCTGACCTAGCACCATGCCCTTCTCAGGATTATGAAAATAATTGTATTTTCATCAGGGAACAAATGGATGACGCATCAATTGAATTAATTCCTATTAAAAAGATTGTCAAATTTTATCAATTTTCATTTCAATGCAACATTTTTCAGCACTTATTAACAAGTCAATATTACATATTACCTTCCTGCGGAGTCCAGCGACACCCGGCCAGTTTTCTTCTTCCGGATTGCCTCAAGAGTGACAGCCTCTATATGGTATCGGTGAAAGAGCCCGTGATTGCCTGATGGGATCCCTGTGGACTGGGCCCACATCATGCGCCCCATGGTGGTCATTGACTGCAAGAAACCGGCTGGTGTCTCCGCCTCGGTGTCCGCTACATCAGGCTGGAAATCACATGGTTTGCAGTGAATTGTGTTTATATACATGTATCAACAACAGCTGTCTTAGGTATGTGCCCTTGGGTATTTGCAACAATTCATGTCACTCATAGTCAATTAAATTTAACAGATTAAAGTTAATGTCATACAACAGCAAACATTTGTACTTCATTTACCAAGGTAAAATTATCTTTTTTTTAGTTAAAATATTCCATATGATGATATCGCTTTAACTGTCAGGGTTTGGCAACTCTTGTTTTAAAATTAACCTTGATAATGTGTTTGACTTTAAAAGAAGCTGTTACAATATTTCATACAGGGCAGTCCTTTCACAAATTTTGGGGCCAGCAAAAGGCCCCATATCCTTAGCCAAGGTATATTTGTTATCCTAAATTTTGGTCAAAATTCCCATCTTTAATCCACAAAATTGAACAGTTTTGTTTCTGTCAATCTGCAACGTTCCCCTTTTTGGCATTTTTAACCTAATTCCCCTTTCTCAGGGCTATTCCATATATACCCCAAATGAAGAAAGACAGCCCTGTTTCATATCATCATAAGTATAAGACATTTAAATAATTGCACAACCTATGTTTGTAAGAAAACATTTGATAATATATTAATGTGAAAAAATAACACCGTTTCAAATACATGTATTGAGATCTACATTATGTACATTAGCATGGTGAACATTTAAAATTTCAGAAGCTAAACTGAAAATATATTTTGTTACTGAACCAACATTTTTACTGTACATTATAAAGATAAATATTTCCCCAAATGAATACTGAAATTTTCAACCATGTACATGTAATATAAGGAAACATTTACTGATTGTGTTGTTGGTTCTTTACTCAAAATGAACTAATTCCCTTGTAAAAGATCCCTACCGTGTCATGTATCATGACCGTTACGCCCTGTCGGTGACACAGTCTGACCACCAGGTTGATGAGGTCAAGGTTCGGCAGCTGCCCGTTCAGGCCCTCCATCTTAACGTTCATGTAACGGATGTTCCCATCAGGGATTTCAAGGTTGATGGCAGCCTGGATCTGACCACTACGGGCGGGCAAATCCCCTGGCAGAATATCTGTTAAATTAGAAAATGTTCATATCAATAAATGAAGCTAGCAGGTATCTCAAGATTTAACCCCACCTGAATCTGTCCCCTTCTCGCCTCCAACGCTTCAGGCCTTACATTAACAAATAACGATCATTGGACTGTAACTTCTGGGTATATGTTTCCAACTGTTTGACTTCTTATTCAAGTTGCACTTAATACAAAAGTTTCATTTGAATACCATTATATTCAATTGTGTCTAAACTATGACCAACATTCAAGTTTATTTTGTATCACCAAAACTAAGATGCAAAAGGGCGAAGGTGACTTCATTTTCCAAAATTCATAATTCACATTTAAAGACATTATCATGTGATGTTATCAATGTATTGTTAAGAGGTCAAATTATCCACCACTTTTGTTAAAGTCCTGGTGGTCTTGTGGTTTTGGAGTCAGATTTCTAGTGTTTTTTTCTTTACTTCAATGGCATGCGCTTGCACACTCCTAAAACAAGCTACCTTTTTATACTATTACTGTATTTATTTCTGCAATTTCGATATCATCGAGTAAAGTAATGATAAAATAAGTGCTTTCAGATGAATTATTGAGAAAACTAATTCAAGGTAAAATCATATGAATGAGTACCTTTAAAACATCACACTTCCTCTAAGATTCAGAGTTTCATGTTCCACAATTTTTCCCTCCACCAAAAATCGCACAAGACCACTTTAACTTACATTGTACATTCCAAGTGTACTTCCTGATATCCATCTAGCCAAGCCTGCATCCTTATCTGCTCATGATCTGTGGCCAGGAATATAATGTCTTTAAAGACACCTTATCACTCATAACAATAAGAGAAGAACTAAGAAGGCACTACTCGACTTACATTCAGTGTGTACATCATGATAGCCATCCAGCCATGCCTGCATCCCGATCTGCTCATGATCCGTGGCCAGGAATATTATGTCTTTACTCCAATATGGCTGACCTTGAAATACACAAAAGTAAACACTGAACCATTTACATTATATGATGATAAATGACAACAGAATATTGCGTACTGGTAAGCCTCGGGCGGTATTCATAAAACTCATGTCATTTCCTAACCTAAGCCACTTTCTTAATTTGTGTATCTCTTTAATAATACATAATAAAAACTTTTTAAAAAATCCAACACACATTATTTTCATTGACCTTATTGAAAAAACATACATTAATGTTAAAAACACTAATACAGTTCTTTTTATTTGACAATGAAAATTTTAAGAAATCAACTTAAGTTAGGAATTGACTTAAGATATTTTATTAATACAGCCCTTGTGCTAGTGTGTGAAAATGCATAAAAATAAACTTTGAATAATTAAATATAATATTTAATTAATAAATGCTTTTCAATAGTTTACAGAAATTTTAAAACAGTGAAATAACATTTTGATATCAGATAATGTTTTGAAAATTTGACCATCTTTGTCAGGGCACACACGTATGGGATAAGAAATCAATTATGTCAATTCCAAAATACATTAACAATAGATTTGGCATCTTTTTACATTAATTACTATTTGATGTCAATGAGTTTTTAGCATATAATAAAGAGATAAGTTCTTTGTTTCTGTGATATATAGATTATATTTCATCTTTTGACCACCACTCTTAAAAAAGATGCCTTTCGGTGCTAATTCGATGAAATAGAATTCATATCTCACTGAAACAATATCCATAATAATTCTTGAAAATAGAACACCACACAAGATGGTGCTAGAGGTGTTGGCGTTGTTTGCAGTCAAAAATCAGTCTTAATCAAGTTCAGAATTTTACTTTCATATGATTAATATCAAACTGTGCATTTAAAATCATACGAGACGAATTTTGATGCAAAACATTAAAAATGCAGTTTAATAGGTAAAGTGTGAATATATATTTTTTTATCATAATTTGAATGAGTGATTGAAATAAGCAGAGACGTGATTGAAGCATGCCCCCACCACCCAAAGGCAGCCAATAAGTCATTTTGCAACTAAAAATGTCGGCGACACAATTTTAGGCGACATGTACCCTCACCCTGTAATGGTGGTATTATGGCTGAATGTGCGGAACAGCCTGGAATGAATCAGCTAAATTTCAGTAAAAGACCATGGACTTGTACTTAGTGTTTTTTATCATTAAAATTTCCATCAGGTATGCAGACCTGTTAATATGAAGCAATTTTTCAAGGACATCGCTTCCCCTTGACAAAGGGAAATAACCACTGCATCTGGCCAGTGACCAGTGTAATTGAAAAGGAGGTGTATAATTTGTAAATTATCTTTGTAGCTGTCTGGCTAAAATTTCTTTATAAAAACATGTTAAATATATTGCTTGTTTAACTATTCACTAACATCAAAACTGTTCCTTTACAACAAAGATTAGTGAAAGTTGATAGAAATGTGGAATTAATAAGTATTCACTTTTCTTACTGTCTATAAATTTATCCATTGACAACTGTCTATAAATTTATCCATAGACACTTGTCCATTAAAAATTGTTAACAGGAATCCAAATAAACGGGCTCTTTGAACCGCTTTTACTTACAACATCACAGTTTGTAATATTAAAATTAATTTTTCACAGAAGATTTCTTTAGGAAAATTCAAAAGACCAACATCTGTTAATCACTTACGAATAAAGTATTTAGCCAGTCCAAGCATCAGAACGAGGCTACCGTATGTCTGCTGGAGCTCGGAGGACTTCCCCCGCAGTGGGACGGACATAACCACAGCTTCCACACGTGGGGCTCTGCGGGCGCGGAGTATGCCATACACATTCTGGCCAGGTACCAACTGTAGGGTAAAATACAATACACATGTAACATAAACTTTTAATGGTTTTCAAGATGGGCATGAATCTATATCTCAGGCATTGTTATAATCCTAAACATAAGCTTTTCCTGTATATAGGTTCAGTTTAAACTAAACAAGAGGGCCATGATGGCCCTAAATCGCTCACCTGAGTAAAAGAGTTTAACCTTTGTAATCAATATAGCTTAATATTTGTTCTCAAAGAATATCGGCTGGTCACTTTTCATTAAGTTAAATGGATGTTGCACTAATTAGTACGCCATTCAATATCTCTGTACGGTTCCATCAATATGCAAATATGAAAATAAAAGAGACCAAACAAAATTATTTTAATACATTTGAGAGAAGTCTATGCAAGGGTGCTTCAGACCAAATTTGGTAAATATCCATCAAGAGGTTCACAAGAATAATCGTTTTTTACTCTATTTTTAGCTAAAAGGGGCCAAACAAAATTATGAGAACAAATTTAAGAGAGGTCCATGCAAGGACACTTCAAACCAAATTTGCTGAAGATCTATCAAGGCGTTCATGCGAAGAAAATGTTAAGTTTTTTTTACTAATTTTAGCTCTGGTGGCCCTTACAAGGGGCCAAACAAAATTATTTGAAAAGACCTGACAGAGGCCCATGCTAGGATGCTTCAGACTTGAAGATCCATCAAGCAGTTAATAAGATCAAGTTGTTTAAAGGTTTTTCTATTTTTTGCTCTGGTGACCCCTAAAAGGGGCCAAACAAAACCATTTGAACAAAGTTGAGAAAGGACCATGTAAGGATGCTACATATCAAGTATGGAGTCATTCTGACCTTTACTTTCAGAGGAAAAGATGTTTAAGTGACAAGACAATGTAACAACAAATGACCCCTGAGCAAGGCCAATTTGACCCCGGGACAATAATTTGAATACCTTTGGTGTAGGTCCACTAGGTAACACTATATACCAAATATGAAAGCTCTAGGTCTTATATTTTGGAGAAGAGGATTTTTAAAGTTTTATTATATAAGACTATATAAAAATATTGAAAACCTAAGTCTATGAACACGGGGCGTGGCCAATTTTGACCCCAGGGCTAAAGTTTGAACAATCTTAATAGTGGTCCGATAAACAATGCTTCATACCAAATATCTAAGGCCTTAGCCTTTTGGTTTCGGAGAAGAAGATTTTATAAGTTACATCATATACATATATAAGGAAACCCATGACCGCCCGGATGGGGCCATTTTTTGACCCCAGGGCCAAAGATTGAACAATATTGGTACAAGTCAACTAGATGATATATCATGCCAAATATCTAAGCTCTTGTCACTACTTGTGTATCTATATATGTATATTTGTTATTAATTGTTGTATGTGGCCCATATTGAAAATTGGTATGTGTACTAAATATGTTATCCAGTTTAAATTAAGACGTTACTTGTCTTTGTGAGTTCGGAGAAGATTTTTTAAGTTTTCACTATAACACATATAGAGAAAACCCATCAGCCCCGGGGTGTGGCCAATTTTGACCCCAGGGCCATAATTTGAATAAACTTTGTAGAGGTCCACTAGACGATGAATCATGCCAAATATCTAAGCTCTAAGCCAGGTAAGTTCAGAGGAGATGATTTTTGAAGTTTTCACTATACACATATAGAGAAAACCCATGACCTCCGAAGGGGGTGGGGCCAATTTTGACCCCAAGGCCATAATTTGAACAATCTTTGTAGAGGTCCACTAGACGATGAATCATGCCAAATATCTAAGCTCTAGTCCGAGTAAGTTCACAGGAGAAGATTTTTGAAGTTTTAACTATAAACATATAGAGAATACCCTAACCCCCCTGGGCGGGGCCAATTTTGACCCCAAGGCCATAATTTGAACAATCTTTGTAGAGGTCCACTAGACGATGAATCAAGCCAAATATCTAAGCTCTAAGCAACGTAAGTTCAGAGGAGATTTTTGATTTTTTTTAATATAAACATATAGAGAAAACCCATGACCACCCAGGGGCGGGGCCAATTTTGACCGCAGGGCCATAATTTGAACAATCTTTGTAGAGGTCCACTAGACGATGAATCATGCCAAATATCTAAGCTCTAGTCCAAGTAAGTTAAGAGGAGAAGATTTTTGAAGTTTTAACTATAAACATATCAAGTATACCCATGACCCCCCGGGGCGGGGCCAATTTTGACCCCAAGGCCATAATTTGAACAATCTTTGTAGAGGTCCACTAGACGATGAATCATGCCAAATATCTAAGCTCTAGTCCAAGTAAGTTCAAAGGAGAAGCTTTTTGAAGTTTTCACTACAAACATATAGAGAATACCC
The DNA here is from genome assembly GCF_026914265.1 of Mya arenaria. Classification (NCBI taxonomy): domain Eukaryota; kingdom Metazoa; phylum Mollusca; class Bivalvia; order Myida; family Myidae; genus Mya; species Mya arenaria. The sequence goes on from NC_069129.1 coordinate 43,265,205, forward strand.
TAACCCCCCGGGGCGGGGCCAATTTTGACCCCAAGGCCATAATTTGAACAATCTTTGTAGAGGTCCACTAGACGATAATCACGCCAAATATCTAAGCTCTAGTCCAAGTAAGTTAAGAGGAGAAGATTTTTGAAGTTTTAACTATAAACATATCAAGTATACCCATGACCCCCCGGGGCAGGGCCAATTTTGACCCCAAGGCCATAATTTGAACAACCTTTGTAGAGGTCCACTAGACAATGAATCATGCCAAATATCTAAGCTCTAGTCCAAGTAAGTTCAAAGGAGAAGATTTTTGAAGTTTTCACTACAAACATATAGAGAAAACCCATGACCCCCCGGGGCGGAGCCAATTTTGACTCCAAGGCCATAATTTGAACAATCTTTGTGAAGCTCCACTAGACGATGAATCATGCCAAATATCTAAGCTCTAGTCCAAGTAAGTTCAGAGGAGAAGATTTTTGAAGTTTTAACTATAAACATATAGAGCATACCCAAGACCCCCCCGGGGCGGGGCCAATTTTGACCCCAGGGCCATAATTTGAACAAACTTTGTAGAGGTCCACTAGACGATGAATCATGACAAATATCTAAGCTCTAGGCCAAGTAAGTTCAGAGGAGAAGATTTTTTAAGTTTTCACTATAAACATATAGAGAAAACCCATGACCCCCCGGGGCGGGGCCAATTTTGACCCAAGGACCATAATTTGAACAATCTTGGTAGAGGACCATTTGGTGATTCTACCTACCATATATCAACGGCCTAAGCCTTGTGGTTTGGGAGAAGAAGATTTTTAAAGTTTTTGCTTTCCATTGCCATGGCAACCAGAGTTCTGCATGGAATTCAATTCTTTGAACAATTTTCAAAGGGGACCACCCAAGGAACATTCTTGTGAAGTTTGGATGAAATTGGCTAAGCAGTTTATGAGGAGATGTCGTTTAAAGTAAAAGTTTACGGACGGACGACGGACGGACGCCGGACAAATTGTGATCACAAAAGCTCACCTTGTCACTATGTGACAGGTGAGCTAAAAATATATGATTTATTCAGAAGAAAGATGACAGCCCATGCTCAAGTCCATTTCCAGTACTGGCGTCCATTTTGAGAGGGCATGAGAAGTTATCTCTAGATGGGATAATCCCTCAACCTCTTGGGTGAGAGGCAGGCACCTAGAGTACCATATTTTCCCGACTATAAGACGATTCGCTTCTAAGACGACCCCCTAACTTTGCCCATTAAATCTGGTGCTTTTTGTTTCGACTCGCTAATAAGACGGGGTCAATTTATAAGCAAATCTAAATGCTTAAATTCCTCCTGTAAAAATGTAAAGCTCAACGGACAATTATCGACTTTCGCGGTAACTGTTTTTGTTTTACTCAAAGAAAATGGCGGTCAATTGTGAGCTCTCTATTTGGAGGTAGGTTAAAAATTAGTAAATGGTTACGCGTTTAAGTTTGCAGGACAGGTCCTTACTTATCGGAATTGTAATAATTAATCAATAACAACTTATGTTTGTTTTTGTCTATTATTTTTAGTGAAGACACCACTGAAGTTCTTCGGCATCAATAAATATTATTAAAGAATTATGTTTATGTTTTTAATTTGACCCAATTAAAATCAAAAGATTGACCATTTTGTTGTGATCAATAAACCGCAAATAACACCATGAAAATAAATGGCTTCAATAACATAACTGCGAAAAGCCGAGGCAGTGCATGAATAGGTGTTTGTTTAGCAATAGATCTAATGCTTAATAGGCAATATTGTCCCTTGATTTGCGACAAACATAAAGGATTCATATTCGCATTGTCATTTGTTAATGAACAACATAACAATGTGGTACAAAATAGTTTCTTTAACCACAAACTCATGACTGAAATTATACAAAGCATGCTACGTTGTAGTTAGTGCAGCAACTTTTACACCATTCAGAACTCCTCGGCCATTTTTATCGAAAACAACCTTGGATGTATGCTGGTACATCAGTTGAAGTAGTTCGTAATTTTTTGAATAGTATCATTCATTAAATGTAGTGTTTTAGAGTTGTATTTATTGATCTAAGTTAAAATTGATTGCCAGTTAAGTTTATTATTGCAAATATAATTAAGATTCCCAAGAGTTAAGTCATGAAGTTTAACTGCTAAAGAAAATTACTAGCCATCTACTTGCAGCGGACTTAAACGTACCTCTTTTTGAGTATGTAAACCGTCCAAATACATCCGAGGTTGTTTTCGATAAAAATGGCCGAGGAGCTCCGAATGCTATTACACATATTCATACAGTGGTCGAAATTAGCACAAGTCTGGCACTGGAAAAATGCTTTTCTTGATAAAATTCTGGATTTTATAAAGCTTTTTTTTAATTATACTTGAGTTCTTGTGTAAGAATGTGGTCTTGTTCATTAAAAAGTATTTCTTCAATGACTCTTGATACAACACAAATTCAACAAAATCATAAGCTTCAACATGTCAAGTACTAACAACTTTTCTATTTCAATGTACCTGTCCTCTGACTATGTGGAGCGGGTATTTTACAGTGTAGTTATGTGTGTACGTCTCCAATCCGGCCTCTCTGAACTTATTGTACAGCCAATCTCTTGGAATAAATCTAAGAAAAAAGTATATTTGACATAAATTCATAGTCATGCATTATAATAAGGCACCAGATTTATCAAAATATAAATAATCATAATACAAATGCAGATTTCATGGTAAAATGGAAATATTTACCAGAACGAATACTTATTCGACATTTCCTTTATCATTGTAAGCATTTTTGATATATTTCATGATTTAAAATTGCTGTTAAGTTTAATGTATTTACTATATTTATGTTTTATGTATATTTTTTATGTAATGAATTTGCACTCTCAGTTATTTTTTTGGTGCAATTAACTGCCTTTTAAAGACTGTTTCCCCTTGCAAAAAAATGTCCATTTTTCCCAAAAAATTAAAAATTATTCTCAATTTGATTGCTATGCAGTGGTCGAATCAAGCCATCAAGCCCACAGGAGCAGGGTGCATTGTTTTGACAAGACCCCTTTGACCACGCCTCCCCCCCCCCATTTTTTTAAGGGAACTGTTACTAATGATAAATTACAAAAAATATTTATTTATTTCTTAAATGTATTTATTATCTTTGTATTTTTAAAAAAAATAATTTTTTTTGTAAGTTCTCATTAGTAACAGTTTCCCCATCATTATAAATAAGTCTGGAATGTTTATTTTAAAATGGGGGAGGGATGTGGTCAAAGGGGTGTGTCAAAACAAACGCACCCTGCCCCTGTGATCAAGCCCTGCCATGGTAAAATGCTGTAAAGTCTTTCTCAAATTATGAAATTCACATAGCAAACCATCAACAAAAAGTCTTATTTCAATAAATGAGTAAGACACAAGATAAAAACAACTTCATTTAAAGTTGTGTATATGATAACATAATAATATATAAAAACCTAAGATAAAAATAAAATAAACATACTTTTTATCCTTTTTTAACTCTTCTTTCAATTCAGAAATGTAACTGTTGTAGTCAAAGTCAAAGTAAAATCCATTCTCAACAACCCCTGAAATAAAATAATTTATTACACACAAATAACTTAAGTCTGCAAGCAATAAATACCGTAACATACATTTGATGGCATATCACCTAGTTCATGTCACATTGGGCACATATTTTGTATCAGGCTATCAGGTATCAAGATTTTGAACATTACAAATTTTATAAAAAAAACTAGGAATTGTGCTTAATTAAATTAATATCCAGTTTCATTACCAAACATGTAAAGTTTAAATTTACAATTTTTTTTTTTAATTTTAAACAAAACAAAAGAAATATTTGAATATAATCTTATTACTGAAGCATTTAATTCTATAAAGGCAGGAGGGTGTACATACTAGTCTTCATGAAGGCAGAAGGGTGCTACCAAATAAGGACAGGTGACAGCACCCTTCCATAACTCTTCTGCTAAAACTTTGCACAGTTTAATTATATCAGATTTTGTATTTGTTATCTTATAGCTGCACTCTCACAGATTTACCGTTTTTACAACTTTTTTATTTTTTGTCTTGGAATGAGCAAATTTTTGTGTAAATATATGCAAACCAGTGATAAAAGACTGCTGACAAAAGATCAGATCACAGATTTTCATATTTCCATTCGAAAATTAATGTTTTATGGCTAAAAGCATTTCCATGCATTTTCGAATAAATTGGCTTGTTCCAAGACAAAAAATAAGAAAGTTATCAAAAAGTTCAATCTGAGAGAGGGCAGCTTTGATATAGTAACATATTAATATTGAACAATAAGCAATATGGGCATGATTGCTCTACCGTTATAACAGGTGCAATGATAAAGTCTGATTAACAAATAAACAGTGCACCAGCAGATGTGCCAACATTTCATAATTATACAACGTCCAGTAGAACTTGTACAGGTAACAGGTGGTTTCTTCATCGCTGTTTATTTACCTATAAATTATGTTGTTTTTCATACATATTAATCAATAAGAATAAATGATATCTAATTGTTGGTTTCGCCATCTATTGTTACAAATGTAACTTTTTTATCACCTATGGTAAATCATTATTTTTGCCAAAAAATGGAACAATAAGGGTGTTGGTTGAAAAATATAAATTATATACAGTCATATCACATAGATATTTTAGCAGTTTAGGTATATAGTCTTAAATAATAGACGTGTTATTACGGGATTTTTCTAATCCCTAACGTCTATACGGGTTTGTGCAAAAACGGGGGTTTTAAAAAAAAAATGAAATTGTATTTAGAGAAGAATTTTAAGTTTGAAATAAATAATAAAGGTTTATTTACATATTTTACCAATATATGATGTAAGTGCAAAGATATTTTGCACAAAAAAACATTAAATGCATTAAAACACAGGATTTACCTTTCCAATAAAACGAAACTTGACTGACACAGACAACAATTATGCCAATCGTATCAACTCGGCCATCTCTGGCACGCTTCGAGATAGATCTAGTAAATACAATCGTAACAACTCGGCCATCTCCGAGGTGTTCAGATTGTTGTAAAACTGTGAACGGCAGCCTGGCAGGTGCCCTTCTTGTATATATATATATATATCATTATGTTTTGACAGTATGAAATGAAAAAAATACATCAAACTCATAATTATTCGTTGGATATTTATTTTATATGGAACAAATACAAAGTAAAATTATTTGGTAATATTTATTGTTTATATTTTATTGACGCAATATGCTTTAACCGGAATCACAATTTGAATAACTACCCACTTTTGGTACAAAACTATTTGTACGTAAAGTTAGATTTGCCACATCAAAAATCTGTCAACGTACAATTATTTGGACTATTTAGGTATACAAACCAGGTAAAAGTGCATTCTCCGAAAAGTAAGTCTTTGCATTAAATGGTGAGTATGCAAGAGCCATAAACCACACAAGGCCGCCAAAGTAACAAAGCAGGCAAAGTGGGTTGTTGTATTTTGACACAATATCCACCAACTTCTGCCGAGACTTCGGGTTCGAGAGAATTCCCATGGTGTCAGTTCTTTATTTCACTCTATCTATTCTGAAACAAAATAAAACAGCACAATTTGACTAAAAAGATGGATATATAGACATACTGTATAAGGCAAAAGACATTATGTGAAGATTGTTTGATAAATTGTCAGAAAAATAACAAATAGCCCGAAATATTAGTGTGTCCGAATGTGAAATTCTAAGAAAAAAATAAAAGAAAATTTCATGCTTATCAGCTTTAAAAAATCCTGCTAGAAAAAAGCAATACACACGTATCAATCTAATTAATAACTAAAACAATAAAAAGTCATGCAGAAATACCAAAATACCTCTGAATAAAATGCGTTTTGTTTACGTTGTATTAACAGTTAGCTCCCCTACCCGGCGAGTGCGCGGAACGGTTAAATCTCGGCTCACGTATAATGAAAGAAAAAGCGGTAATGTATGGGTTTCCTCTCTTCCAAAAAGTATTTATTAACATCTTTAACAGAAATCCTCCTCTTACTTAAACAATAACCTAAAGGTCAGATTTTTTTACTATAATTTATATTTTCAGCAATGTTAACGAGCTTTGTTCAACGCGTATAAAAAAAATATCATAAATTAAAAATCATACAAACGAGTTTAAAAATCATGACGTGGGCTATTTAACAAACAGAAAAAAAAAATGGGTGTACATGGACATATGTTATCCCGCGCTTTTTGGCATAACATCGCTCTTACCCTACTTGTTATTATTCGTATTTGTGATTTGGTACGGAAATCAAGTTTCCAAAGGCTACCAGACGAATCGGCCCCTTATCAAATACCAATCGGAACTCCTCGGCTAGTATCAAGATATGGCCTCGGATATAATACGGGTCGTAAGAAAATAGGGGTGAAAATGGGTCGGTATGAAATGCATACAACAAAGAAATAGTGTAACGCATACAACATAGGCAAAGAAGGGTTTTCACATTTGCATATAACATACACAAAGAAGGATGTTGAGAAACGCATACAATATAGAATAAGAACAAAAATATTGACAGTGAAATTTTATTGTTAAAATCAATAAATTATTATGTTTATGAAGTTTAGTCAAGTGAAAAATAGTTAATTCACTTTATTTTTGAATTTTGCTTTTAGAATTAAAACCTAATTGATTGTTTGTAAACTTTTTGTTTTGTTTGAATAGGGAAAAGAACCTTATTTCAAATCATTAAAATTGGTTTAATGGTTTAATATCTAGATTTATAAAGAAACAATTTATTATTTCTTTTATGAAAACTTTGAAATCGGGGAAAGCAATGACACGGAACAACAATAACAAAATATAAATTTTAAGATTACCTTAAGAAGAATGAGGATTATAAAACCAAACACAGAATTACTTTTAATAACTTTCATTTCATCATAAGATGAAAAACTAAACAATTTTTTGGTAGTTGTAAAAATATCTGAATTGATGATTTGTATTGTAATAGGTGAAAATAGGATTTATAAGTTCTTACCATTATTGCAAAATGAGAAATATAGATAATTATTAATATAATTTGTAAAGGGATAAACCTCAGATGTTAAATTTGTTTAATAGTTTAACTTTTAATGCAAAAAAACAACATTTGATCTTTCCGTATCCAATACATTCATCAGAACAAACAATCCCAAATATATAAAATGATCCTTTTGAAATTATAAATTGAAAGGAAAAATGAGTAAAAAGGGTAGGTATATATATTTCGTGTAGTAAATTTGGTTATTCTGTTTGTAGTTATTACATGTGCATATTATATTGATTGCAATATTTGTGATTGGAATAAATTTATCATTTTTTTTTATAAACAATGGCTTTAGTGATAGGACATAGTCAGACAAAATATTTGTCAGAGTGCTTGGATAAATCGTGTTATAGTGTTTTCTTTCCAATAAAATGAGTTGAGAAATAACAATCCTTTGATTTCATTTATTGACTTCCATATTATAAACTCCCCAAAATTCTGAGACAATACTCCAATTATCCATGATAGCAGGTGCTATGCAATCGTTTGTTTGTTCTTTATTCACACATCGTTAATTTAAGGGATGCCATAAAGATAGGTGTTAGGTGACAAATGAAAAATATATAATGAATCATGATTATGTCATTAATGAATCATAATTATGTCATTTGGACACCTTATGGCAGACAATACACATAAGTAATCTCCAATAATAGGTATTTTACTGGACAAGTGACCCTTAATTTTATTGGATAAGTGACCCCTACCAATCTGTATATAGTACACAGTTTCTGTGTATTGATCTTAATCTTTATTGAATTTGATGATTTTGTAAATCTAGACAACACATTAAGTTTAACGCCAAAGAAAACACAAAATCCCGGGAAAACAAAAAAAACACTTTTTTACTCTGCATTAACGCCAAAATTACTAATTAAACATCAAGGACTCCAAAGCAGGAAAAAAAAGATTTTTTTAAATTAAAGTTTGAGGCAAATTGAATTCATAAAATCCCTAAAATAGAACCATTACCAGAAAAAGAAAAATGTGAAAGCTTTGTATATCTTGAAAACATAAGAAATTATAATGAACCAGTTTCAGAAATGTTTCTTACTGGTCAACCTTAATTTGACTGTTAATGACAAAAACATAACAAAAGGCTTTCTTTGAAACATATGGAAGCATATTTTGTATAGAACACATTTACTTAGTACGTAATACTATATAATGTCTCCCACTTTTCGATGAGGATGAAGAACGGTGGAAATATAATTTTAAAATGGACCCAACAATTTCGCCTGCATGTCAAATTCACCACACCCGTAAAGACCAACAAATATTGTGTTAACACACCTTCAGATAATTCAACAACCACTGAGGAATTTCTGTGTTTTTCATGCAATATTTAAGTAAAAAATTACTCATTAAAGTAAACAAATGAATGCACATTTATCATGTGTAAACTCTTTACATCCCACATGCTTCTCTGTTGTATTCATTATTTTTTATATAATATATTTATGCAAATGTGTTGTTCATTTCGGATACAGTTTATAATTGTTACATATAATTTACAATAATTTTTAAAAATACATGTATGTCTTTTATCAAGTTACAGGTGCTTTACTAAACTTATGAGAAATTATTTATATAGATTTATTTTACAAGTTTCTGATGTATTGTAATCAGTGTGACATGATATGTTTCTGTTTCCTAAATGTACTTATATACTTGTAGTATACACAATGAATACAATCTTTATTTTATCGAATTGCAAAGTTTTCATAAACTTTTTGTTTCCTTCAAGCTATTAAACCAATTTTAATGATTTCATATAAGGATCTTTTCCCTATTCAAACAAAACAAAAAGTTTGAAAAACAAATCAATTATGTTTTAGTTTTAAAAGCAAAATTCAAATATAAAGTTAATAAACTATTTCTCACTTGACTAACCTCATAAACATAATAACTTATTGATTTAAACAATAATATTTCAATGTCAATATTTTTGTTCTTATTCTATATTGTATGCGTTTCTCAACATCCTTCTTTGTGTATGTTGTATGCAAATGTGAAAACCCTTCTTTGCCTATGTTGTATGCATTACTCTATTTCTTTGTTGTATGCATTTCATACTGCGCCAGAAAATAGTCCATCATGGCCGACCAAGAAGATGTTCAAACAACCAAGAGATATGTTAGTCCAAAGACAGAATGAGGAGCGAACTTTTACCACTTATTTGTGTGTAAGTGTTATTTTTATACTTATTGTATTTTAATAAAATATATAAATAGTTTTAAAAGAGCCCTAATGAGAAACTAATTGGAAATGTCATTAATTCTTAGTGGGTGGGGTAAAGTCTTCTTTCATTTGACAGATTATAATATAGTAAATAACAATTTTGAAGCTCCAGTGATCAGTGGCAAAAATTAAGAAAACAAATAATCTATTTGTAATAACAAATAAGTCTGAATCTTACTTTACTTAGATCGATAATAGGTTAGACTTTCTTTCTCAGTGTATTTATCTCATACATTTCATATCATTAACTTTAATTTTTATAATTTTAAATTTACATTCTTTTAACCAAGGATGTATGGTTTATATATCCGTGAGTGTTGGTATCGAACAATTTAATGTAATGGCACAATTGAATGCCTCGGCCCTGTTCACTAATATAGTTCTCTAAATAAATTAGATCTTCATTCTATCGGTTTAACAAAATGAGTTTGAACGCATAAACCAGCACACATTTCTTTCAAGACTAAATTCTATGATATCCACCAGTGGTGGTGATGCAGAAACATTGAAAATTGCTGACATTTTTACTGTGCCAATGAAATGCAGACATTTAGATTTTAATCTTATTGTCATTTTCAGAGAAGAGTATGGTACCAGGGGTGCAGCTGACTCTGATTCCCGGCTTCTTCTAATGAAAAAAGTCAGATGAGGTAATGGTTGTACTATTTTCGAAATTCGGACAATTATTTAACAGTCAAGTATCCTATTGGTTTAAGCCCAAAAGTACCTGCATGTTTGTACAATTAACCAACAAGGATGGACAGTATTAAAATATCAACATTGTAGATGAATTTAAACATGAATTTCATTTCATATTTTTTAATTTACCAGTAGTCCAGAGCTAAAAGCTGCTCTCTCACAGATTGACAGTTCTTCTTGGTCGTTCTTCAAAAGCCCAAAGGAGTAATTAAATTAAATTTACACATATTATTAATTAAATGGCTTAAAGCAATAGCAAAAAAATATTTTCCAAACAATTAAAATCTGTTCTATTATGTGTGACCTTATATGACTAGTTGGAGGATTTTTTACCAAATTTTCAAACTTTTATATGAAAGACTGTGATCTGATATTATGTCAGCAGTCTAATATCACTGGTTTCCATACATTTGCACAATAATTGCCAATTGGCTCGTTTAAAGATAAAAATAAAAAAGGTGTCAGAACAGTAAAACCATGAGGATGCAGCTTTAAATTGGTGTTGCACTTAATGTTTTGTGAATACTTTTCTGTTGTTGTACAGGCTTTTAAAATAATTGATCTGAAAATATAATTTCTATTATTGTTGTATTTTCTGTTTTCTATTTCAGGCGCTGGAATCCGAATGTAATCAAAAATGCCATTGAATGAGGATTGACCTGCAATGCATGGAAATCATCTAACACAACTGCAACGCCTACCTTGGAAAAATGAGTGCAAGATGGAAACAAAGTGTTCAGTGGAACATCTTGTCATCTCAAATATTTGATGACTTACATACTGATGTGAAGTTGAAGATAAAAGTCATCTGTTGGTCCGTGATTATTAAATAAATCCGAACATATATTTTAAAAGGGTAATATGGTAAAGGATTTATCTACGCTTAAAGTGGTTTTCCTATATTATGGAGGGGAGATAACTACAAAAACAGAAACAGATGGCATTGGCAGACCAAATAAAGGAGAACTATTTTGTTCAGTTCAATTTTTAAGACTTCAGAAAATCCGTTAATAGGGCACATCCTTGTAAATGCCATATTGTAAACTGGGCTCTTTAAATTAAAATGTGAAAAGGTGAAAGTGGTCTAGAGGATAAGCCTCAAATTCAAGGTTGTGAGTTCAAGATACTTTCTCTTGACCTCAGAAAAGGATGTCCATTCTTGTTTCTACTTAGGCAACAGACTTAAGAGTGATTTTGTAAGCTTCCAGCTTGCATAGCAATCTGATAAGGCATAAAATAAGATACTAGCTGACTTGCAAACAGTTTTTCCATTTGTGTTGATTTATTTTTCAGTCTGTTGGAATGTTTATTAGAAGTGATGCGCATTGCTTACTGCAACCAATATTTATTTTCTTTATTAAGTTAAATTTAACGAACACATAACATGACTTGTGATTTTACAGATGCATGTTTATTTCGTTGATTGTATGAGTTTATTTTCTCAAATGATGTAATAAAAGTTATTCTAAATGACTGTCCTTTTTTGTTTGAAGAAAATGTGTTGAGGTTTTGGCATAGCATAGTGTCATCATCATCATCATCATCATCATTGTTGTGTACAAATAAAACATTTAAAACAATGTAATAAAAACCAAACTGTCAAGCCAAGTACTCAAAGAGGCACAAGGATATTGCTAAAGAGACCGGTAATACATTTAGACAAATAAAATGCAAAGAAAGATCTATAATTCTGACACATGGTAATGCTTTAAATAGTCCTCTCATTGTGTGTTTATGGTTAAAGTGGAGACATACAGTATTTTTTATAATGAAGACTTAAATTTGTATGGCAACTTAAAGCCATATATGGGGATTAAACGCCAGAAATATTGTGAAGTCTCCCAAAAGACTCAATGCACTTAAAAGGGCTTGGCACAGAAATGAAAGTAAAGATTTGAGCAAAACCTAATTTATCATTAATTTTACATTGGATTGCATACAGATGGCTCTGTTATTACTGGACTAATATTAAAAATAAAATTAAGAGACGTGTTGATCCAAACTGTAATTATTCTTGTTTGCATTTTATGGAGTTATAAAAGAGTCATTTGGTGAAGAGTGATCTAAAGGCTAATTATTCAAAATAGATTAAGTATTATTGAAAAAAGTCTGGTATACATTGCTGAAAAGCTTAGTAACCTGGCTAAATATTTGTTTAAGGCTTTTATTTACAAAAAATTAAATCAGCTGAGTATCTTATCAGTTACTCTTTTGGTGTTGTTGTTTTTAATAAAAAATGACAATTTACTCAATTGAGACTAATAATTATAGAATAAGACAAATATAATGTGTAAGGAAACTTCTAATGAGTGGGTTTTATCCACAGCTTAGGAGGTAAAGTGAAGCATGATCTGCCTTGAACAAATACAATTTTAAGACAAGTTCTGTCAACTTAGTGCACCAGTCAATTGTAACCCCCCCCCCACCCCAGGTCCGGGGGAATACTGGGGTTAATTGGGGAAATGGGCCGTGTTTTTACCTATCAGGTGGCCCTGCAGTGCTGGGTGAATGCGGTGGTTTTATCTTCGCTTAAAATATAGAGGGGAATGGACCTTACCTAGAGTCCCTGGGGTGTGGGGGCATTTGGCAGGGATTTTGCCATTGGATCGTCCGCGCAGGGTGGGGATTTTAGCCGGGGTTGGCTGTACTGAAAGTCAAAGTCCCCACTATTCCCCAGACCTGGGGGGGGGGGGGGGGGGGGGGGGCGTGGTTACAATTGTCTGGTGCATATCCACATGAACGTTGTACTGGTACTCTAACAATTGAGCTTACTGCGTGGATAGTCACCGCCCCATCCCAACCCCACAGAACTGTTTACACAAAAAAAATCTGCAGCCCAAACCCAACAATGCTGAAGTAAAGGCATGCATAGATTTCAGCTGGTAAAGCTGACTGGGTGCCAAGCTCACACCCATCCTACCACACAAAACTCTGCACAAGGCAAATTAATGATTTTACAGAATAGTAATGTTGTTTTAATGGCAAGGCATGGTGTGAAAAATAACACGGCAAAGTATGACTTAAAACTTACATTTCATAGGGTATTCCTATAACTGTTGAGAAAATGTTGACATTTAGTCCATGCATGCATTTAATCCGATGTAATGATTCATGCATGCCATGAACCGTATGATCATTTCAATGACTGTCAAGTACATTTTCTGTGTGCTCACGATTTTTCTAGAGGAAATAGAGTGCTTCAACTATAAGGAAACATCTAAATATTTTTAAAACGAACATTCTTTGAGGTTACAATAAATATTTTCTCTTAAACAAGCACATTTAATTTAACACAATCCATTTCCTTGTTGTTACAATGGGCCTTCTTTACGCGGATTGAAAACGGTGTTAATCGCCGGCAGCCGCATCGCACTTTCGTATATCCTTACTACTATTTACGAGGTCTATCTCGAAGCTTGCCGGAGATGGCCGAGTTGTTACGATTGTCTATCTCGAAGCTTGCCGGAGATGGCCGAGTTGTTACGATTGATCAAATACAAGTGGGGCGATACTATTTCCCGGTCTCTCCTTGTAAAATCCGGTCTCATAATTCCCGGTTCATAACTTATGGCCCAAGGCAACGGATTGTGTTGCTGATGTTTATAACACGATTTTGACAATCTTATTTGATTTTATATGTAACAAAATGGTATAAAATATATAAACATTATGTCTTAATTTATGCAATTTGTTATAGGTCTACACTATTTATGTAATTCGTGTTAAAGGTGTAGAGAAAGATGCGATGGCAGTACAAATGCTCATGTTTTTTGCATAAAAGATTGATGACGGCTAGAGTATGAAGTAACTAAGGATTGCACCTTTTAAATTATGTAATGTCAAAGTTGTTAACTGTTCTTCCTTTTTTGTTTACCCCCCCCCCCCCCCCCCCCTCCCCGGACATTATATTTTTTTATGTATTTCAGCATTAATGATTACAATTGAAAAATTCCATGTTTGCATATCCGACTCATATCGATACGATACGATATGATTATTGCGTAAAACATTATACAATGTTCATGGCATGTAAACAAGTAAATCAATGAATGGAGAAAAAGTACACAAACACATTTTCTGGAGCTAATAGTTGCAATGTTATAACATCCTATTAAGTATGCGTGTGCTTAGACATAAAGTTGTGTAATAATGACGGAGGTATTCAAGTGTATTCAATATTAGCGTAAAATGGAGACATAATATGTTGATTACTTAAGTATGGCGCAACTTCAAATAAACACATTTCATCTAGTAGCTTTAAACACTCTAGCTGTTTAAGAAATCTAATGCTGATTATTTTATTTATGTTTGAATTTGGTTATATGTTATCATCGTATTATTTCTAATCAAGATTATTAGAGCCTTTGCATAACAATAATTTATTCTATAAAATTGCCTTTATAATAAACAACACTATTTTTAGGGTATGAACCGAACAGTAGCCGTGCGTGTGTAATAAAAAAACTGGCTAATCCGTTTATCATGCCCTTAACGAGGGACATTCGTTAATTTCTGACACGCGTTGTATAACGCATTTACACCTTTCATGGTATGACATTATTGTGTATTGTCATAAACCTGTTATGAAGAGTTCCTTGACAAAATAAAATGATAATAAATAAACTTCTGAAATATTCGGAAGGCTATTTTACAAATGAAATATAACTTACAAGATACAAGAATCTTTATTTAAAGTCGTCATGATCGGTGGAACTACGATGCTCCTAATTTATAAAAAGTAACAAATCTCAGCTTATAAAAGTTCCACGACTTCTGTAACAACCAAATGTACATGCCTGTGGTGTCTTTGCAACTGCTAATGCTGTGGCTATTTGTTTTAAGAATGGCTATGTAAATACAAATGTCAATTTCGTTGTAAGTGAAATGAAGGAACATCTAGTCAGCTGTCCAGAAAATAAAAAAAAATCTGTTTCATAAAGAAAATGAAAAGTCGCGATCCCTATGACTTTCAAATTAAAAACATTCTGTTCATGTGAAATTCCAGAACTACTGAGTTAACATGTAGTCAAGCATTGTTTCTTTTTGTATTACTATTATCAATAGTATACTTATAACTGAATTTAATATGAAAAAGAAACACACACACACAATGTGTTTGTTATTCATGACATTAATTTTAGTACATGTGCATATTTCATGTTTTTATTTTTGCCTTAATTTATAATGCTTTATTGATATAAAATATGAAATAAATGGTGACATAATTATCATCAAATATCTAATGTTTTAATCAACTGTAATCTTTTGTAATCCTATTACCCCCCGCGGTCATTAACACCTTTTTGATCACGCCCGATAGCTACCATAAAATTTGGAAAACAGAGACCGGAGGAGACCGGGACCGGATGAGACCGGGACCGGGAAATAGTATCGCCCAATAAAGTGGCCTAAATGTCTCTGTCAGAGATTTCCGTTGGTCCGGAATAGGTTGTTGTTGTTGTTGTTGTTGAGTTTATAAAGGTCTGCCCGCGCCCTATAATGGCTGCATTATGGCTTGACCCCGTCACATCCCCAAGTGTGACTTAAACAGAATTTTGAAGCCAAAAGGGGAGTTTTACCCCCATCGGTTGATGGGATATTCGTCAAAGGAGTAATTTTTTACCCAAAATGCCGCGAAACCTGCGATGAATGACATCTAGGGAGGTCCCACAGCTCTGAATATTGGATATGGTTTCATTTCTCCAGTCTTGTATCTTAAAAAACATTTACGTGTAAGAATGGTATTTCTTTTGAAGGATGGGCAAGACTCACGGTCAGTTCATTGACAAGAAAGTGTTGTGAGAACAGGACTTTTTGCCCACTATATGTATTAATATTTCTAATATATATATGAACTGACCACTTTGTTGTCGATGCCCGACTATTGCCTCACTATTTACTTATTGGAAATTCTTCAAGACCAGAGAGTGCGTTGACATTACTTTGCCTACATGTTTTTTAAATGTACATGTACATATATAGAGAGGGTTATTATGGTTGTTTATAAAAATTATAATGATTAATAATATAGGTTTTTTTTGTTGTTGTTTTTTGCCTGCGCCCGATTTTTTCCATTTTAATATGTATGTGCGGGATAAAAAAATACATAGTATACTTTCTATATACAGGTATGTAGCCCCTGGTCCAGTGCCTTCTCTTTTTTATCAATAGGTCGTAACCATGTATATTTTCAAAATTTCAATATCTTTAAGTGAATGAATGAATTAGGGCTAGGATCAAAAACTGTTTTTCCTAACAATAAACCTGGAGCAGAAGCGTTATATTACAACACCATCACCATAGCATGTAAAATCATCATGGACTTCTAATAGCACTATGGATGTAACGGTTTAAATCGGTAGAATTGTTAACTCAAAATGTCTTTATACAGTTTATACCGATATTGGTTTTCTTTCTTGACAACTTCGCCCGAAAAATAATTTGGTTTCGTTTTAGGTTATGGTGACTTGCATTTAATAATTTATGGTTAAATCGATGTATATCATCATACTCCTTAATACCTCATCCTTTCATGTGAAAACGAAAGAAGAAAAGAAAAGAAATGTTTTGTCACCATAATGTAGATTGAAAATCAGTAATTTATAGCTACTAAAAGTAGTAGAGATCCAATTTATACGCGTTCATCTCATAACTCCAGGAATGAAATGTTTGTTTACCGGACTTGATAATAATGGATAGTCGATTTGGTATTCATCGTTCCAAATAACCTGCTTAAATCCATGAGTTCCATTCGTATGTTTCGGTAATTCCAAAAGGTAAAATATGTAAAACAATAAATATTCTATATACATTTGGCTGTTAGCTTAGTATTTCGTTCATCGTGTGAATCACTATCGTGTGTGTCGCTTAAGGTGCCGTGCCGGTTATCGTTTCGTTCCCTCTATGCTCATTCTTGTTCAATATAATATAATGTGTTTGTAGTTGTCAGGTAAACCTGCCATATTTGTTGTTTGTAATGAACGTATCTCTAAGCAAGGCTCCGGAGGGGATCGTGATGCCCCTCACTAAGATAAAGTTTTACTTATAGGGAATTATTTTCTAAGCTTCATTAGGATGTTTGAGCAGTCATTGTATTACCACCCTTTTGAAAAGGGCCCCAACAACAGGTACACGGCGTATACAATGAACGTGCTTTATATTTTACTTAGAAAAAAAAAGAAATTATTTATGCTTTCTGTTTCTTTTGGATGATAAAACAGTCGTTGTATTACCACCCTTTTAAAAAAGGGCCCCAACAACAGGTACACGGCGTATACAATGAACGTGCTTTTTATTTTATTTTGTTTTATTTCTCAAGTTATTATTAATGTATGTTTTTTTGCTTTCTTTGGATGTTAAAGCAGTCATTGTATTACCACCCTTTTAAAAAAGGGCCCCAACAACAGGTACACGGCGTATACAATGAACGTGCTTTTTATTTTATTTTGTTTTATTTCTCAAGTTATTATTAATGTATGTTTTTTGCTTCCTTGGGATGTTAAAGCAGTCATTGTATTACCACCCTTTTGATAAGGGCCCCAACAACAGGTACACGGCGTATACAATGAACGTGCTTTTTATTTTATTTTGTTTTATTTCTCAAGTTATTATTAATGTATGTTTTTTGCTTCCTTGGGATGTTAAAGCAGTCATTGTATTACCACCCTTTTGATAAGGGCCCCAACAACAGGTACACGGCGTATACAATGAACGTGCTTTTTATTTTATTTTGTTTTATTTCTTAAGTTATTATTAATGTATGTTTTTTGCTTCCTTGGGATGTTAAAGCAGTCATTGTATTACCACCCTTTTGATAAGGGCCCCAACAACAGGTACACGGCGTATACATTGAACGTGCTTTTTATTTTATTTTGTTTTATTTCTCAAGTTATTATTAATGTATGTTTTTTTGCTTTCTTTGGATGTTAAAGCAGTCATTGTATTACCACCCTTTTAAAAAAGGGCCCCAACAACAGGTACACGGCGTATACAATGAACATGCCTTTTATTTTATTTTGTTTTATTTCTTAAGTTATTATTAATGTATGTTTTTCGCTTCCTTGGGATGTTAAAGCAGTCATTGTATTACCACCCTTTTGATAAGGGCCCCAACAACAGGTACACGGCGTATACAATGAACATGCTTTTTTTTTTTTTTTTTGAAGATTATTATTTATGCTTTGTGCTTATTATTGATGTTAAAACAGTCATTGTATTACCACCCCTTTTAAAAAGGGTCCCAACAACAGGTACACGGCGTATACAAGGAACATGTTTTGCATATGTTGTTTAATAATTGCTGTGCTATTTAGACCCTATTTCTTATAGAACCTTTTGTTTTGTGTGGTATTAAATTTTGTTTAGGTAGTTTATTCCCGACAGGTATGCAAACACTGCTTCCCTTACCTTCTCTGTTATATCAGGTTCGGGAAACAGCAGATGATACCTGTCGATGACTGACATATTTAGTTTCAGAAGTTCTATTTTCAGGCTTTCTCGTTGTTCCATATAAGTTGGGCATTTAAAGAAAATGTGATGGAATGTTTCTTTGTCTCCGCATTGGATACAGCAGTCAGTATTTGTATAATTCTCAGCAGCTAGCATACTGGTTCCTAAACGAAGTCGTGTGTATACTTTATCTTTTAGTGTATTAGTACTATATGTTTTTATTGTAGTGTTAATTTCCCCATACTCAAAATTGTGATCAAGTTTATATACTTCAAAGTCTCTTACAAATTTGTTTTTTGTTAGTTTCTTTATCCAGCTGTATGCTTCAGGGACGCTTAATTTGATGTTTGTTCGTGAACCTTGCCTTGATGCTTGTTTTGCAATTTGATCAGCCATTTCATTTCCTAAGATACCTATGTGACTAGGAATCCAGACAAATGTTATTGACACTCCTAGATCATGAAGCAGTGTAGTATTATTAAGTATTTGCTGTAAAATTTCTGGTCGTGACCTAGAAAAGCTTGTTTTCATTGACATGAGTGCACTTAAAGAGTCTGATAGTATTGTTACTTTGTTGTGTATATCGTTTGCTTCTGCTTGCTGGAGCAGCATTTTTAGTGCGAGGTCAATTGCCGCCAGTTCACAAGAATAAATAGAAAGCCTGAAGTCAAATTTTAACCCACATTCAAAAAGGGGTGTCATATTTTGAGATAAGCCTACTATCCCGGCCCCAGCCAAATGGAGGTGCGGGTCTTTGCTTCCATCCGTGAAGACCTGCCATGAGTTGTAATATTTGCTATTGATGTGTTCATTTACTATTTGGCGGTTAATGTTAGGGTCCCTTTTCTTGTCTATAACTTTTGTTAAGCATAAGTCTATATTGAGTTCTTGTTTATTGATTAGGTTTAAGAAATGGGGTTGTGCTATTTTATTTTTTGTGAGAGAACATGCTTCCACTAATGGTAGTACTGTCTGGCTGTATGGCACTTTAAAGAGTTTTAATTTGTTGGCTTTGTGTTCAAAGATTGGGTCTCTGTTACATTTGTTGTTGATTGGTAGAGCATCTTGACGTGAGGATCTAACCCAATATTTTAACATATTTATTTCTCTTTGGTAGTTCAGTGGAAGTTCACCACATTCTGCTTGTAGTGCTATTGTACGTGTACTTCGATAAGCACCTGTTAATATCCTTAATGCCTTATTTTGTATAATTTGTAGTTTCTTTAGTTTGTCATTTGAAGCAGAGTTATAAACTATACTTCCATAGTCTAGTTTTGATTTGATAAGTGATTGATATATTGTATATAAACATTTTTTGTCTGTACCCCATTCCTTTCCTTTGATAGTTCTAAGGAGGTTAAGGTCCTTTTCGCATCGGGCAATGAGTGAGTTTATGTGTAAGTCCCATTTTAGGTATTTATCGAATGTTAATCCTAAGAATATATCTTTTTCGTTGTATGTTAATTTTTGATTACATAGTTTTAGCTTTGGGAAGTTTGGAGAGCTTTCCGGTGGTTTCACTCTTTGTTTGTGTACTATGAGTACTTGAGTTTTATTTGGGTTTATTTTGAATCCGAAGTTTTCACTCCATGTCTCTATGTTATTTAGAGTATGTTGGATGTTTTTAACTGCTATTTCAGGGTTTTTAGAAACTGTCCATATCGCTGCATCATCTACAAACTGAGATAGGTCACTATGGTAGGCAGGGTTTTGGATTTCTGAGTTACTTTTTTCGATTGAGTCTCTTAGTGTATTCATGAAAAGTGAGAATATGATTGGTGATAAGACACTACCCTGTGGGCAGCCATTGGCTGTTTCTAGGGTTTCTGAGTATTCTCCTTTTAGTAATATTTTTATTTTCCTGGATTTGATAAATGCATTAATCCAATCGAGCATTTTACCTCTTATTCCTATTTTATGTAGGTATGTTAGAGCTCCTTGACCCCATAGTTTGTCAAATGCTGAGCTGAGGTCCAAAAATACTGCCACTAGGTATTTGTTGTCAAGTTGTGCCCTTTTACAATCATGTTCCAGTCTAACTAGATTGTCCTCACATGAATGATTGGCTCTGCAACCTGATTGGAATTTTGATATCAGTTTGTTTGTTTCAAGGAAGTTACATAATCTAGGTTTTATCATTTTTTGCATTAATTTAGTGAAAGTTGATGTAAGTGAGATTGGCCGGTATGATGCGGGATCATATTTAGGTTTATTTGGTTTCAGGAGAGGGATTATTACAGCTTCACTCCATGAGTCTGGTGTTGAACCAGATTTCCAAGATTGGTTGAAGAGGCTTAGAAGTGTTTGCTTTGCAGATGTTGGTAATTTTTTAAGAATTTCATAGTGTATGCCATCTTCACCAGGTGCGCCACTTTTACAATTAGCTAGTGCCCTGTTGAGTTCAACCATACTGAAATCTGCATTATACTCAATATCTTCCCTACGAGTTTCTGTGTTAATTACATCACTTATAATTGTATTGGTCCTGTTTTTAATTCAATGAAGTCTTGTGTATATTCATTATCGCTACTGATCTTTTCATAATGTTTTACTAATATATCTGCCTTATCTTTGGGATTGTGTATTACCTTGTCGCCTATTTTAAATGGTGGTTCATCGGGCAATGGAATTCCTTTTACTTTTCTGACAAAGTCCCAAAGTTCCTTAGAGTTTGTTTTGTGAGTTATTTTCGAGCAGAAATTTTGCCATCCTTGCTTTTTTGCATTTTGTATTGTGTCCTTAGCTTTTAGCCTAGCCATTAGCCAGTTTTCATGTTTAATAGAAGTTGGGTCTTTTTTATAAATTTTCCTACATTTTTCTCTTAATTTTATAGCATTGTCGCATTTAGTGTCCCACCATGGGACAATTTTCTTTACTCTTTTAATTTTTGGTTTAGATTTTGGTAAGGTTCTATCGAGAATTTTCGTAAGTTTCTCATAATAATGATTGAAATTATATTGAAAATCATTTTCAGTTATATCATAGTTTAGTTCGGTATGACAGAGTTGTTGGAATTTGTTCCATGATTCAGTTGAGGCTTTTTCTGTTTTCCATTTTTTTGTAATATTGATTGTTGTTTTATTTGTGGAATATTCAATTGACGTTAGTAATGGTAGATGGTCACTACCAAAAGTGTTGTTTATTACATAGAATTCACTAGAGGAGTGGAGATGTGATGAGATGAGTGATAAGTCAATAGCACTGTCTGATTCGTTTTGTTTTTCGGATACTCTCGTTATTTGTCCATCATTTAAGAAATTTAGATTATTGTCATTTAGGAATGTAAGCAAGTCATCGGCCTCGCCGTCATACCGGAAGTCTCCTGCGGGGTTCCAGCAGATGTGTTTTAAGTTAAAGTCTCCTACAATTAGGGTGTTTCGTCCTAAGTTTTCGAATATGTGTTGATATGTATTTATGTTATTATATTTAGTTTTAGGAACATATACTTTATATATTGTGATGGGGTCTTTTTTACCATATATCTGCACAGAGCAGACTTCTATGTCTGATTTGTGAGTTATCATGTTCTCTGCAAAGGGAAGACCCACTCTTACATAGATGCATACTCCACCTCCTTTACTACTTTTATCAGACTTCCTAATTTTGTTGATAGGTTGTTGGTAACCCCTCAATTTGAAGGTTTTGTCCTTTTCTGTATAATGTGTTTCCTGTAAACAAATAACATCTATTTGGTTTGTTGAATTGTTTAGGTAATTTTGGAGTTCAATAATTTTATGTGAGTTGTCGGTTTTCATTCCCCGAACATTCCATGACAAGACGGCGAGACCATTGTTTGTATCAATGTTTTTAGTATTATTTAATGTCGCCGCCATATTGAAGTTTTTATTTTATCCTAATGATTGTTTTTATCCCGTTACATAAACCTAAACATGTCGGAAGGGGCGGGGCACAGGGCCTCCATTGAAAGCTCTGGGAGGGCCATACCATAAAAAGGGAGGAGGTGCACACATTCCGAAGGAGCCCGCCATGTGAAATTGGGGGCGTCTTCGGAATGGTGGACCGGTCTTTTGCCAATAATTAGGTGGCGACGCCATTTGGGGCCTAAAATTGGGCGGGAAAGGCCTGAATATTGGTGGCCTAGCTTGTGAGGGAACTTGTTTTGTGGACTGTTTAATATAGTGACCACTCTTTCTTGATTTGACAGAGTTCGTCTGTACATAAGTTTTATTTGCGGTTTGCGATGGGGAATGCTTTTTCTTTTCCACATTTATCTGAGTGATCTTAAGTGTTTTTAAATTGGACTCTGCCACAAGTTTTTCAGTGATTTTCCGGAATAGGTCCGATTCGGCCAGTCTTTTATACCCAACCCTTGTTAACGCATTTCCTAGCCCTGGTTACCTATCGTTACCATATCAGAGTACGTTGGGTACCAGACAAACGCACTAAACTTTCTGAACTTCGAAGATGTAAATTAATTAAGTTCATATGTTTTATATTTGATTCTTTCAGAACTGTTGCTATTGTGCCTTTCAACTGCTTTACAATGTCTGAAAAACGTACAAGTAAATTAAGAATAAGAACAAAAAAGTTGAAAAACTATAGCTCGGACAGTAACCTGTTATTTTGATAAATCTAAGTTAAGATAAAATTAAGTTTTATTTAGTCAAATCGAGATTAAGTAAGGAATCAGCCACTATGAAATAAGCTACTTTTGAACATTCAAGAAATTAGGGCCTGCTTCCCTCAAGTATTAAACGAAGATCGTGAAGTTAAGTAAGAATCGGACCAGGCTACCCGATTTAAAGTATCTCCATGCCCATGGTGATTATGGTCAGTTTGGCGCTACGCTTTTCCTTTGCTGCCGACCTTTCATTATATATGGCAGGCGCGTAGCTGGATCAAAATCAATGTGGACGCCCATTGAGGCGGCGAAGCCGCCGAAGTGCTAGGGGGGTCTGGGGGCATGCCCCCCCGGAATTTTTTGAAACTGTTGAATGTAAATGGTGACATCTGACGCATTTTGGAAACGTATTATTGCCTTAAAATACTGAAACAAATTTCTCTTTTCACATCTGATTTATTTATTTGTGAACACATTCATTAAACAAAGTCAAGCCTTCGGCTTTTGCTTCCAGCGAATTTAGACACTACCTGGTCAATGTCAATGTTAACATCCCGATATACGTGCATCAGGGCAAGTCCTGTCATGCGCTCTGTCCGCATCGTCGACCTCAGGTAGGTTTTCACCCTGCGCATAACGCTAAAGCTCCGTTCAGCAGTAGCAGATGATGCCGGCATGGTCAGAAGAATGGTGAGTACTGTATAAACTCCCTTGTAAAGATCCGGATTGGTTGATGCTACAGTTTCACCCAATGTGCTTGGTTTGTCATTTTCATCCATCAATTGCCATCTAGCCTTCCACCGCCTAACCTCGTTATGGAATGACTGGTTTCCCTGAGGTAGGTCCACCGAATACCCCGCAAAAATGAGATCCACCATTCCGTCTGTGCAAAGGTTCAACTTGGATGGAATCAAGTACTGTGCACGGAATCTTTCCTCGGCCACAATCAATCTGTCGCTAAGTTCTTGACACAAATGGTCCAAGAAAGGGAAGTAGAGAGCTCGCTGCCAATACTGTTGTGGATCATTGGCCGGTGGGTTTGCCCGGTTTCGTTGGCGTTGAGCAAGACGGGGCATTGAAGGTTCAATCTCAAATTCTGCTGCAATATCTTTAGCGCTCTGAAACAATGCTTCCCAGACATTAGGGTCTGCCCTTTCGTTTTGAAACTGGCGGATGAGGGTTTGACTTTCTCGCGTTGCCTCAAGCAAATCGCAGTCGACTGCCTGAAGAAGATAAGACAACGGAACTGTACTTTGCATAACGTGCTCAGCAACGACCAGTCCGATTATGAAGTCAAACTTCATGATCGACGCCAAGTGTTGGCCTGCCTTGTCATCGCCATCCTCCTGTAGCTGTTCAAGGGCATGAACAACAACGCTGTATGCTGACTTGAACGTTGAGAGGGCATCGGCTCGGCTAGTCCACCTAGTTTCACACAGAGTTCTCAGTTTGGTGCGTTTCTTCAGCTTTTCCTGTGCGTCTTGGTCAGCAGCAAGTTCATCAACAAAGAAGTTTAGTCTTTTGGCCGAATAATCAAATGCAAACCCTACCTCTTGCACAGTTGTCATCACTGACCTTATGCATGGGTCCTTGCTGCTATGCATAACTGCTAGGTTGAGGCAGTGGGCTCTACAGTGTACATACAGCGCAGACGGCACCCGTTGACGAATTCGTGCCTGTACGCCCCTGTGCTTTCCAGACATATTTGCGGCACCATCATAAGCCTGAGACCGCATCTTATCTACTTCGATTCCATGATTTTCAACAGAGGTCAAGAGTAGTTCTGCAAGTACCTCGCCAGTTGTTCTACTTGCTTGAACAAATCCAAGAAAATCTTCACGGACTCTAAATTGCTGGGAACCGCTTCCACGTTGGACAAATCGCAGACACACGGACACCTGTTCTTTTGTTGACTTGTCGGTCGACTCATCGGCTATAAGAGCGAAACAGACTGCATCATTGCATGCCTGCACAATTTCGATCTGTATCTGCTCAGCACACAAACAGATCAGTTCATTCTGTATGTCGGGCGATGTGTATGTTGCCCTACGATTTTCTGTAACATTTAGATGCTGTGCTGGGATAGGGTCATCTGCTGCCTTTGAATGCAGTATGGCTAAAAAATTGCTTCGTTCTTCTGTATTACCTCTGATAGCGATATTTTGCTTACCACAAAGGACGATTACTTCTATAATTTTCCTGAGAATATGGCGGTTCTGCTCCACTAGGCGTCTGTGACTGTCCGATACAGAACTTGTGATGGGTTCCATCTTACCTGATTGTATATCAAGAAAATGTTCCGCCATAGCTGTAACATTGTGATGGTTTGACTCTGCTAATTCGTGCCTCTTGACGTACTTGGCTAGGTTGGACCAATCCTTCACTGGTGTACTGATGAAAGTTTTCTCCTTCGCATCTTTCCGTCCAAATACGAAACAGGGGGCGCAGAATAAGGCATCTGTAGAAATCGAGTATCTGAGCCAGGGGTGGTCTGTCAACCAGCTTGATGACAGCTTTCTCATTTTCCCATGGATGCTTCTACAAAAGAGAAAACAAAAGATGTATTAGTTGACCTAGTTCTGACTTCTATCAAGGAACAGTTTTCACCAAGAAGTGTCCGGTAAATTGTATTATAAATTTACCAAAGCTCTTTTTTGATGCAACTACCATAACCTATAAATGTTTAAAATATAATGCAACTAGGGTCTACACTATTTTGTTTACCTAACCCTGTACCTGCTATTCGCGACTATTCATGCTTACTCAAACAGCTTGAATCCAGACCAGACGCCGAGTATCTCATCTGGATCCAAGTTTTTTTTAATACTAGAAAAAGGGTATACCAAATTTGAAGAAAATCGGACGATATTTAAAATTGAAGTAGACGATATTTTTAGCAGACGACAATTTTCGTAGCCGCCCGGCTAAGGGTAAAAAGCATGACTAAACATATATGTTACATACTTAACTAATATCGACGACGTGATCGAGATTTAAAGGTCTGTCAGACTGGGGGCGTATTCATAAAGCTTCTTAGGAAAATCTCAAATTAGAGTGATAAATTCAAAGGCAGATTTCTCGGTTTTTACCCACAACACTTCAATGAAATTGTGTATGCTCAAATGTTAAACAACGTTTTACACAAGCATGCCATGTTGCAATGAAGTATAATTGAAAATAAACTGGAAATTTGCATTTTAAATTTTTACTTGAGTTGGGGATTTTTAAATCTGCGTGTCACTTAATTGTATTTTTTTGCATTCAAAAGACAACACAACCTACCTTGAGGGAAAGTTGAACATATGGCAGTCAGTCCATGTGTCTTTCAATATCGACCATTTCCACTTTGCTTCAAGTTCTCCACTTGCCGCAGTAGCTATATCAGGATATGAAGGACCACTGTGGGTAGACTTAACTGGCTGAGCCTGTCCAGGTTTGGTGCTGTCAGATTCTGTGGCAGATAGATCTAGGTCCATGCTGTTTGCATGCTCCGAAGGTGCCGTGCCGGTTGCTTCTGGGCACGCAGTCGCTGTCGCGGTTTCAAACATCCGCTTGAACATTTTGTCCAGTGTCATAGGTTTTGTTTTTTTCATTTTTTACAACAGCCCGAGGACGACCGCCATGAATTAATAAAATATTAAAAATATATTGACGTCACTTTCATATGTAGTGGATGACATACTAGTTGTGACGTCATAGTATGACACAGTTATCGACCGGGTCACCCAGAGTGGCGTGTAATTGACCTGATGTGCCGTTTTACTTTAAGTATTACACACTTTTTTCGTTTAAATTATTAAAAAAAAAATACTTTTATTTATTCAATAAAAGTAAACTCGTGAAAATAATGTGCACGCCCGGGCGTCTTGGCGTAAAGGCAGCTACGCGCCTGTATGGCGTGAATTACTCTGGTTGGCCATGTGCCACATATATATATAATAAACAAGTGATATACCCAGCACTCTAGTTTAAGGTTATTTAAGCTCTTCACTTGTGCACGAACACTATGAACACGGATCCAGGGTCCGTATTCACTAACGTTTTGAGTCTGAGTTTGAGACTCAGGCTCATAAAAGTTTATTCTTAAATGTTTCAGAAATATCTTTAATATATTCATGGTCCTATACATCATATAAATGGTTTAAATATCATAGAGGTCCATGATATCATTTTTTTCTTCAGAGTTTAGCCTGATTATAAAAAAATGTTACTTCAACAAATTCAGCCATTTTTATATATGTATATATATATAATTTTAGTTACTGTACACAACTAATTATGCGACCAATGAAATATATGCAAATTCATTTACAAGTATAATTTAGTTTTGTGTTTTTTCATAACAAGCAGCTAGAGAGATAGATAGATATTTATTTTCCTCCAATAAATGAAAAGCAAAGAACATCCCACTTCAAATACAAAGTACGATACATTGATACTTGGAGAATGATTGTTCCCAGGCTGTGTATACTGTAAAGCAAAACTGTCGAATCATTACGGTGATAGCTAGTACCGCAAATGACCGAATAGTAAACATTAATAAACAGAAGGTAACAAAATGGCCGCGATTGTTGGACGTGCGTCGCGGGAGGCACTTCTAAAAGTTTCCAGCACCGCACAGTCCCAAAATGTATGTATAAATTGTTATTAAAAATGAGTCTATATATTTTATTGACATATTCCCATTGATAGATTTTGGTGCAGTTGAACACCTGATTAAAAAATTGCGATTGTTGTCATCGGGGTCCTTCGAAGTCCTTGAAAACTGATTTTTCATAAATGTTAACATTCATATGGATATTCAATCGTAAATATCAACACAGAGGTCATACATCGTCACTCATTGTTGTTAATTACAACACTTCAATGCATGGATCTCGACGATAACTCAACTTTAAAAAGAACTCGATGATCATGAATTCGGATAACCCCTATCCGAAACGCCTTTACGTAACATTCATTAATGTCAATGAAATTGGAGTTAATGAACCAACATTGTAAAAAATCAACAAATATTTTGACAAAAAAATGTTTTTTATTATTTCAGGTTAGACAGTTTTCCTTTCAAAAACTTTCCAAAGCAAAGAAAGCTGTGAGTATCTTTTTACATAATATTTGCATGTAATTGTTATTTTATATTTTGAGGGCCTGTTTACATAAGAAGGTGACATCATCATATAATAACCAAACAACAATATATCAACCAACCTGTTATAGCATTTTAGCAAAGTTTGAAAAAAAAGCAGAGTTCTGCAGTAAAGGGACATCATGTTGCTAAGGAAGTCAAGGACAGCCTTTAAAGATCTTCAATTGTATGGATATGAATCAAGATGCTGGGTATACTATAATGTGCTTTAATAAAGTGGATTAAGGTTTCAACTATCTGTTATGTAAGCTGTATAATCATATTATCAGTTTATATTTTATTTTTTTAGAAAAAAATGTTTATTTGAAGTGTTGTTTTTCTTGGACCAATTCTTATTGCATATAAATAAACATACAGGTTAATAACAACTTTTTTGCTTGGAAATGGATGTTTTTTTAATAAAAGTTTACAGGGAAAAGATATAAAAATCAGTATGATAAGATTTATAATGTATGCCTAAATGTGAATTCATGTGTCAGACAACTCATAATAAAAATCCACTGCAATGATTGTGTACTGTGGTAATATTTCACCCACATTAGAAACTGTTTTTGTTAAAAATCAAATGTTCCTGACTTGCAATAAAAAAATAAAAAATATTATTTTTTCATTACAACAGTAAAACACTAGACCCTTTTCCAGTTTTGTATGAAGAAATGTATTCTCTTATAGAAACAAACTTTATCACATTCGTTAAAGTTAAATTCTGTAAGAACTTATTTCTCATCTGTTGAATTTATATAATTTAAACCAATAAATTGTAATATAAAGTTAAATTATTATTGCACTCAGGCCCTAGGGACAGCAGGGGTCCTGGCTACTGGAGGAGTTGGTTTTGCTGTGGCCCTGAACACTGCTGTTTTAGCAGATGATGAATTTGTGGTCCACCCTCCCAAACAACCCTGGTCATTTGGAATATTGTCAGGATATGACCATCACTCGTAAGGATTTATGATAAAAAATAGATAACATTTTGTTGTAATTCATTTTGATTTACTTCATTTTTCCTATGATAGCGTAGGGATTAAAAAATGGTAAGATGACATGTTGATTGCATAAATATTTAGAAATAAATTGGAAGTTTGCATGAATATATATTTTAGCAGTGCTTCGTTTTTGTGATTCTATTTAATAATTTCGTTTCTTGTAGTACTTTTTGTTAAGGCATTCTCACTCATCAGAGGTTTGACAGTGATAGTTCTAACACATAGCAATGAGCATCATCATTCTGGTGTACAATGATGTTTTTAGGTTTTCAATACTTATTGAAATGAAACAATCAGAGCTAGCACAGCAGCTAAGACATTATCTTCTTTCCAATGTTTCAGTTTACGACGTGGTTACGAGGTATATAAGCAGGTTTGTGCTGCCTGCCACAGTCTCCAGTATATCCGCTACAGAGAGTTGGTGGGGGTCATCTTCTCCAAAGATGAAGCAAAGGCTGAGGCTGCAGAGGTAAGCTTATCAGTAAAATTGAATTCGGCCTAATAAATAAAGAGGTTTTGGATTAACATATGAGCCTGTTTTTTTTTTACAAGTGGACATATTGTTTTTGATGAAAAATTTTTGCAGTCTATCAACCAAAATATCATCTTCTATCAACCAAAATATGAACTCTTATCTGACCTGAAATGTGAACTTTTATTATAATACAAGGGGTTTTATGTGCCTTTTCATGCATAAAAATCACCACCTACAAAACCACTTTTCTTCAGATCATTACCGGAAACAAACCTATTTATTTAGGCACAAGGCCTTTTCAAATAATTTTAGTACAGAAAAAAGAACTTGCATTTAGTTCTTTTTTCTTCTTTTCTTGGGTTTATTCAACTACAACTCTTCTATTTTGTAGCCTTTTAAAAATAGGAGAAAGGTTATAATAATAATTCTTAGCCATCTCTTCAATCCTTACATTTATTATTATCCCAGATATAAATGTATGTTTTGTTCAGTGCATGATCATGAAATAAATAGTGCTTAAACCAAACTAGCTACAATGCTGAAAAAATCATGCTGCATGGAATGAAAAATAAACAGGAATAATAATGTGTTTTTCCCCACTTTGAATGCGGTAAAAATTGGTCCCCATTAAGATCTCTTTGTATAAAGTTTTTAGCCTAATTCACAAATCTGCAATTAAGAACCACTTTTTGTTTTCCATCAGTTTGTTTTTTGACCTATAGAAACTCCTGCTTCTAGGTGTAATTTAGTATAAAAATCACAGTCAGCAATGGTATAATCCCCATTCTGAGAAGTTTTTAAACGAGAACTATTTTTCACAATAAAGTAAACATTTCTATTTTCACTAATCCTCAAAGGGCCCTAGCTCAATTTGCAAAATAGTGAGAGAGAAAAAAAACACTAGTATAAAATCAGCTGTTTTTAATAATTACAGGTGAAACTTCTGTTGAATCAGACAAGACCTGTTTCGTTCATCAGCATATGAAAAAATATGACAATCGAAAAGTCCAAGGAGATGTAATATGACCTTCAATATTTAACTGTCATGTAATATTTATGTGCATTTTCAGTCCACGGTTGTTGACGGACCCAACGGCGAAGGTGAGATGTTTGAGCGGCCTGGAAAACTGACAGACGTCCTTCCCAGCCCATACCCCAACCCTGAGGCAGCGGCAGCTGCCAACAATGGTGCCAAACCCCCAGACCTGACCTTCATCACCAGGGCCAGGCATGGCGGGGCGGTGAGTTACTGATTGGCTATCAATAGTGGTTTGTCAAAATAGATTATTGAATTTTTGTTCATTTATTTTACAACTTTTTTCTGTTAATGTTCCCGAAAACTTCTCAACAACATTTTTCCTATAAGGGGATTGGCTTCTGAAGTTGGACTGACAATAGTGTGATTTGTCATTATAGATAATTAAAATAACAACATATTTTTAGCCTTTTTTCTTGTAAAATAGAAAGTTCCTCACAAGTTTTCACAAAAATTAACTTTACCTCTAAATTCATCAGTAAGCTTCTTCATCAATGCTAAATATATGAAATATTCACAACACACAAGGTAGGAAAATCAATTATAAAGATATGAAGCACTTCACTACAATTGCAGTGGTAGAGATTAACACTAGCCTGCAAGTTCTTATATTGAATTAATTATAGCATGGTTTGTGAATTTTTTTAATGCCAAGCAATAGTATAAGAATTCTGCTTTC
Source organism: Mya arenaria (assembly GCF_026914265.1). NCBI lineage: Eukaryota > Metazoa > Mollusca > Bivalvia > Myida > Myidae > Mya > Mya arenaria. The sequence goes on from NC_069129.1 coordinate 43,296,561, forward strand.
AGTGACTGATTTAGTGATTAGCATATAATAAATGATCATTAATTGATCAAACTTTTTTTTTCATTGGTAAAATTTTGTCGTATTCTCAACTATAGTTCCATTTTGCAGTCATTGATATTGGACCTTTGTATGAACAACCCAAATTCTTCAAATAGAGCTAAATAAATCTTCAACAAGATCTGCTTTATAAAATCCAGGTTTCAAACTTGCAGCTTTTGCTTTTTTCCAACATGATGATGATTGATGATTATGATGATGATGATGACTTTGTTATTTCAGGACTACATTTATTCGTTACTGACTGGCTACAAGGAAGCTCCGGCTGGTGTTGAGTTGGCGGACGGCCAGCATTACAACCCCTACTTCCCAGGCGGCAAAATCAGCATGGCGGAGGCCCTTTATAATGAAATCATTGAGTACCAGGATGGTAAGTCCATATCTTATTACATTGCTGTATAGACTTAACCTTGAGATCTCTCTTTTGTTAACCAGGTTTTCAATGAAAACCGGGTTATTAGAATGAGGTTGTCGTTGGGCGGGCGGGCGGGCGGGCGTCAAACATTGGTTTCTGTTCAATAACTTTAGTTAGCATTGATAGATATTTATGAAACTTGGTGTGCAGGTAGCTTATGGGAAGAGCTAGCTTGGGATTGCTTTTGAGGGGGGTGGGGCTAAGGTCAAGGTCACTGTTACTAAAATTAGAAAAATGGTTTCTGCCCAATAACTTTAGTTAGCATTGATAGATATTGACGAAACTTGGTGTGTAAGTTGCTTATGTGAAGAGCTAGCTTGGGATTGCTTTTGAGTGGGGAGGGGCTAAAGTCAAGGTCACTATTACTAAAATAGAAAAATGGTTTCCGCCCAATAACTTTAGTTAGGATTGACAGATATTGATGAAACTTGGTGTGTAGGTAGCATGTGAACAGCTAGCTTGGGATTGCTTTTGAGTGGGGAGGGGCTACGGTCAATGTCACTGTTACTTGAAATAGAAAAATGTTTTTTGCAAATAACTTTTGATAGCATTGATAGATATTGATTAAACTTGGTGTGTGGGTAGCTTATGTAAAGAGCTAGCTTGGGATTGCTTTTGAGGGGGGTGGAGCTAAGGTCAAGGTCACTGTTACTAAAAATTTAAAAATGGTGTCCACCCAATAACTTTAGTTAGCATTGATAGATACTGATAAAACTTGGTGTGTAGGTAGCTTATGTACAGAGCTAGCTTGGGATTGCTTTTGAGGGGGGTGGAGCTATGGTCAAGGTCACTGTTACTAAAAATAGAAAAATGGTTTCTGCCCAATAACTTTAGTTAGGATTGATAGATATTGACGAAATTTTGTGTGTAGGTACTAGTAGCTTATGTGAAGAGCAAGCTTGGAATTTCTTTTGAGGGGGACGGGGTCAAGGGCACTGTTACTAAAAATAGAAAAATGGTTTCTGCCCAATAACTTTAGTTAGCATTGATAGATATTGATGAAACTTAGAGCGAAGGTAGCTTATGTGAAGAGCTAGCTTGGGAGGTGGGGTCAAGGTCACTGTTCATAAAAATAGAAAAATGTTTTTCTGCCCAACAACGTACTTAGAATTGATGGATAGTGATGAATCTGTGTGTTAATATAGCTTATATGAAGCTGCAGATTGAACTTGCTCATTCAACAAATTAATTGGCTATAATTTCTGATTGCCCATGACAAAAACCTGGTTTCGTCGCATCGTGGCGCTTCTAGTTGTTTTAAAGTAATCCTGGGAGGAAAAATGAGCCCGGTGTGGGCTCTTATCTCACTACCGTCAGAACACTAGCATGGCGCTCTAACTAACTGAGCTAATCGAGCAGCTGGTACACTACACTCCCCTCCCTATTAATCTTTAAGGCAGATCCAGGCACTCATGCATTTTACATTGGACACCATTAATGCACCAGTCAATTGTAACCACGGCCCCCACAGGTCTGGGGAATAGCGGGGACTTTGACTTTTGGTCCAGCCAAGCCCGGGTAAAATCCCCACCCAGCGGGGACGAACTGTTGGAAAAATCTCTGCCCAATGCACCCGCACCCCAGGGACACTAGGTAAGGCCCATTCCCCACTATTTTTGGGGCGAAGGCAAAACCACTGCACCTAGAAAGTAAAAATGCAGCCCATTTCCCCGGCTAATCGCGGTTTACCCCCGGACCTGGGGGGGGGGGGGTGGTTACAATTGACTGGTGCATAAAGTTATCCTAGGAAGAAAAGTGCACCCGATTTGGGGCTTGAACTGATAACTGCCATAACACTTACATATATATAGTGCTCTAACAAACTGAGCTAACCAGGCAGCTGGTTCTTACTTGCAAACAAGTTTTTATTTATAATTTTTATTTTTTATTTTAAATATACAATTTTGTTATAAACTCATTGCAACAGACTCAGACATTAAAATAAAAATGGGGATAAGCATCAAAACTTTTAACTCATGTGGTTTATAAGTTCACATGGAATTTAATGCGGACTAATATGCTGTTTTGAATATCACAGTCGCTCTTGATTTTATATTGTCTAGTTTGATAAGAGAAATTGGCCTAGTGGCTAGTGGTAGACATTTAATGTGTCCACCTCTCATTCAAGAGGTTGAAGGGTGAGTTCCCATCTCAAAGTGGTCATCAAGACTGTTTTCTACCGGTAATCAGAAAATGGAATTGAGCATTATTCTATAAGCTGTTGGCTTTCGTCACACTCAAGCTAAAAAATATATACATTTTGTGTCCACCTCTCATTCTAGCGGTTGTAGGGTGGATCCCCACCAAGGAAAAAATTTCATGGCCTCTCAAAGTGGACGCCAGTACTGGTTTTTAACTTTTTACTGGAATTGAGCATTATTCTTTAAGCTGTTCATTGGCTTTCTGCACAATCCACCTAAAAAAAGAATTTGTATAAACTAGATGTGGAAAAAAGAAGATTCTATTTGGCCATTTCTTCTTGCAGGTACCCCGGCATCCCAGAGCCAGCTAGCTAAGGATGTGGTCACGTTCCTGCAGTGGTGTGCCGAACCCGAGGCTGACACCCGCAAGAGATACTGGATCAAGGCAAGTCATCAAAATTTAACTAATTTAATAAAGAGTACAAGTGCTATTCATGAATATGTCGTGAGGTTTGTTGAATAAAAGGTTTGAAAACAAGTTGAACATTATATAAATCATGTGTATACCATGTGATTAATTGCATCACAGGTGCTTCGTCTGGAGGCAACATTTGGCTTCCAATGAAGACTTTAAACAAAGATAACTTGACTATTTTTTTCACAATTTTAAATGAAACATAGCGTAGTCTACGCCTCTCACGGAGCCCCGCCTTCAGTCTTCTACCTGAGTTTGATTGAAAGTGTAGTATCTTAAAACACTTCGACAAACCTTTTCACAATACTGCCGTCTGACAGAGCACTGTCAAAACATTATTTTGGAAACAGGTTTGTCGAAGTGTTTGATGAAACTAATCACCTTTCAAATCAAATTCTGGTAATAAAACAAAGGTGCGGTTCTTTAAGCAGTACAGACTGCCCTTTGTTTCATTTAAAATGTTATAGTAAAAAAAAAGTTGAATAAGGTCTTCTTTTCAAGCAGAATGTTGCTTTCTGATGTAGCATTTGTGATGCAATTTATCACTTGGTATACACACACTGTGTAAGAATTTTGCCCTTTTAGCCAATACAAATTCTCCCCTATCAAAGGGCCCCGCCACTTTTCCCTTAAAAGTGGGGGGAAAAACAGTAATACCTCCTTTCCGAAAATAAAAAAAGAACAACAAAAACAGACCAGTATAGGTGTTCCGAGTGTTCTCAATAAGAACCAATTTGGCCTGTTCAAATTTGGGAAACATAAGTGAACGTTAAAAATAAGTAGTAGCTGGACGGTTACTTTACTCTTTGAGACGGTTCAGTCAAAATGTATTGAGTAACCTGCCTCATTTATCTAGTAATCAGCGATTTCTTCCTTGGGTTTATGTACTAAATCACCAAGTTTTTCCGTTGACATTAAATTTGAATCACTTTTTTTTTCAGTACACTGTTATCAGCTCTAGCTTGGTGGGATGTTTTTGTACTATGTCACAAGTTTTTCCCATTGACATTAAATTTGAATAATTCTTTTTCAGTACATGATAATCAGCTCTTTCTTCGTCAGAGGTCTGTACTATGTCACCAAGTTTTTCCGTCGACATTAAACTTGAATCATTCTTTTTCAGTATATGATAATCAGCTTTTTCTTCTTGGGAGGTCTGTACTATGTCACCAAGTTTTTACGTTGACATTAAATTTGAATCATTCTTTTTCAGTACATGATAATCAGCTCTTTCTTCGTGGGAGGTCTGTACTATTTCACCAAGTTCAAGTTCAACTATCTAAAGAACAGAAAAGCTGCCATCAAGATAAAGAAGTAATACCTCGGAATATTAGGTTTTGTGCTGGGAATTAGGCATCTTGACGATGTTATTTATTATTTTAACAAGTTTAATTGTTGGAAAATGAATGCAAGATCAAAGAAAAAAGAATATGTGAATGATTTTAACTCATTTTTGTAACTAAGATGTGAAACAGTGAAAGAAAAAAAATTGATTATAAAAAAATCATTAAAGTCATTATTATTTAAAAGTATATTGAAAGTTTATTGATACAAATGAATGTGAAAAGAAAGAGAAAAATTGAGAGAAAGTTTTAAATTGCTTTGATGTGAAACACGAAAAAATAGCAAAAGTTGTTGATTTAAAAAAAAAAGATTTTGTTATTAATTTAAAATATTTGGTCACTGGTTTGTGTATTTAACTGTGTATTTTCTTCTTTGGAAGAACTCTTTTATAGTGATGGTCACATATACAATGTATTTTAGTTGACAAGTTCTGTATGTGATAATAAAATTTTATGGTGACTTTGTTTCTCTTTTAGTGTAAATTTCATACAAGAACAGCATTTAAAAACATAGTGTTGAAATGGCTTTGGTTTGCAATTGTTTTGCAAAACCCTGAAATTTCGCCATAACTCAGAATTTAGAGCTTATTAAGAGTGTGTTAATGGCCATTAACTGCATTATGGTTTGACCCAGCACTTGTCACATCACATAACACATGGCAAAAGGAGAAATTGAAGTTATCCTAAGGATAAATTTCTTAAATTTATCTACAGTTCTTCTATTGTTTAATTACCACAAAATGTTGGCTTACCTAGTGCCGTGATCCCTAGAAGTACGTAGATATGCATCAGGGTCAAAAGTCTTAAGAGGGATTCGCCCATGTGTGGTAAATTGCACTCTTTTAAAGACAGAATAAAGTCAAATCAGAGTGTGAAATTAAGATACGGCTGGAATCTTTCAACTACTGTTGATAAATGCTGGAATAAAGCCACGATTTTGAGCGTTAGTAACACAATTTAAAGGCTTTACGGTTATTATATGAGTCTACTATTATGAGGTTTTGGTGTTATCTTTCTAATATTTATTAACTGTAGGGTTTCACTCCCCACTACAACCAAGTTTTCTTTATACTTTCATTGTTTTTTCCCCCTCAATTTCAGTATGAAAGAGTTAAATAATTATAAAATTAGTGTTTTCAGCTGCATTACCATGATATAGTTTGTTCCAAACGTGAGCAAGTCCCTTTAATATTCGTGAGTAGTTCTGTTGTATCGACTGATAAAGACGGACGAGCATTGTAACGTTCTTCTTTTGTGTTTTGGCGCCCCTGGCAGCGATCTCTACGTGCTCATGTAGTTTTTCACAAATGTCCAGTTTGTGTGTTCGGGCTGTAACATGCACAGGCTAATTTTAGAAAAATATCACCATTAGAGACTTGTATCCTACACGAGATTCAGTGCCTATTTCATAAAATCTGCAATTTCATAACATGGAAATATTATATACAGTGCTGTGCCAGTGCTGGTCTTATGGGGGCCAAAATTGGGCCCCATTCCCCTGCTTAAAAAGAATAGATTTACCCCCCTACCCAGGTAAAAAAATCCCCTCTTAAAATAGAATCGTTTTAGGAGCATTGACCTCTAAACATCTAGCAAATGTAGTAATATAGACCCATTCGTGAATGTCGATTGGTTTGTTGAATGGTTTGAATACAAGTTCAGCATTATATGAATCATGTACGTACATTTCTTGCATACCGGACGTGTGTTTCTAGCACACCGGATAGGCATTTCCGGTGACGTCAGCCGTGCTGGAAAATCCCATCTGGCATCCCCCCATGCCAGATGAGTCACGCGCTGTGACGTAATACTTTTCATTTCTTTTATTTTACATTTAATGTAACCATAATTATGAGATATCAATAGATGAGTTCCATAACTATTAACATTACAAAAAAACACTTTCAAAACAAAACAAAATAACCCTTAAAAGACGTGATACTAAAGGAACTTCTTGACGTATGCAGCGAATAAATATTAATGCGCGTCATGACGTCAGCTTACATCATCGCACGTGCTATTTGGTGAAATTTACAAAACTGCGCTTTTCTATGCATTTTTCACAAAAAAGTGTAATTCAAGGTATGCTAGAAAAAATATCTATCATGTGTGTCCGTTCCGGATCGAAAAATCCGACCCTCGGGCACGCTGCGTAGCCGGTAACTCGGCAAGCCTCGTTACCTGGCAACGCAGGTGCCCTCGGGTCGGATTTTTCGATCCGGAACGGAAACACATGACAGATATTATATTCTAGCACACCGGATAGGCATTTCCGGTGACGTCAGCCGTGCTGGAAAATTCCATCTGGCACCCCCCATGCCAGATGAGTCACGCGCTGTGACGTAATACTTTTTATTTATTTTATTATATACTTTATGTAACCATAATTATGAGATTTCAATAGATGAGTTCCATAAACATTAACTTTGCAAAAATATATCTTCATAACAAAACAAAATTACCCTTAAAAGACGTGATATCGAAGGAACTTATTTACGTATGCAGTGAATACAAATTACTGCGCGTCATGAGGTCAGTAAACGTCATCGCACGCGCTTTTTGGTGAAATGTACTAAAATGCGATTTTTTTATGTATTTTCTTCACAAATTATGTAATTTAAGGTATGCTAGAAAAAATATCTATCATGTGTGTCCGTTCCGGATAGAAAAATCCGACCCTCGGGCACGCTGCGTAGCCGGTAACTCGGCAAGCCTCGTTACCAGGCAACGCAGGTGCCCTCGGGTCGGATTTTTCGATCCGGAACGGAAACACATGACAGATATTATATTCTAGCACACCGGATAGGCATTTCCGGTGACGTCAGCCGTGCTGGAAAATTCCATCTGGCACCCCCCATGCCAGATGAGTCACGCGCTGTGACGTAATACTTTTTATTTATTTTATTATATACTTTATGTAACCATTACTATGAGATCTCAATAGATGAGTTCCATAAACATTAACTTTGGAAAATATATCTTCATAACAAAACAAAATTACCCTTAAAAGACGTGATATCGAAGGAACTTATTTACGTATGCAGTGAATACAAATTACTGCGCGTCATGAGGTCAGTAAACGTCATCGCACGCGCTTTTTGGTGAAATGTACTAAAATGCGATTTTTTTATGTATTTTCTTCACAAATTATGTAATTTAAGGTATGCTAGAAAAAAATATCTATCATGTGTGTCCGTTCCGGATAGAAAAATCCGACCCTCGGGCACGCTGCGTAGCCGGTAACTCGGCAAGCCTCGTTACCAGGCAACGCAGGTGCCCTCGGGTCGGATTTTTCGATCCGGAACGGAAACACATGACAGATATTATATTCTAGCACACCGGATAGGCATTTCCGGTGACGTCAGCCGTGCTGGAAAATTCCATCTGGCACCCCCCATGCCAGATGAGTCACGCGCTGTGACGTAATACTTTTTATTTATTTTATTATATACTTTATGTAACCATAATTATGAGATTTCAATAGATGAGTTCCATAAACATTAACTTTGCAAAAATATATCTTCATAACAAAACAAAATTACCCTTAAAAGACGTGATATCGAAGGAACTTATTTACGTATGCAGTGAATACAAATTACTGCGCGTCATGAGGTCAGTAAACGTCATCGCACGCGCTTTTTGGTGAAATGTACAAAAATGCGATTTTTTATGTATTTTCTTCACAAATTATGTAATTTAAGGTATGCTAGAAAAAATATCCATCATGTGTATCCGTTCCGGATAAAAAAATCCGACCCTCGGGCACGCTGCGTAGCCGGTAACTCGGCAAGCCTCGTTACCAGGCAACGCAGGTGCCCTCGGATCGGATTTTTCTATCCGGAACGGGAACACATGACAGATATTATTATTCTAGCACACCGGATAGGCATTTCCGGTGACGTCAGCCGTGCTGGAAAAATTCCATCTGGCACCCCCCATGCCAGATGAGTCACGCGCTGTGACGTAATACTTTTTATTTATTTTATTATATACTTTATGTAACCATAATTATGAGATTTCAATAGATGAGTTCCATAAACATTAACTTTGCAAAAATATATCTTCATAACAAAACACAATTACCCTTAAAAGACGTGATATCGAAGGAACTTATTTACGTATGCAGTGAATACAAATTACTGCGCGTCATGAGGTCAGTAAACGTCATCGCACGCGCTTTTTGGTGAAATGTACAAAAATGCGCTTTTTTATGTATTTTCTTCACAAATTATGTAATTTAAGGTATGCTAGAAAAAATATCTATCATGTGTGTCCGTTCCGGATAGAAAAATCCGACCCTCGGGAACGCTGCGTAGCCGGTAACTCGGCAAGCCTCGTTACCTGGCAGCGCAGGTGCCCTCGGGTAGGATTTTTCTATCCGGAACGGGAACACATGACAGATATTATTATTCCGGTCATGTGACCAGTGCTGGAAAAATCCCATCTTACATACCCCATGTAAGATGAGTCACGCGCAACAACGCGCCACTTCTTATTTCATTTATTTCAGTATGGTTTTTTAAAGATATAGTATGCCATTTCAATAAAGCGCAATCAAATATATATGTTTGAAAGACTTAATTAAAATAAAAAATAATTCATCGTAAAAAACGCTATTTTTAATTATTTAAAATTACTGCGCTCTATGACGTCAGTAAACAACGTCGCACGCGCTTTTTGGTGTAATTATACAAAAGTTCGTTTTTTCTACGTCATTTTTCCACAAATTTATAATTTTAGGTATGCAAGTAAAAATATCAATCATGTTTTTCCGTTCCGGATCGAAAAATCCGACCCTCGGGCACGCTGCGTGACCGGTAACTCGGCAAGCCTCGTTACCGGCTTACGCACCTGCCTTCGGGTCGGATTTTTCTATCCTTACCGGAAACACATGATAGATACTTATAGTATTTTCCCACCTTTTGCCAAAACGATGCTATTTTCCCCTATTAAAGGGTCCTGCCACCATTCCCTTAAAAGTCGGAAAAAAAACACCGAGTACTACCACAGTAGCCTGATCTTTGAAAATTTAATGTTATAATACCTACCAGTATCCGGTGCGTATTTTTGTCTGGCCCGGAACGAAACTTTGTCACCCAAGGAATAATTTTAAAATACCAAAGCATACTTGCTGAACGGAAAGAGACTAGACTGTCACCTGGACCTTAATATTGCATGCAATCATGTATAGGACATGTATTGTTTAAAGGCAATTCGAAGAATATCCTGTTTTTTCGTCCACTGCCATCTACCAGACAAATGGAAAAAAGTTTATAATTGCCAGCAGTATCCCAATTACAATTGAAATTACAATCCAACCGTAATTATTAATTAACTAAGCTAAGTATTATATCTTACATATAGTTAATTATTGCGAGAATAGCAGCATCAGTAGTAGTTATATGATAGTTAGGCGAAGGAGTAGTAGCTGTTGTTGTAGAAGTGGCAAAAACAACAATTCAAGCAGGAGCGACAGTGGTTTTAGGGCATCATCATCATCATCATCATCATCATCATCACCACCACCACCACCACCACCATCATCACCGGTCAATTAGGGGTTTATGTGTAGCTGAAATTGACTCTCGTGTAGAAATGAAAAGTGGAAAATTTGACTGGTATTTCTTGGCATATAATGTGGATAGAATTTAGTGTCCGGATGCTGTCAGATAGGAAACTACACATGTAGATAATTACGTCTCATTCCGTCGCTCCAATCGACGTTCACGTGCATCAATCCGGCGTCAGGACAAGTAGCGAGTGTAACGACCTAGACACGGTGTCACATACGTCCACAGTCAGGAGCGGGTCCAGGATTTCACGTAATGGGGTAGGCAGAGGGTAACCCAGGACGTGGACCCACTCCACCCTGTTTTGACGTTGTGTGAATCTCGTTGAGTGTCAAGCTGTTAGAACTTCATTATGGTGTCTTTAAAATGGGTCGTGCATAACATATGAACAATACTTTCGTGAATACAACGTTAAGCACAACAATATCAATCGTTAACTTTCTCGAAAATTCTATAATGGCTGCATTATGGCTTGACCCCGTCACATCCCCAAGTGTGACTTAAACAAAATTTTGAAACCAAAGGGGGAGTTTCACCCCCATCGGTTGATGGAAATGAGTATTTTGTACCCAAAATACCGCGAAACCGACTTCCCTGTAAATTTAAAAATATGTCGGAATATGTATCTGTACTAATCTCGTGACTTTCATATGCTTAATTATCCTCGGCCCCCAGCGTATCATAACCTTATGATACGCTGGGGCGCCGAGGATGATGCTAAATATACATATTATAAACGGGGAAATTATTACGCGATATCTTAAACGGGGAAACTCAGCTGAGACAGCAACAAAATATTATTTTTATCATGTAACATGATGTATTGTCGGTCCCATACTAGCTCGTATTAACAATTATAAGCGTGTTTTGTGGAAATAATGTATTTGCCGATTTTGGGATAATCTGGTGTCTGGCCACTTTAAGCTAACATTGTTATTTTGTTTTTCTATAATTTGCGTAATATTTACTTCCTTTAGAGCTTTTAGGCTTTAAATAGGAATTGTCCTCTTGATAACCACAATAAACCGTTTTCAAAATTAAATTTAAGTATGTAATTTGGTTAATTGAAATAATGTACTAACGTCTATTAAGATTCTCAGATCCGTGACACGCGCATTCCAAATCGTTCATGCATCCCACGTATGCACATGTTTGCCTCATTAAGTCCGGCCAAGTTTTTCCCCCGAGTTGCAGTCTCACCGGGTCTGTATAACGTCCGTCTTCAACTTTTGTCTTAAGTCCCCTATATGACATCCCTATGCATGCCATATTTCTGAGAGGCTTATCCCAGGGGATTTTGCTTTGAATTCCAGGGGATTTTGATATTACACCATGGAATTATTACGCAGCGAAATTTAGCGCGATATCTACATTTATGATATAAGAATAAATACAGAAACACAATAATTTTTGGACTTTTTCATCATGGTCCTTCATAGAATTTCACACTCATAATATTATAGATGCTTTTCACTGTCATGCTAGTTTATATATATTTTTTAAAAATTTCAGTGGATATGGATCCCCCGGCGGGGGACCAAGAGATAGGTCGGAATACCGGAGGATTTCCCCGCTTCCGCATGGGAATATGGCATGCATGCATCCCTTTCTCGGTAGGTACATTAAAAGGGAACTCATGGAAATTCACGACTTAATTGAAGGCTATACGACAAGATTACGAGTTGCTGACAGTTTACTTTTGTAAAAACATGTTGATGATTTCATTTCAACGATGCACATTAGAGAATTCATATTTTCAGGACGGAAGCATACACCTAGACCTCCTATCAGGACGGACACACATATCTTATTTAGTCTAGCTAGGCCAATGCATGTCCGTGAGAGAGTCTCCTTAAACTCGCCGACGGGTCTCTAGTAATTTAAATTGATATGGCCATCACGCCGCCCGTATCAGAGACATTAATTATTGTCAACAATTGGCCGGGTCCACATTGCACTCTGCAGCTATAAAGAATTCAATTCATAGAAGATGCATCACACAGTTCATAGAGTTTATGAAGATTCGGCGTTCCTAGTGATGATACAACTTGCGGCCAGCGTTACTTGGCAAAATCTGGTACATGTGTAGGTGCACGTCAACAAGTTTGCGCTGCGTTATAAATTACGTTTTTAAGCGTCACCACGGACCTATGGCCTTTATATGCTCGTGGCTTCATCAATGACAATTGCATGCGGTTTTTTATATATAGCAAACAGAATCATGACATAGTATAGAACAGAGATTTTTTTATCTATGGTCGTGATCATAGCAGTTCAGTCGCGTGGATCCTAGTTCATAAAGATCATCATAGCTCATAAAAAAATCGTATGAACATATTTAGAAACAAGAATACTATGCGGTAATCTTGCACAGGTGGTATATCCTTGAGAAAAATGTCGATCATCATCATCATCATCATCATCATCATCATCATCATCATCATCATCATCATCATCATCAATATAATCATCCTCTGATATGATCATCATTATCATCAAAATCGGAAAGAACTATAATTAATAATTATGCTGTATACGCTGCAAAGATTCGTTTTCAAATGTTCTGATAACGATTTTTCAATTCGGGAAAAATGTATGCAACGAACAAAATGGAGGATAATGTCAATTCTGGCAAGTGATGGAAATAGTAATGACTTAACCAGCTGTAATCTTTGTAATTACAAACTGTACACAGCGATAGAGAAAACACTCAATGTTCATGATTTAAAACGTATGTTTTTGTTTGTTGTTACTTCGATTCCGAAACTTGTCATTACATTTTTTTCAATGAAGTCATCAAATAGAAAATGTCAACTTTTTGTTTTCATTTCTGACATTGGTTTATAGCATTCTAAAGGCAAGATAAACTAACATACGCTCGTATGGTTGTAGTGTGCGTGGGTTAGACCAGCTGTCTGATTGGCTCTGTTGTTAAAGAGACCATCCATGTGTTCCAGGGGCTATTCTGTCAATAACTCTTTGCTGACTTAGGGCACCAACTGGTATCTTGACATGGAAGCATTTTTTTCTTCCAAGGTTTAATTCCCTTGTTTCATTAGTAAAAGGGAGGAGTAGCTGAATCAGCTGACAAAGGTATATTAGTGTAAGAGAGTGGTTCTGTGACACAGGGCCAGGGTGCAAGCCACGGTGAGTTCTGTAACCCAGTTTGATAAGTTGATTAATCTACATGCTGCCTGATATGGTGGTTGTAGGTTTGAGTCTGACATTGTGTGCACACTTTCTATAAAGACAGAATTTCCCGTTAATCATAGCTGCAGAATACAAAAAAGTTAACAATTTAATGATTTACCTACTCATACTGGAATAAATGAAAGTGCTCAACAAATGTGAGTACTGTATATAATAAATAATAGTATTGATTTTTATTGTATTTTACAGTCTTCGAAATAACCCTCTTGCATAAAGCCCGAAGCCCAGGACAAATTAAAAAGACTGGTGGACAAATTAAAATTTTATTAGCCTGCCTGCTGATCGTGCAAGTAAAAAAATGTTGGAAATAAACAAAATGTTTGTCGATTTCTTTCGTTCGACTATATTATTCATGAAGCTGTCACTAAAATTGTTGACATAGTTGTTTACAATTGATGTCAGTTATTCGTATAGACATTACATTTTGGTCCTACTAACATATTCATTTGATTTATTTCGCTATCTAAGCAACTTTTTGACTTTACAATTGAAGATGTACACAAACATGCATAATTAAAATATGAAGGTCGGTCTTTGTAGAAGAGGTGAAGCTGGAAAAGAAAAGGTTACCGCATAAATAAAGGAAGAAAAACGCCTTTTTATTTTATTTTTTTATTGGAACTAGTTAAAAAGGTTTTGTGCAAGTTCAGTTTTTAAGCTGTTCTTTCCAAAATTAGTATGATTATGTCACTGTGCTGTGGATTATGGAAGAAACATGTGCAATTAAAAAAATATTTCGGTTGTTTTTTAGTTTAATTTATAAAATTATGTGTGTTCTTTTTTCAGACTTCACCTCTGGACAAATAAGAATGCCATGAACAATGGAAGGTCAGACTCCAGCTCTAGCTAATGCATCATACATAGGCAACCCTGCACAAAGGTCAGATGAAACTTGTCCAAAGTTGACAGTAGAGAATTGCAATGGGCATGTCCATGACAGACCTGTTTCTGAAGCTGTTGCAACTGAAGATGCCAGAACACTTACACCAAATGCCTCTGGCACAGACTTGGAAGGAGATGATGATATTAATTGTGACGAGTTTGGTTGTTTAAATGGAAACTTAAGTGATGAAGCAGAACTGAATAATTATTCTGTACAGCATGCCATTAAAAGAAAGCATAAACATTTTTGTAAGAATGGTACTAAGCATTCTAATAGTCTTGGTGAGGCTGGAAAAAAACTAAATGGTACGCCAAATGTTAATGGCTTAAATGTAAATCACTCTGGCCATTCTAGAAATGTTTGTAATACATATAGACATGAGAATGATTTAATTTTTGGTAGAACTAGAGGTGGAACACACCATGAAAATGATCTTGTTGTTGTGTCGTCATCGACTTCAGAGCACAGTATTGGCATTTCTGGTGTTGAGGCAGAGAGACAAAGTTCTGCTCGGAATGGAACAAATGATCTGACTGGATTAAACAATGGAGATATTGTTCAGAACAATGCACCAAGAGTAAGTTTGTGTGAAGATAATGCTTTTAGTGGCAACAGCAATATTTCTGATGGAACCGTCAATGATGAAGGACTACATGCCCCTCTTGCCGAACCGGAAAGTCTTTCTGACGATGATGCCGATGTTGGACGTGGAATTTTAAGTAGGTTAAGGAAAGCTAATAATGATGTTGTTTGTTATTCATGTGTCAATGGAATGGGGAATAATTCAGACACCCAAAAACCTTGTGACAGTAATGGAGATGCATTTTCATCAGATGAAGAACACAGTTCAGATAATGTTAAAGATGAACGTGAAGGAAGCTTACATTTGAACCATACAAATCAGTGTCATGAAGATATTTTAGCAGAAGGTAATGATTTAGAAAGTAATCCGGATGGGATAGAAAATTTAAACATCAGAAACAACCCTGTATCTGACCAAAGTGAAATAGATGAAGGAAACGAAAGTGAACATAGTGTCTTCTCTGAAATCTCCGATATGAATGATGAGAATAGTGTCGAAAATAATGTCGAAGAAAATGTGGAGGAAGGGTTGCAAGAAAATGTGATTGTTGAAGAGCAAACAGAGGATGATAATGATAACAATGATGACATTGACGACATTGGAGATTTTATTGAAGCAGATCTACCTCCAAATGTTGAAAGACTGGCATTTTTCTCGCGAGATTCAACCTCAGATGAAGATGAGGGCTGTGGAGACGAAGTTGTGGTAGCTAATGACGAAGACATTGTGTCAGACAATGAAACTATTGATCCAACTGATAGGTCTGAACATTATATGGGAAGAGCAAGTGGATTAAATGTGACTTGTGATGAAAAAGATGCTTGTGCTGGTTCTCATGGTCATTTAAGTAATTTTCTGTCAAGTAGAGAAGGTGATTCAAGAGGAGAGCTAGGTGAAGCTTATGCATGCAATATTTCTTGTGATAAAAGCACTGAAGAAAATGATGTAGACTTTGATGATGACTTTTTCATGGATTCTGTCGATTCACAGGATAATAGGGCGATAGAGTGTTCCAGTTGTTCTGTTCAAGGTCATAGCAGAAACTCTTCATATGGAGATAGAAATAGTGCTGGACTAAAGGGAGATCACTTATGTGCTTGTTGTGATCGGCCAATGGAAGTGGACTCTGAAAGACAGAAAGAAATGGGAGTTGATGTCTGTGATAAATGTTTTAGAGAACACAACATAGAGCAAAAAAGATGGACTGAAAACTTGTATGGAAACCGTAGAAGGTCACATCCCTCTAGTGCTTCTAATTTCTTACTTAGAAATGGTGGCAATTTACTTGCCCCTCTAAATAACAATTCTGACAAGGTCAGCAACAATTCTTCTTCATGTTATGCCCGGTTTAGCAGTAGCGACAGTGACCCATATGATCGGGTATTTGTGTCAGACTCTTCGGACGTTCAGTCCCCAGATGCGGATAGCAGGCTGGACCCAGTGTTCCAACCCTCGAACATACCTACTTCAGATGGCAATGTGCAATATAGAAATGTACGTCTCTTTAGTTTGAGCTTTCAATTTGTGTTTAAGGCTGAAGCCCGTAAGACTCCTGATGATAATTTAGTTTGTCTGACAGAGTCTAATAATTTCAAAATATGAAACAAAGGATTTCTAAAACACTAACATAACATGTAGCATTCACTTAATAGTTAGTATTTTTTTCATTATTATTCTTAGATGTGTTTTTCTCAAAATCTTAAAAAGTTAAGTCTTTTCACAATAATAGACTCAAAATTTACAATTAAAAATAAATGTTCTCTAAACTTAACATGTAAAACAAGTACTGATTTATGTTGAAATGCTGTCTTGTTCACATAAAATTCTTTAAATCCTTGATCTCAAAGGGGGTACATTTATACTTTGTTTGAAATAGACTTATATAAAATTAAAATGTAGTACATGTATAGTAAATTCACACTTTAAAGCTGCACTATCACAGATTGACAGTTTTCTCTGCTCTTTGAATGTTTGTCTCAGAATCAGCTGATTTTGGCATCAATTTCTTCAATTGAGTCAAAAGATAACTCACAATAAAACAGATCTCAGTTATTTGAAAATCTACCAATAAAACTAGATTTTCTTAAAACGTTAGTAATGTTTTTAGTAATAAAACGCCGTTTTTCGAATGTAAGTATGAAAAACTGCAATCTCATATTTGGTCCGCAGTATATATTATTATATTGTAAGATTTCTTTTTGATAGTATCGTAAACGTAAAAGTTAAGTTATGCATCAACCTTATATTGTACGGGTTTGTTCTCAAAATGTCAACACCTACAGAAAAGAATAAACTTCGCGTAAATGTGCCAAAAAATAAGACCATTATCGCATCAATTTGTAGTATTGTTATGTTAAACAGAACTAAAGGCAGTGCGAGTTTTTCACACCTTATCGTACAACTGATATATTTTGACAGTGTGAAACTTTGCTTTTTATATGCATGTTTAATTGTTGTTGAATTCAATTTATTATTCAAAATAATATTGAATAACTTTAATCGAAAAATATTTTTGTTTAAATTATTAACGTCTAACGATATACCGTATCCCGATCTTCAACTGCCGTTTTAACCCGTATATACTCGATCAATATGACGCGAGTTACATCCCTTTCTACATAAATCTAAGCAAACTCTCGGCTTGAAATCGACCTCAGAAAAAAAGTTCAAAAAATTGTTACTGGGTATTATATGCAGGCATTTTTTACATCGTATTCTGAGGGAAAAACTGCGTCTAATACCCAGTCATGTACGGTACTGGTTTCCAGACAACTACCCAATTTTGGCTCATTCCAAGAAAAAAAACTAAAAAAAGCTGTCTTAACTGTCAATCTGTGAGAGTGGCAGTGCAGTTTCAAGGCATTTTGTCACTATTTTCACATTTCTAACAGCCCTGCCCCCATTCACAAATAGATGGAAAAAACAATGTAACAATTTTTGTGGCCTTGTTTAACTACAGAGTGGTTCAGAGAATCAGTCAGATGGCCAGCGTCTCAATCGTATGTCTGTATCACTGGACTTTACGAGCCCAGAAGACGTCTCACAATGCCCTTACTACACACGTCGCTCCCGCAGCCTCGACCAGGAGTTTGGCCTCGGGGATAATGCATCAGACAACAGGTAATGCGGTGGTCGAAATCACAAAAAGCCCACAAGCCCTGCACTGGTAAAAGGCTTTCCTGGCTTACTCATATTTTGGATTTTATATACCAAGGCTTGTTTAAAAAAATTGTTTCCAAAAAAGCTTAAGAATTTGGGCTTGTTTCTGGTAATGATGATGAAATATCACTGGTCTTAACTTCCGATTTTTTTCTTTTTACTTTTAATAGTGAAACTAGAAGGGATAACTATTCTCTAACAAGAATCAAGTTTAACAGGTATACATGTATGCTTTAATACTATTTATTACCGGAATTTGTAAAGAATTGTATTTAACATTATTAAAGATGCACTCTTAATCCCAAATAAGCAGTACCACAATTAGTACAATTGTTTTTATTTATTCAGGATGAATAAATATCGAAAACAATGGTTCTTATGAAGGATACCATGTTTAATATGATAGAAAGGTGCAGAAATTTTGCTCTGACATGTGTTTCAAAGTACTATAAAAATACTGGAGATATGTGTCCCTTTCAACAACAGAACAACAACAGAATAGTGTGACATCCACATAAGGTGCTCTTGATTGGCTATTATAATGTCTGCGAAATGTAACATGAACGTCTCTGAGTTAAATCCATACTGTACCAATGTACATACAGTAATAGCCTTATTCCCTTAAGGTCTAATGTAACAAATCCAGGGTTTCTGATTTACTATCACACAGACATTAGACTTTATGTCATTTACCAGTATATGACCATGCTCTTAATCTGTATATGACTTTATGCTATTAACTAGTATATAACTTTATGCTATTTACTAGTATATGACTTCATGCTATTAACCAGTATATGACTTTATGCTATTTACCAGTATATAACTTTATGCTATTTACTAGTATATGACTTCATGCTATTAACCAGTATATGACTTTATGCTATAAACCAGTATATGACTTCATGCTATTTAACCAGTATATGACTTTATGCTATTAACCAGTATATATAACTTTATGCTATTAACTAGTATATATGACTTAATGCTATTAACTAGTATATGACTTTATGCTATTTACCAGTATATGACTTTATATTATTAACCAGTATATGACTTTATGCTATTAACTAGTATATGACTTTATGCTATTAACTAGTATATGTCTGTATGCAATTTACCAGTATATTAATTCATGCTCTTAACTAGTATATGACTTCATGCTATTATCCAGTATATGACTTTATTCTATAAAAGAGTATATGATTTTATGCTATCAACCAGTGTATGACTTTATGCTATTAACCAGTATATATAACTTTATGCTATTAACAAGTATATGAGTTTATGCTATTAACCAGTATAACTTTATGCTATTAACCAGTATATGACTTAATGCTATTAACTAGTATATGACTTTATGATATTAACTTGTATATAACTTTATGCTATTAACTAGTATATGTCTGTATGCAATTTACCAGTATATTAATTCATGCTCTTAACTAGTATATGACTTCATGCTATTATCCAGTATATGACTTTATTCTATAAAAGAGTATATGATTTTATGCTATCAACCAGTGTATGACTTTATGCTATTAACCAGTATATATAACTTTATGCTATTAACAAGTATATGAGTTTATGCTATTAACCAGTATAACTTTATGCTATTAACCAGTATATGACTTAATGCTATTAACTAGTATATGACTTTATGATATTAACCAGTATATGACTTTATGATATTAACCAGTATATGACTTTATGCTATTAACCAGTATATGACTTTATTCTATTAACCAGTATAAGACTTTATGCTATTAACCAGTATATTACTTTATGCTATTGACCAGTATATGACTTTATTTCTATTTCATGCATAATAGGTCAGGAGAAAGTGAGGTACCCAATATTGCTGGCGCCGTAGCGAGCTCCAACTTTCAGGAGGATGAGAGTAACACTCGTGAAAAAGTGTTCGTGAAGGAAGCATACAGTGTGACCCCTCCCCAAAACCACAGGGGACGGCCCCTTTCACCAACCATACGCGGATGCAGTAGCTCAGGTAAGAAGGGTGAGACTAGTACTAGTGTGTAAGTGTATGGAAAGGAAGCATACAGTGCCGCCCTTCCCTGAACCTTAGGGGACAGCCCCTTTCACCAACCATGTGAGGATGTAGTATCTCATGTAATGGGGATTAAAGTAATAAAAATGTGATCTAAAATTAAACTGTATTTCATTTGAAGCAAAATGTCACATTTCAGATGTGGTTAAAAAATTCTCATTTTGAAATAAAGACCTATATTTCACATAGTTAAAAAAGGACCTCACTTTTAGTCAGTTTTTTTTTCATCTGGAAAAAAAACCTTTGTTCAGATGAAGTAAATAAATAAATTCTTAAATAAAGATCTTTATTTGGAATAACTCATGATAAAATGTATTTTTTGGTAATCTAGATGTAACAAAGAAGAAATCTTAATTTCCGACTCAGTGAGAACCTATTATTCATAATTATTATGAGGTTAAAATCTATATTTCAGATGAGGAGGAGAATGAGCGTATGCCCATAGCTGTGTCGGATAACAGCGAATGTCGGGCAGGGCAGGTATGCCGGGTGTCCGACAGGGTGTCCAACATGAACCTCATGTCAGAGGATAGTTACCATGAATATTGTGGCACTGACAAACAATCCAGGCAGCACAAAATGAGGTAAAGCTTGAAGCAGGCCTTTTCTGCCCATTTTAGGAAAAAGACCCTTGACATTTTGGGAAAATTTGCATCGCGAATATGCCTAAATTGGGAAAATCTACTTTAAAAAACCTGCGAATGAGGAAATTATTAAAAATTAGTTTCTTTTCTCTTTTAAAATATCAATACTTGGGATGTAAATATCTATTGCAATTAAGTATGACAGATAATATGTCATACTGATCTCTGAATGTGATGAAAATCAATTATTTCTGAATTCAATTAAAGCCATAATAACTGTATACATGTGTGTTTACCATGTAGATATGAAGAGAGTGAGCCAATCTACGAGGACATTGACCAGCTGGGTCTATTACTGGAGGAGTCCTGTACTGACCAGGAGCCTGGGGAAGGGCTGGCCACACAGCCTATCTGTCATGCCATCTCAAAGGTAGGTTACACATTACTAATGTGATCTTAGGTGCTAAGATGAGCTATCTGAAAACTATGCCAGACCCATCCCATATTCTATGGTAAAAACTTTGTCAGACCCATGCCATATTGTGAATACTTTGAAAGACATTTTTAATATTTGCCATGTCCATGTAATATTGTGAAAACTGCCAAACTGATGCCATAAGAAGAAAGCTTTACCAGATCAATGCCATGTGGTGCAAACATTATGAGACCCAAATGGTAAGTTGAAAACTATGTGAGATTCATGCTCTGTGGGGAAAACGTAAAACCTTTGCAAGACCCATACAATATTGTGAAAACTTGTCCAGAACCATGCCATATTGTAAAAACTTTGCCAGACCCATACAATATTGTGAAAATTTGCCAGACTGATACCATATAATGAAAGCTTTGCCAGACCAACACCATTTGGTGAAAACTTTGCCAGACCCATGCCATATTGTGAAAGCATTGCCAGACCCATGCCATATTGTGAAAGCATGGCCAGACCCATGCCATATTGTGAAAGCATTGCCAGACCCATGCCATATTGTGAAAGCATTGCCAGACTCATGCCATATTGTGAAAGCATTGCCAGACCCATGCCATACTGAAAAAAACAACTTTGCCAGACCAATGCCATATTGTGAAAACTTTGCCAGACCTATGCAGTATTGTGAAATTTTTTGCCAGACACGTACCATATTGTGAAAGCTTTGCCAGACCCATGCAGTATTGTGAAAAATTTGTCAGACCCATGCCATATTGGGAAAACTTTGTCAGACCCATGCCATATTGTGAAAGCTTTGTCAGGCCCATGCCATGTTGTGAAAGCTTTGCAGTATTTTCAAAACTTTGCCAGATACATTCCATGATGTGAAAACTTTGCAAGACCAACCCAATTTGGTGAAAACTTTGCCCAACCCATGTCAAATCACCAGGGCATCAAAATAAATTCCGGCAGAGTGCATAATTCCTCTCAGTGATAAATATAGCAGTTGTTAATATCCCAGTCTTATATTTTTCAATCTGTCCCCAGTTACGACGGAAGCGTCGAGCCCGAAGTCCGGAGAATGATGTAGAGAAGGTGATGATCTGGAAGGAGTATGAGGCTTACCTCATTCAGGTGAAGCAGATCGGCACCTCGGCCTGTGGACCCACCGCTGTGCTCAATGTCCTGGTGAGTAGATATACTAACTCTAGTAGGTTTTCCTGTAGGAATATGATACTGGAGTGTTCAAGCTTGGGATGGAACTTAAGGCCTCTTATCTAAGATTTATGATAGGAGCAGCTGGGCCCCATTTCAATAAAGATCCTAAGGCTTACACATGTAAGATCGTTACTTTCTAGGCATTTTTCCATTTTTGGCATAAGTTGCAATTCAATAAAAATATTGTAAGGATATTTACCTCATAAATTCTGCCCATAACTTAGCGATTGAATCCAAGCACTCTTAAGCAGTGTAAGATTTACAATTAAGATATCTTATGAAATGGGGCCCAGAGTTCTCAATGAGAACACACCGCCGGCTGAAATGGAAGGATTTGGCTGGTTTAAAAATTGCAGTTTAAAATACTGACAGAATGCTTGAAATAAATGAGCTCAACATAAAAAAGGGGTAGGGGGTTGTGGGGTCCCTAGATGGCCTTTTTTTTTTTTTTATTAGGGCCAGTTCAACCACATCTTATTGAGAACCCTTGGGCATTTATTACTCCATATAGTATAACACTTGTATTACCACCACTGTAACATTATTATATATGTGAGAAATTATCTGCAGAAAAAATATGTGCAGAGAAGAGTTTAAATCCAGAATTAGAAGCATTCATTTCATGCTTTCCGGTTGTTTATTGATATAAAGCGGGTTATATCTCGATAAGTTTCTCAAGATATAATTACTCTTTTTTCTCAGATTTTACCAGTTTCATTGTTAAAATAGTAACATAACACATACGAGATACAATGCCAGGAAGAAAATACATTGATGTCATTTAATTTAATGTTTGTATCACCTGATGAGCACCTTAGTGATTCCAAGTGAATTGTTAAGTTATTTTTACATTCAAATTAAAACACTTGGATTTTAATAATAAAGGGACTGTACACCAGACTGGCACCAAAAAAAGTTTTTTTCTGTAACGAATCTCAGGAAAATTATTCAATAAAATGTTTTACTCTTTGATATCATAATTGTAAAAAACCCATACCAAAATGTAAAAACAAAATTGAGTCGGAGACCGGCTTCGAACAGGTGTTGCCAAATTTGCAGTCCAGTGTTGTATCCACTAGCCTACGAAGGCTTACCCTAAGCAGTTGGAATATTTAAGCTATATACCTAACATGGTCATATCACTTGATAATATTGACTAGCCATTCACGCATAAGGAATGAATTCTACTCGGTAGAAATACCTAGTAATCTTTTTTGATTGAAAAATAGGGAAAAAATTGCGAAAACAAATTAATTGTAAACTATGTGGTACTTAAGGTAGTAAGTTTCAATGCATTGTACACATTGATACCAAGTTTATGTCAGTTTTCGACAATTTTCTTTCTTTTTTTTTCGCTATTTCATCATATAGAGTAAAGCCCCTTTTAAACAGACACAACTGCAGAAAATACAACTTAAAGAAAAGCTTGTAGTTATTGTTCATTGCTCATCTTGCAGAAAGCATTTGATTTCCAATTGGACAAGGATGAGGTTGTGGATTTGATCCGCTCCAATCTGCGTATGGAGGCTGCCCCCATTCCCTACTACCTCTTCTCAAGATACAACGCAGGTATATAGGAGTCAGACATTAGCAGGTTAACCTTACTTTTGCTGGAAGAAAAAAGAGAATTTATTGATTAAGCCTTAAGTTATTGTTGTTTGAAGAAACAATTAAAGGTATTGTCAAAGCGCACAGTATAGGTTGAAGCAAAAAAAGTTGATAAATGTTAATGCATTTTGTGTTTAACACGCTTGGCTTTAATGGTAAATACAAAAAATGCATATGATTTTGGTTAAGATAATATAAGTCGCGATTTTTTTGTGCTATTTTAACTTGGGAATTTTTAGCCTTGTAACTTATTTGGAAAACAGGCAAAAAGAGACATTTTGAACCTGAGATCAAAGGCGGTGGAAACAATCTGTAAAATAGCAGGTAGAAGGTAATAAGGCTAAGACAATTTCTTCCTTTCTGATTAATCCCAATACTTTTACAAATCTATGATTGGCACTATTTTTATTAAATTGTATTTCCCTTCCTAAGGTTAGTATCTATCTGCCAATACTATTGTTACTCCTGTAGGAACGACAGCTGATGACCTTGTAGAGGGTGTTACCAAGGTAACGAGGGGCGCTATAAGAGGCCGATTCTTCCATTTCCATCCCTATAGGGACGTTAACCTGCTCAAATGGCTCGGATACTGGATGCAAAGAGGTAGAAATTATATTCATTCTTATCGGCACCTTGTTTTATTGCAAGAAGAAAAGTGAAGTTTTTGGCATAGCTGTGGTGTCTGTTTCAGCAGAATTGTCATACAAAATCTTGAGCCATTGCTACATCTCAAAAAAGATTCAAGATTGTCAAATGAAATGTTTATTTTTCTTAATTTCTTTGATTAATCTTTTTCCTACTGTTTAGAGGGTATTGCAAGGTCGATTAATAATTTAATTCAACTGAATTATTACCTTTGTGCAGCACCTCAAATTTTCAACTTCACATATTTTAATTTTTCAAACCTGTAATAACACAGGAGCAGTACCCGTGGCTACGCTGAACCTGCAGCGTGGAGTGAAACCTGGCTGGACAATCCCAGACGCATGGCATCACCAGATGGTCTATGGTGTCAGCAACAAAGGTAAACGGTCATCTCGTAAAGAAGTTGATTTATGTAAAATTTGTCCACGGTCAGGGTCGGGTCAAGGTCAGGATAACATTGACACAGGCATAGTCAAACTAGTTTAGCTCGACTATTCGAAGAAAAGGTGGGCTTTACTACTCGCCCCGGCGTCGGCGTCCGGTTCAAGTTCTAGGGCAAGTTGGGATTTTCACTTATAAGTCCAATACCCTTCATTCAATTGACTTAATATTTCACACAGTTGTTTAGGGCCATCACATGATGAGGTTAGATAACTCCATATTATTCTTTACACATATTTTGGCCCCTGATTGACTATGGAACTTAGGTTAAAGTTTTAGGGCAGGTTGGGATATTTATTAATAACTTCTATACCCTTTGTTCAATTGACTTAATACTTCACACAGTTGTTCAGGCTCATCACACAATGAGGTTACATAACTCCATATTCTTAATATAATATAAGTTATGGCCCCTGATTGACTTAGGTTAAACTTTTAGGCAAGTAAAAGTTAAGGGCAAGTTGGGATTTTAATAAAAAAAAACTTCTATACAGTTCATTCATTGCACTTAATAAAATTCAAAATAATTTTAACCCTAAATACAAATTATGGCCCTTGAATTTTTTAATTTTTTTTTTTTTTTTTTTTGTTAATTTCTTTTGAAAGGCATTTGTATATTCTTAAACACATTTTCATAATGGGAAATCAAGTTATTTGAATCACTTGCGTCGTTGTTTGGGCGGGCTGGTGGGAGGGCAGCATCAAAGTCACCTTATGTATCAAATAATTTTAATTAGGTTTGACATAAAGAGACCAAACATGGTAATATTACATTGTTATTGTATTCACTTCTAAGTCAAAGCGGCGTAGTCGAACGCGCTGTCTTACGACGGCTCTTGTTATTTCTATATTGGTGTTACATGTATATAAGTCCATTTTTCTCCAGCCTTTTCTTTTAGACAGCTACCTTCTTATATTCATGCCCATCATATCAGAACATTACAACTTGAAAGTTGTTCACAGTTTGTACAACTACCAAGTCAGAGGGTCGTTTCCACAATAAATTTGTTGTATAGTCATCATTATCAGGTGTAGCAAGTTGTATTTAAATATATGTTATGGTTTTCTAGTTAGGGCCAACATTGGTAATTAGAAGTTCTATACCCCACATTCACTGCCAGAAATGTTCAAAATGACATTTAAAAGCTGAAAAATTTCAACCAATTAGTAACACCCACACATTTTGTTTGATTCTAGGCGTGTACCTGACAAACCCGCTCTTGTTTCATTCTAGGCGTGTACCTGACCAACTCGCTCTTGTTTCATTCTAGGCGTGTACCTGACCAACCCAATCTTGTTTCATTCTAGGAGTGTACCTGACCAACCCGCTCTTGTTTCATTCTAGGCGTGTACCTGACCAACCTGCTCTTGTTTCATTCTAGGCGTGTACCTGACCAACCTGCTCTTGTTTTATTCTAGGCGTGTACCTGACCAACCCACTGGAGATCGTGCCAGTGAGTGTGATACAGGAACAGCTGACAAGCGACTCTGTGTTACTCGTGAGGAGACAGGATGTGGTGGGCCGCTTCCGAGACTGGTGTCCGCTCAACGAAATAATTCGACAAAAGGACCCTCGTTGGAGGACCATGAATGTGCTTGGTAAGTCATTTTGATGTTAACATAATGGCTATCTGTTTCATTGTTGCACAGTGCTGAGCTCAGAATTGTTCATATGTTCAACTAAGTTGATTAGGTGTGCTGAAACATGTTTAACTGGTTGATGGACCTACTATCCTCACATTTTGAATGGTCTTAATCTTAAAACTGCCTCAAAGGCATCCAATGTCAATGACAAGTCTGCTGTCTTTTCGGTCCATGCATATTTCATTCAATTGTCCAAAATAATCCTGACAACATGGCGCTCAGGGGGCATACTGTTTGACAATCATCTCTTGTTGATAGTAAAATTGGAACCGATTCCCAACACTACTTTCTGTGTTTACAGGTCAGGTTGTGCACATGTTACGCGAGCAGTGCCTGCCCCTGGACCAGCTGGTCACTATGAAGGGTCAGCTGACCTCCCATGTCAGCATTCCTGCCGCGTACAAGGCCGGCATTAGTCTCTTCATGAGGGCTTCTTCAGATAAACTTCAAGAACTCATGGAGACGCCTGAATTACCAGTTAAAGAGTCCAAGTAAAGATATACCATCAGCTGTCATCAGCATTCCTGCCGTGTAAAAGGCTGGTAGAAATCTCTTCATGGGTGCTCCTACAAATAAGCTTCAAGAGTTTACGGATATGCCTGAGTTAACAGTTAAGGAGTCCAAGTTTAGATATAACATCTGCCTCATCAATATTCCCGCCACAAACAAGGCCAGCATTAGTTTCTTCATCAGGGTTTCTTCAAAGAACTTAAAGATGCGCTTGAATTACTTGTGAAGGAGTTCAAGAAAGATATAACATTCGCCATCATCAGCATTCCTGCTGTGTACAAGGCCCACAATAATCTCAATAGGAGGGTTGCTTCAGATATGCTTTAAGAACTTACAGAAACACCTAAATTACCAAGCATGATTCCAAATGCATTGATCTGCATTCCTGCTGCATACAAGGTATACAGATCTGCTTTAAAAACACCTGAATTACCAAGCAAGATTCCAAATGAATTATGATATGCATTCCTGCCGTGTACAAAGCTGGCATTAATCTCTTCGTGAGAGCATTTTTAGAAATGCTTTAGGAACTTACAGATGTGTTTGAAGTACCTGTCAAGGAGTCCAAATGAAGTTATAACATCTAGATATCTGCCGTGTACAAAGCTGGCATTAACCTCTTCATGAGAGCATGTTTAGAAATGCTTTAAGAACTTACAGATGTGCTTGAAGTACCTGTTAAGGAGTCAAAGTGAAGTTATAACATCTAGATTTCTGCCGTGTGCAAAGCTAGTGTCTTCATGGAGGGCATCTTTAGATATGCTTTGAATGCTTACAGATGAGCTTCAATTACCTAAGATATATTAAAGATATAACATCAGCCTCACCAGCATTCCCGTCGTGTACAAAGCAGGAATAAGTCTATCAATGAGCGCGTCTTCTGAAATGCTTCAAGATGCACCTGTTTAAGACTTCTTAGTAAATTTATAACATCAGCATTTCTGCTGCGTCAAATTCTCTTTATTAGCGTGTCTTCAGATCTGTTTCAAAATCTGTTGGATGCTCAAGAGTTACCCATCAAAGAGTCAGTGTAAGGAAATAACGGCCCCATTTCTTTTGTGTGCTAGGGCCGCATTTAGTCTCTATGACTTCCTTTAGTCAAATTAAGCTGAATTCAGCATTCTCGCTGCAAACAAGAAAGGAAAAAGTCTCTTTAAGGGAGCGTTTCCAGATAGGCTTTAAAGCTGCACTCTCACAGATTGAACGTTTGGCAACTTTTTTTTTTTTGTCTTGGAACGAGCCAATTTTTGGGAAAATCCATTGAAACCAGTGAAATAAGACTGGTGATAAAAAAAATTAGACCTCAGATTTTTATATATAAGTTCAAAAATTGATGTTTTATGCATTTTTCTTAAACCGTTAGTAACGGTTTAGTAATGGTTTAGGCCTTAAAACATTAATTTTTAAACAGAAACATGAAAATCTACGATCTGATTTTTTGTCAGCAATCTTATATCATTGGTTTGCAGATATTTACACAAAAATTTGCTCAAGACAAAAAATAAAAAAGTTGTAGAAATGGTAAATCTGCAGACACTTTTAGACGAACCTAACAGTTTGTGTTGTCCATGGGTCCGGACCGATTGAGTTTTCAAAATTTAAGCAGCCCTCGTATATTCGCTATTCAGCTTTTGATTGTGCATGTAAGTAATAAGGAATGTTCTTCCCCCATTCGTTTGGGAATATGACCTTCGCCTTTCTGAATTTCATGTTGATTTACCAGTACACAGAATTGGAATTTTTTGAAAAACACAAGTTAGTTTAATATTCTCAAATTACTCTTTTTACCATTTATTTGAAGTACAGTTTTTTTAACAGAACTATTAAAATTGAATAAAATAAAACAAAAACAAATAATAAATTGATTCAACATTTGGAATTATATGGCCATAAAAGAAATAAAAAAACCCTGTAAGGATTGAAATAAATCTATTGTAGGAAAAATATCACAAGTTAAAATTTCGTCATCTGTCGTTTTTATGAAGTAAATTTGCTTTAACAAAAGTCATCATATGATTGAAATCATTTGAATCATGTTTTATTAACTTCACAAGTTGACCCGAGTGAAATGATCCTTTCTGTATTTTTTGAAAATCGTCACATGATTAAATTTTTCATCTGTCATTTTTATGGAGTAAATTAAGCTTTAACAAAAGTCATCATATCATTGAAATCATTTGAATCATGTTTTATTAACTTCACAAGTTGACCTGAGTGAAATGATCCTTTCTGTATTTTTTGAATATTGTCACATGATTAAATTTTTCATCTGTCATTTTTATGGAGTAAATTAAGCTTTAACAAAAGTCATCATATCATTGAAATCATTTGAATAATGTTTTGTTGACTGTTCACAAGTTGACCCGAGTGAAATGATCCTTTCTGTATTTTCTGAAGATTTTAGCTTTAAGTTTTCTTATAGCATCATTTGTTTAATCGAAAGAAAAATGTCTTTAATTGTTGAACATACACATGTAATTTGGTAAGACATATTGAGGGCTTAGAACTAGACGGTTGGAACGCCTTTAATTTATATAAAAGTAACAGAAAATGTGTATGCCTAAACAGGGGTTTGAACCACATACATTTCAACCTGCAGTCAACACCATTACGGTGTCGCTATAAAAGCTAGCTGAACAGCAAAACTGTTGGATGTGCCCTATATGGCTGACACTACACTCCTCCCTCTTTTACCTTTGGGGGACGGGACCAGAAACCCCTCGACCTGGATGTACTGACCAATACAGGTTCCGTACCGGCTCCTGTAAGTAAGGGCTACTTAATTATTTCTGACATCATACGTGAAAAAAAGATGTGTATGCAAAACTAGAGTTTGAACCCCGAACCTTTCATCCCGAGTCAACACCACAACTTAGTCGCTTTAAAAGCTAGCTAAACAGCTAGTACCCTATACAGCTGACACTACACTATTTTCAAACGTCTTGCGCTAAGCCTGCAATTTTTACTTTTACATAAAAACATTCTCAAAAAAATCATATAATATCATATTCGTTTTGTAAATGAATTAGCATTTAAAACCATGACTCGTTTTTTATTGTTTGAATAGTTAGGTTGTTTATTTTGAACTGAAAATAAAAAAAATGATTTTTAGGCTGTCTGTTTTTCAAAGAACTTTTTTTGAGTTATTGTCATAGCCTCGAGTCATTCTCAACAGGGGTATGCAAAATATTTAACCATGGCCATGTCTCAAAAATTGTTTCAAGATATTCAAATTAAACTTGGTACACATGTTGGCAAAGATATTACACACATGAAAAACAAGGCCCATAACTCTACCTTTAAAGCTGCACTCTCACAGATTGACAGTTTTGACTTTTATTTTTGTCTCAGAATCAGCAGATTTTGGCATCAATGCCTCAATTGAGACTTATAAGGTAACTCGCAATACACTAGATCTCAATTGTTTGGAAAACTGCCTTAAAACTTATTTTTTTAAAGCGTTAGTAAAGCTTTTGGCCATAAAACATCAATTTTCGAACGTAAAGATGAAAAACTGAGAAGTGATCTTTTGTCAGCAGTCTTGTTTCACAATTGTACAGACATTTACGCAAAAACTGACTCATTCAAAGACATAAAAATAAAAAAAGTTGTCAAAACGGTCAATCTGTGAGAGTGCAGCTTTAATAATTGTCAGCTATGCCCCTTTTTTTTCACAGAAAACACTAACAAGAGACAGATGTTGGGGTTTGTTACTTGGCACTCATGCTATTTTCCCTTCTTAATAGTTGTTGTCAGAAGCACTATCAGAAAGTCATGACAACATTAGCTGTATGATTGTACGCTTAAGCATTAATAAAGGGTATTTTGTTGAAACAAAATATGCTTGATAATTTTGGAATACAATGCATTGTATATATACCCCTGTCTTTCAATATTTCATAATGTGTAACATGTGTTTTGTACATTCTGTATATTCTGTATATTATTTACTTATAAGTAGTTGTACATTTACATGTAGCTTATATTGAAAGTTCTTAATTATTAGTTTATATCGATGTAAGGCTTTCCTTATTTTAAATTATAAATCTTGGGTCTGTTTTCACACAAAAAATCTTAAGACAACTTTTTGTTCATGTCTAAAATCCTCTAATCCCATTGGATAGTAATATTAGCAATCCAATCAGGTAGCAAAAAAAGTCCTTGGTTAGTATTTTTTATGTATGTAAGTTTTGTTTGTGAAACTAGACCCTGCATCTTATTTAAATTATAAAATGATTTTATAATAATTTTAAATGTTGGCTTTGTATAGAGCAAAATTATTCACCTCAAAGTTATTCATTTACCCGTAGCTTTGTTAGAAATGTTTAAATTTTATTTTGCTTCAAGGAATGTTTATCATGACATTTGACATCATTCAAAAGTTCTGATAGTCATTGTTGGTAACTGATTTTACTCTCTTCCATTACACTCAATGCATACCATGGGAAAATTGACCGACAAAATCTCGTTTTAATGAATTTGCACGAGGCAGGGGAGACAACTGTTCTTCCACTGAAAACTTATGCTACAATAAAATACTATTCAATAATGCTATATTGTCTGTTGTCTCCATAGGCGAGTGGTCTAAGTGCCTGTTTTAAAATTTGTAGTGATTTAGTGGAGGAAGTTCAACTTGAGATTTTGCCAGAATACTTTTTTTTTTAGGAAAACATTAGCATGAGTATCTATGCATGTTTTCTTTGTGGAACAAGTGAAACTGCCTCATTAATAATTTATGATTACGAGATTTTTTTAGCCAAATCGCCCATGGTACAAAACAAAGCATAGCACAGTAGTGTATCGGGGTCTTCGACAATAACAGATTATGTGAAAGTGGTCAAGTGTTATAGTTGTTGGCCTAGCAGCCATGAGGTAAGGCCCATTCTCTTTGCCTCTCAAAAAGGACAATAAATGCTGGTTTTTACCTAGAAAATGGACTAAAGGGCCATTCATATCAGCTCAGAGATGTCTTATTATAAATAACAATAATTCTAATAATAACAATAATGATAATAATAATGATAACGATAATAATAATGATAATAGTAATGATGATAATAATTATAATGATAATGATGATTATAAAGATGAAAATGATAATGATAATAGTAATGATGATAATAATGATGATAATGATATTAATAATGATAGAATTTACTATCTGTAAAACTACCTTGAAATATTCATACATCAATTTCCACTACAGTTTATCTTATACCTATTAGAAGTTTATTTTGAACCAAGTTATTATATTTTGCATCCTTATATCAACTGAAAATCTTTTCTTGTGCAATCATATATCGATATTAATTATTCTAAACCATTGTCTTATTGTAATGCAGGAGATAAAACTATGATTAAGTGTTGTCGAAAGTCATTTGTTAGCTCCCGAAAATGTGATCATAAATGGGTTATGATTTTCAGTCTTTTAACCCATTATAGATTTCTTGATGGATTTATTTATAGA
Source organism: Mya arenaria (assembly GCF_026914265.1). Classification (NCBI taxonomy): domain Eukaryota; kingdom Metazoa; phylum Mollusca; class Bivalvia; order Myida; family Myidae; genus Mya; species Mya arenaria. Next base: position 43,329,009 of record NC_069129.1, read on the forward strand.
TATTGGCTAGAAACAAATTTTGGCAACTGATCCTTCTTGTACATGATTTATTTTATATTATGAAATCGATGACTGATCAAAACATTGATCATGGTTTTGATACAAATTTCAATCCACAATGTATACTTATTAAAGTTTTTATGAATACTGAATGTTACTAAAATTATAAGGAAATAGCTGAAAGTAAACAAGTCAGTTAGAAACCACAATTCATCATGTCACATCTAATGTATGCGGAAGTTATTCAGAAAAACACCAAATCAATATTTTTACTTCATTTTATATTTAAATTAGAAAGAGAACATTGATGTACCTTAAACTTATTATTGTCTGTCAAGGGGCCGATCGTTTAAAGCTTTGTTAAAGTTAACTACTTAGTTAACAACATTCTTGTTAACCTTTAATGATGAATTATTTTATTGATGAAACTTAAACTTGATATTATTTTGTCTGTCAAGGGGCCGATTGCTTAAAACTTTGTAAAAGTTAACTTCTTTGTTAACAACATTTTTGTTAACTTAATTATGAATTATTTTATCATGTACTGATATGTTTAAATAAAACAAGCCCAGCCGATACAGTTGCCTCAAAGTTGATAAGAATTGCTTCGGATCACATATATGTTAACATTAACAACAACGTTAACAACGTTGTTAACTGCATTTAAATTTGAAACAGTTTGACCAAGGAATGATATCTTTGCTCGATTGAGATTGCTACTTAGAAAACTATATTGTTTAGGTATTTCCATTAAGGCAAAATGTCTCTTGCTTATAGCTTGTTCGTTTTTCAAAGCCTTGGTGGCGTTGTACAATATCAATAACCTTGACCATACCTTAAAACTATTAAAGATATTCAAATGAAACTTTGTTCGCATTTTGCCAGAGAAAAAATCCTTATATATAGCAAGGGCCACAACTCTCTCTGGCTTTAATAATTTTATGCCCCTTATTTTACAGAAAAAAAACAACTAATAAACGTTGGTGGTTGCTCCCTGGCGCTTTCGTTTTTAGTTTATTTATAGTATAATGTTAAAAGCAATTGTCTGAAACACAATGAACATTTCGAAAGGTTATTGTTACCATTTTCTGAATATGTATTAAAGATAAGTGCTTGTAATGAATATTTTCGCCTGTGTATAATTGTCAATGCACTTGTATGTATTGTTTCTTTTTGCATGTAGCATAATTTGTTGTTAATGTATATATTTACTTATAGGCATCTGTTAAGTTAAGCTGTGATTGTTTTTATTAATAGAATAAACCAGTATAAACCCTTACATTTTGTTGTTTTTATTAACAATTGTACCATGACAGCCAGATATATGCCTTAGAGTTAATATGACATATAATTGGGAAGTATGACCTCATAATTTCCTGTAACTAAAATAGAATGGCAACGTCCTTTGTATCATTTGTTAAGGTTCATGGTACATTTTAAAGCTGCACTCTCACAGATATACCATTTTTACAACTTTTTTTTTTGTCTTGGAAAGAGCAAATTTTTGCGTAAATATCTGCAAACCAATGATAAAAGATTGCTGACAAAGGATCAGATCGTAGATTTTCATATTTCCGTTCGAAAATTAATGTTCTATGGCTTACACCATAACCAACAGCTTAAGAAAAATGCATGAAACATCAATTTTTGAACTTAAATATAGAAATCTGTGATCTAATTGTTTGTCAGCAGTCTTATATAACTGGTTTGCATGGTTTTTTCGCAAAAAATTGGCTCCTTTCAAGACAAAAAATAATAAAATTTGTCAAAACGTTCAATCTGTGAGAGTGCAGCTTTTAGGAGTAGAATATAAGTTACACAATGATAGATGCAATATATACCTTAATCCCCCCCCACGGAGTGTGTAGGGGACTATAGGAATGCACTTCATCCGTCTGTCGGTCTGTCTGTCTGTCCATAACACTTAGTGTTCAGGCTATAACTTACAAACGCATTGATGGATTACCTCATTTGACTTAAATGATCATAACAAAAGAGCATTATAATTTGTGTACAGATAAGAAAAAAATATTAGTGATATTTTGACACTTTTTAACTGGGGTATTTGCGGCCACATAGCTATAACTTGAATAGCTGAACCCCATTTATAAAGGCTATTTTTTATTTGTACACAAATCATGCTTTGTTTTCTTTTGACTTGGCGTGTTATGCAATATGAACATCAAGTTTTATTTACTCAGAACAGCGAATGTAAATAAAAATAATCAATGAAGTTGGTAATTATTTAAATGAATTCTTTGTATTATATGTACTTTGTAAACCACTCTAGTAAAGTAGAATTTTAATAATATGGAGAAGATTTCGTCATCAATTCATATTGATCAAGTCTTATTAACGACATTTCTTTCAATATTATTGTCAAGTTTATGGACCATGGATGGGCCTCTAGACGCTGTTGAGCAAAACTTTAGTTAGTAATAACATAAAGCAAAATGCCCATTTATATTGTTTATTAGCAGCTACATTTTGAGTGTACATACAAAATAAAACACATCTTTCATAATTCATCCATACAAATGCAGACATAAATTTATACAATTAAAAGAAGGAAAGTAGCATCAGTCAGTCACTTCATGTTAATGTTAAAGGTACTCGCTCATGTTTTTGGAATACAAATTTCATGGAAATGCATCTGAAAACACTTATTATTTCACTCTATGATATCGAAATTGCAGAAAAAGGACTAAAAAGTATTTTGGTTGAAGTGGGGTGCAAATCCATGCCGATGAAGTGAAGAAAAAAGAAAGAAAACACACATCTTAACCCAAAGGTTGATATTTTGTCATCTTAACAATACATTGATGACATCACGTGACAATGTCAATCCACCAATAACGCAGCAACAAATATGTAATTAAGTGATTAGCGTTGTTAATGCTATTGCACATTTGTAATCTTCAAAGACAATAATTTTAAGCAACAATCAACATTTGCTGAAGGGTTTAAGCTTGTGGTGTCTTCGTTGTAACACTCCTAATGATATGCCACACTATTTCGTCATACAAAAACATGCATTTTACATAAAAACATGAGCGAGAACCTTTTAAGAAAAATAAAGGTTCCATCTAACAACTATACTAGTTCAAAATGCATTCTAACCAACTGTATCGTTCAGTTTTCTATGACTAGGATTACATCTAAATTCCAAATTTTAGATTCACATTGCTTATACCAGTCACACGCGTCTATTTTATTACATATGAGTGACTGGAAAGTGCTTTACGTATCCACCATTTTCAGACGTCTGTGAACATACAGCAGGCTCTCCTGAGGGAGAGGTCATCCCATTCCCAACTTTCTGGGACTTTACCTTTGATCTTGGAGGGGGAACAGGGCTCCCTGGGTTCTCCAGTCCACCCCCTGACTCTCGCACAAACATCAGGTGGTTATCATAATCATCAAAGACCTCACTGCTCACTTGGTCCCTCAATTCTTCCGATGCCTGTATGGCCGAGCGGATGTAGTCAAAGTTTTCATTTTCAATTGAGTTATAGCTCCTATCAAACTCCTCACTCATTTTATCAATCTCTGTAACTTCCTCATTGTCATCAGCTTCGAATATATCAGAAACATTTCTTGAACTGTCCTGGCTGACTTGACTCTTGTACGTCATATCAAGATAATTTCCATGACTCGGTTTCTGTGCTTCTACAGTGGGCTGAGTGTTGGAGGTTGAACTGCTTGTGACCGTTGTCCCTCCATTCTCAAACTTTGCAAATCGTATGTACAAAGCAGGCGAGTCGGTATCAGTGGAAGCTACAGTCACAGTGTAAATATTGTCGGACCTATTCTCGCTGTTTGCTTTTCTATGATTGTCATCCTCATCAAAATTCACATTAACAATTCCGTCCATGCAATACTTCTGCTTTTTTGACGAGCATGCCCAGCCTGTTGTGTGAACAGAAACACACTTTGTTAACACCGCTAATACAATCCGCACTATCGTTAGTCCACCAAGAATCAGTAATGAGTACTTTTCCATAAACTTTTCAAACTCTGATACATGTAGTTGCCTGTGCCTCACTCTCTGTGAACTTTGAACAACAGCTCCTTCTTTGATGATATGATCATGATGATGCTCATCATAATCATGATCATGATCATCATAATCATGATCATTGTGATCATGATCATGTTCACCCGACTCATGAACGTGAATGCCATCATGGTCATTGCCATATATCTGCTCATATGCGGCTGTTTCCTTGTAGTTAAGCCCATTTAATACATCAAGAATATTTCGCTCCTTTATTTCAGGCCAAGGGGTCGTAGTAATCACCATGTTAGCGAAAAGATCTTCAATGTTGTCACTAAGATATGGTGCGGCATTAACCGCCCATTCCACATCAGTACCAAACTGCTCTTTTAATTCCTCATACCCTTTCTTCAGCTTACTTTCCTTGTACGAACCAATTACATCTTGAATGGATGTTCCTGCTTCTTCAGCATTTATCTTGATATAAGTGTATTCATTAATGGTCCAAGGAGAGCACTTCTCAATTGTCACATTACAAAACAGGTTTGGCGTTCCACAGGAATCTGGCTCCAATCTTGAACATTGTGGCCTGTCAGCGAATATAATATTCTCTTCAAATATATCGCTACTCCCGTCCACAGCCATAAGACTCCCCAACCCCATAGGAGCGTAAATATTATGCCTCGACTGCCCATAAAACTCGTCCCAGTCAATCTCAGGGTCTATACCTTTCTCCCTCTGAAGAGCACGAAATTCCGCCCACACAAGACTCACGAACGAATGATAGGGATAGAAAATTGGGTCGTCAGCTGCAGTCTCAATTGATTTCATCTCCCCACCCACCCAGTGGTGGACTCGGTTGTGTATAAACTCGAAGATGAGTTCCATGTCCTTCCCGGCAGCAGGGTAGCTGATATTAGCGATGTAGGACTGCTCCATCATATATGTGATGTTACGGTCGTTCAATGGACTGTTAGTGATACCCACAGTTCTGTACAGTGTGCCAGTTTGCACCTCCCATGCTAAAAAATGCATTGAGATATTTCACCGTTTAACACAGTATAATTTTGTATGTATAGTAAATATGTCAAAAAGATACTGATGTTACATTTTGTATGTTGGATATGCCAAATCCTAAACTTGTTTTAAGCCTCACTTTAATTTAAGGAAGTTGTCTGACAATAGAATCATAACATAAAAATAATCAAAATATCAAAACTTTTTTACTTCATCAAGAACACATGATCAGTCAAACTTACCTGTTCCTAGGTCTCTTTTAATACTGTTGAGTGCCCTCATTTGCCCTTCACATACATGTACCTTAATTTCAATGCCTCTTTCTCCTTCACATACCTTTCAATGCCCCACGATGTACCTTTCAATGCCCCTTTACCCATAACATACCTTTCAATGCCCTGTTCCCCATTACATACTTTTCAATGCCCCTTTCCCCTTCACATACCTTTCAATGCTCTGTTTCCCATTGCATACTTTCCAATGCCCCTTTCCCCTTCACATACCTTTCAATGCCTCAATTACATACTTTTCAATGCCCTTTTCCCTCCACAAACATTTCAATGCCCCGTTCCCCATTACATACTTTCCAATGCCTCTTTCCCCTTCACATACCTTTCAATGCCCCGTTCCCCATTACATACTTTCCAATGCCCCTTTCCCCTTCACATACCTTTCAATGCCCCATGATAACCTTTCAATGTTTCTTTCCCACATCACGTACCTTTCAGTGCCCCATGACATACATTCCATTGCCCCGCTCCCCTTCACATGCCTTTCAACTCCCCTCTCCCCTTCACATGCCCTCCAATGCCACTTTGCAATGTACCTTTAAATGCCCAGTTCCCCATTACATACATTTAAATGCCCCTTTCCCATGTACATACCGTTCCATGCCCAATTTTACCCTCATATACCTTTCAATGCCCCATTTCCAGATATCATGCCTTTAAACCACCTTCCTCATTCAGTTCTCTCAATTACCAATAATATACCTTTAAATCCCCATTTCCTTATTCCAGTGAATGCCCTATCTAGCAATTACATACATTTAAATGACCACTATCCCTTCACATACCTTTCAATACCTCCTTTCCTCATTTAATTTAATGTACTCCATTTTCGTTGAATGCTCAAATTCCCATCCCATACCTTTGAATGGTCCATTGACAACATATCCGTCTCCATTCCCCAGGAAATCCTCACTGAAGAGGCTGGAAAATCTGGGTATGTCCAGGGCAGCCTCCAGGCTGCAGTCCCAGTAAGGCATCGTCAAATTGGGCTGCTGCTCACGCAAGGCATTCTCAAACCTTGAATAAAATATCTTGTTTATTCCTGTTTATTCATTAAAGGTCAAAAGTTGTTAACATCATTTCTTTCGATTTCTTTAAACTTTTACTCATCACTTGAGTACAATAATGGTATTAATAGACTCTAACTTCTTACAAACCAACTCTGACCAACAGCCTTTAAATGAATAGATATTTGGTAAGGAGAATCCAAAAATCTTTGACTATTGTGACAAAATTTTAGAATAAAAAAGCAAGACAATATGAGAACTATATTTAACAAATTTTGAGGAAATTTAATAATTATTAAGGGGATAATAGATAGACATCTTGATGCTCTGACCTATGAAGTATATAAATTTTCCAAACAGCCGTTAAAAGACATGGCAGGGGTGTCTCGAGGAATCGACGTTAAAGGGGGCATAAATTAGGGGCGAAACCTTCTAACATATGCCCCTCCCTCAGAACCGAAAGCATATGGCATAAACTGGGGATCCTTGTTTACTCCCTCAAGAAAATTGTAACAATTCATATCCGGAAATGGTGCATTCTGAGCGTAGCACATTTTTTCTCCATTATCGATATTAAACTTGGATACTGTTAGATGGGGCGCGCGCCGGGTGAATCCCCCTCCAAATTCGCTAGTGCATGGTGCCAGCCTATGAAGCATGTTACGTCCTCTAACTAAATTATGCGCATATGTAGTTTTTTTATGAATAACTGTAAATATAAATGTTACATACTGCAGGGTTCTGGTTCTGAGGGAGGGGCGGAGGTCAAAAGGTTACGCACCCAAGTTACATCCCCTCTAATGGCAAATCCTGGATCCGCCCCTGGTTCTGATCAGTGACTAAATATATAAATGCTACATACAGCAGTGTAAATACACGATGCCAGCCAAGGAAGCCTGTTCCACGGTGAGCACTAGAACGCGTGACACGTCGGTGATGTAGGGACGCCAACAGCCGGAACTTGTTAGGTGTGACCGACTGACAATTAAAAGATGGAATAGTTTTAATTCAACAGCATTTCAAGTTTGCCTTTAAAGATATATATCACCAAATTTGGATTGTCTGAGGTAAATTTAAAAGCAAGTTACATTAATGCACCAGTCAGTTGTAACCCCCCCCCCCCCTCCAGGCCCGGGATACCTAGGTAAGCATGAAAACAAAACCACCGCATTCATTCGGCACTGGGGAGGGGGATGAGAGGCCGTGGTTACAATTGACTGGTGCATAATCATCAATTAAATCATCCATACTTGACTGCTATAACATTGTGTCTATATCTAACGGACAGTTACAAGTTTGATAAGTCGTTAAATTTAACAGAGGTTTTGAGCAACTGGTCCCTGGAATCTTTGAAATTGACGCATACAGATAAGGAAAGTAATTTCACTATTTTCGTTTTATTCATAGTCAATGTTGTATATTTTTGTTTTAAATTACGAAGAAAATATTTTATTTATTAACATTACCAGGAAGGCCCAACAGTGCTCCAGCTAGGCCTAATAGCAGGGTAGGGCACCCGCTGCCCCTTTCCAGCACCCTGCTGTGCCTTCTGTTTAACAGAGTCATTTTTCAGAACTAATTATGAAAATAATTAATATACGTAATTTTGACACTAATTTAAAGGAAACAGCTATGGTATTTATAACAAACTATACGTATTGAAAGTGTTTAGAACACATACACAATAAGAATTGAACATTGCCCATTACAAATTCCCCATTTAAATAAGGCTCATTCAATTAGCATCGAAAGTGCCCTCCCTGACCTAGCATCCTGTCCCTTCCAAATCCTGGCTGGAGCACTGTTAAAATTTAGCCAATATTTACTGTATCATTCTTCATAGCCAGGAAAGCATCATGGAACTGTTTCCTCTGTTCATCAGAGAGCATGCGGTATTCGACCCGCACCCGTGGTTCAGTGGGAATATAGAACAGGGAGTCGAGCCATTCCTGGTCCTGCGTGGTCATCGGATAGTTCTCCCCGACCTCCAGTGCTGTTACCGTGTTGACCAGCAACATTGGTAGCCATAGCAACAGTGGGGTAACCATGACTGGATGAGGCTGAATAAAACAAAACTGTATTTTAAGCCAACTATACTACATACGTTTAATGACAAAATATGTCATGCTTTTAATAAAAATCTGAGTTAATAACTACAAATTAGAAGAAACTGTAATTCATATAACAAATAATGCAATAACTCATAAATAGCCAGGGAGGGGGGGGGGGGGGCTTTTATTTAAGAATTTTAATCATAGCTTCAATAACCTTAAATCTGTATAAATATTTCCAATGGCGACACACTGATTTGTTTTCTTCCCTCAACTTGTGTTTATTTTCAATACTGGCAAAAGTTCAATGCACTCCAAAATGTAGCAAAATAGCAAAAATGTGACACTAAAATAATGTCAACTTTAATTTGGATAAGTTTTCAACAGGTTATAATTATGCTAGTTTGCATATTTCAATGATTTGATTGGTTAGTATTAATTTTTGAATAAATATTGACCAATCAAAAACTTTGCGGTCAACTTTGACCCAACCTCATAATGAACTAGTTTAATACAATTGGATAGCGGAACTTATAACAGAAAATCATATGTCTGAGAAAAAAACAAACAGAAAAAGACTGCAAATTAAATGAAATTAAATGTCAAGTTTTATATATCCATAAAAAGTTTGTAATACTATTGAACCAGAGAGAGAGAGAGGGAGAGAGAGAGAGAGAGAGAGAGAGAGAGAGAGATAGAGAGAGAGAGAATTAAGAATACAGACATGAAATAACCAGTTTTAAGCATTATAAAAGTCAATATGCAGTGGAATTATGACAACCTACTTGTATATACAACCCTTGAACTTCTTTTTTTATTCCTGATCTCGGGAACCAAAGTTATTTATACTGGAGAATGCCTATAGGTACACCCCTGTCATAACATTTATTCTTATCTGTAGCACTTACAAGTAGCTACAATAACTTCTGCAAGGCCACCCTCACAAAACTGTTCTACCCGAAATAACATTGCCACCCTTAATGTCATTTTTTTTTTATTAAAAACACATGCCATCCTTTCCACTTCTTATATTGTGGGTAGAGTAACCCGGAAAAATGTTTATTTTTTTAAGTCACAGGTGCACAATAAAGGTGGATGCAAAAAAAAATTTTTTCAATTTTAATGCATTACCATGTTCGTCTTTAATATTTGACTTATGATTTAAGAACAGATAAAAATAATAGTAGCCTTTATAAATGATATATATTTTAATTAATAGCCGACATGTTGCATGGCCACAAAGTCCCCAGTTAAAAAAGCGCCTAAACATCAGGAAGATTCTCTTCCAAAATCATATGCATATTTTTGTTTCGATCATTAAAGCTGCACTTTTACAGATATACCATTTTTACAACTTTTTTTATTTATTGTCTTGGAAAGAGCAAATTCGTGCATAAATATCTGCAAACCAATGATAAAAGATTGCTGATAAAAGAACAGGTCACAGATTTTCATATTTCCGTTATAAAATTAATGTTTTATGGCTTAAATCGTTACTAACGGTTTAAGAAAAATGCCCAAAACATCATTTTTTAATTTAAATATAAAAATCTGTGAGTTATTTTTTTGTTAGCAGTCTTATATAACTGGTTTCCATAGATTTTCGCAAAAATTGGCTCGTTCCAAGATAAAAAAAAATAAATAAAAATTGTCAAAACGTTCAATCTGTGAGAGTGCAGCTTAAACGTCAATGAGTTAAACATAATGCATTGATTTTTTAATTGTGCGCCTTTTATACTTATTTCCTTCTTCTTCAATGACATACCAAATTAAACTATACAAAACTAGTGAAATAAATCCGTACTTACTGTATTCCGTTCTATTTCACAAAAAACTTAAAACACTGTCATATCGTAGCTAGTTTTCATTAAGTTGTTTTCCACATATTTACATTTTATTAATACTCCTAACATTAAGTTATTATTGAGTTTTCGTTATATGATTTTTTTTATTTAGCTTTAATTAATTTAAAATATATTTTTCAAACACGGTCCCTAATAAATGAAATATTAATTATATGTAAGATTTTACGTTATCTAACAATTTAACTCATAATCCCTCAAGCAATACACAAATTTCCTTATTATATCTATCCAATAAAACCTGTCACATTACTGTAAAAAAAATGCTGAAGGGCTTATATTGATTAAATTTAAGTGAGTTTTCAAAATAAACATTTCAAATGATTGTCAAATTGATGCTAAAATACTTATACATAACATATAGCGTGTGTGACCATACAGAAAGATCCCATTTTGACCAGAATAAAGGTGACCTATTTTTTAGCATAATGCTATAAGCTTTCTTTTGGGCATAAGAGGTGTTGAATAATTCAAAGTAATTGGTTTTCTTTCAATATCATCACAATTATTTAACACAGCAATTGAACATTTCACTAAAAGATTGTGTTTGTCTTTGCTTTAAGAATCAATCAAAAACATATTAAAAGTCTTCATATAGTTGTCCGCCTCTCACCCAAGAGGCTGTGTGTTTGATCCCTACCAGAGGTACCTTCTGAAAATGGACACTAGATCATGGTTTCTACCCTTGAAACGGACTCTAGGATAACTTTATGTTTGTGTTGATAAATTTGTAAGAAACAGTAAGATGAACAGTACTTTCTCCAAATGTTGTTATTACTTAACTTATTTCAGTCCCGTATAAAAGATTATACAAAGAAAAGTATACCAGGGCAATGTTAACAATAAATTAATCCAATAAATACAATTAAATGATGAGACATCTAATCAATACGGCAGCTTTATTAATTATTTGTGTTGATTGAGATGTTATGAGTGCCGTTGTTGTCATTACAAATGCTGCTGCTGCTGTTGATTTTCATGATGATTTGAAATTTAGGAACGCTAGGTCAGTAATAAGGGCGGCAGTGGTAAAGCTTCTTGCGTGTTCGGGCCTGGGTTCCTGCCACATGTACTGAGATGAAGGCCTTCATTGCAGTTGTGCTTAACATGGGCCTGATTAGGAAATCGAACATTGCTAACATTTCAAAACAAATCAAGATTTTTTTCTGAAAGGGTTTCTTTTTGCATTCGTTCATTCGTTCTCATTCATTCGTTCGTTCGGTCGTTCGTTCGAATTACGGACACTACGAACCATGGACATTACGGACCAGACATTACGGACCAGATTTAGGGACACTACGGACCAGATTTAGGGATATAATCAGTATAATTTATGGCATTTCTAGTGGTCTGTTCAGTCGAACACCGTTGGCTCAAACTCCCAGGGACCGGCGAAAATACCTCGAGCCTCAGAAAAAGCCAAGTGGGATTGTTTACGTTCAGTATAAAGAATCAGTCTTTACAATTAGTTTGAGCCAACGAGGAATTCGAGCCAAGCGATGGGAATGGGAATATGATCATTCTGGCCCAAAAATGACATTTTGAGATATTGTAACCTTTGTGATGCCAAGTATTTCTAGAACAGAAATCCAAAGTTTCAAGTCAAAATCAAAATGAACAAAATGTCTGGTCAAATGTGTTTATTTAGAAAGAAATATCCATGACAAGATTAGTACTATGTCAAGAGTTATTTACAAGTTATTCATCAGTTTTAGAATAAAAAAATATAAGCATTCAACGTTTGATTACAAAACATTAACGAAAAGCTCATAACTGCATTTGGTTGCTATGGTAACTATTGATAATGCCATTTTTACTCATTTCATGCATGTTTCTCGCAAAATAATGTTATTCATAAGTTGTGTTTTAACTTCTTGACATTTTTTTGATATCAAACAATTGCAGAAATAAAATATGAAGTTGCAAGTCAAATTCTTATAAAATTACCCATTTGATAAGGACATTTTGTAACAGAGGGCAAAAACACAATTTGAACTAAATGTTCACTAAATCTGTTTTTATTTTGAATGAAGTATAAATGTCAAAATATTAAAATATAAAACTGATTTTTACTATTAATATCTCATAAACTACAAAAAGAAAATAACAAGTACGCTTTGCTAATGTCCATAATGACATAGAAATTGACAACAAAGGTCAAAGCAAAATTCAGTTGCTATGGTAACTTATGAAAATGCTACTTCCAATCATTTTTGAAAGTCTGCATCAAAAAGAATGATCTTAATAAAACTGTTTTTTAAAGTTATTGACATTTTCAAGATACCAACTATTTTCAGAAATAAAATCTTAAGTTTCATGTCAAATTTCACAAAAGTTGAAAGAAAAAGAAACATTTTGTAACAAAGGGCTATTAAAAACACAATTGGAACAAAACTGTTTTTATTTTGAATGCAATATCCATGTCCAGATATTTAAATATTTAACTTATATTTACTAGTTTACATACATTACAAATGGAAAAAAGCGAGAAAAAATAATGTTTTATGGCTTAAACTGTTACTGACAGTTTAAGAAAAATGCATAAAACATCAATTTTTGAACTTAAATATAAAAATCTGCGATCTTATTTTTGTCAGCAGTCTTTTATCACTGGTTTCGATTGATTTTCGCAAAAATTGGCTTGTTCCAGGACAAAAAATAAAAATAGTTGTCAAAACGTTCAATCTGTGAGAGTGCAGCTTTAAATGCAGCATCCATGTCTAAATACTAACTTAACTATCTGTAATTGCTTACACATAAACTACTTCATTGAAACAACAAGTACACATTGTTCATTATAATGTACAAAAAATATGGAAACAACATTCCGTTGCTATGGTTACATGTGATTATGCCAATCTACTCATTTCTTTTCAAATTTGCCACAAACATATGCTCTACAAACAACAATTCACCAACAAAAGTGTAAATGACAATAGTTAATTCATTGAAATGTCATTTTCAACTTATTATATAAAGTCATAATTATAAACAGGACGCCAATGCAGCAATGCCACATTAAGGCATTTTTTTTATTTGATGATGCAATTTTGCAAACGTATGATTTGAGCTAGTGACCTAGTATTTTTAACCAAAAAGACCCATATTTATACTTATCGGAGATATTGTTCATACAAATAACCTGATCAACAGAAACTATTCCATTTGTGTGAGGAATTTTATAAATACATCAGCTTTTCCAATAAGATCTGTCCTAGAGACCTAGTTTTTGACCCTAGATGACACACTTTATCATCTAAGAGTTCATGTACACAAATATTTTTAAAGTTAATTACAATTAAAAAAATTGAAAAATTTGGGTAGATATGAAATTCATGATTGGGATGTGTGTTTATAAAATAGCAATTAAAATTAGTTGTTGACTGATATTGATAGGTTTAGTAAGCATTGTGTAGGCATGATTATATGAAATGGTTAACCATAAATGATGGTAAACACGTAAAAGGCAATCCAGACAGCTTTGAGGTCGGTCCAAAAGATTTCCATGACATTTGTTTTGTGAGGAATATCTGAGACATTTATATGGTCCAAGCCAGAGTGCCAGTCTGTAGTTTCACATGGAGGTGAAGGAAAAAAAACTGTAATTTTTGCTAAAATTCTATTATACTTAAATGTGACTAAGACATCCTGGAAAAAAAAATTGTTTTTTAATTGTGTAAAAAAGTTTTAAGAAAATTTGAGATTTTTTTTTTATGACATTGGCAATAGATTTCCTAAGATTTGACCTAGTGACCTAGTTTTTTTTATCTGAGGTGACCCATATTCACAACTGTTTAAGACAACATGTAGACAAATATTGTTACTATGTTTCATAAAGATTTGACAAAACCTAATGATTTTTTATGGCCGTGGAATTCTTTCTCCTAGGATTGGACTTTGTGACCTAGACTTTGACTGGGGATGACCCATTTTAAAGAACTTTCAAGATATTATGCAGACAAATATTCAGTTTCATAAAGATTTGACAAAAAATGTTGAATTTATGACGTGAAAAGATTTCCCATTTTAAAAAATATGCAAGATATAATGCAGACAAGCATCTTGACCATGTTTCATCAAGATTTGATAAAAATTGTTGAATTTATTACCGTAAACTATTTCTTCTAAATATTTTACCAAGTGACCTAGTTTTTGACCCGAGATGACCCATATTCATATATATACAAGATAACATGCCAACAAATAGTCTGACCAAGTTTGATAACTATTGGATAAAAACTCTTGATTTTATTACATAAAATGAAAACTTTAATACAGAAATGTTAACACCCGCCTGCCCGCCCGATTTCCGCCATTCTATAACCCGTAATTTTTAATAAAAATCCAGCTAAAAATGCATAAAACATCTTTGTGCCAACATTAAACGACTCAAATTTGAATAAAATCTAGTAAACCACTTCGGTCTAGCGTAGAAATGACCGATACAATTAAAGCCTGTGCATATTCCCGCCATTCTCCTCGACTGACCATACATCATGTGACATAAACTTCAATAACACGCACAAACTTTATTTTTGTGATAAACGTTATGTTTAGACATGTGTTCAATTTTGTCCTGAGTGAATTTTGTTGTACAAAAAAACTACATTCAAAAGATTCAGAAATAGTAATACAATTAACAAGTTTATTCTGGTATTTATGCATTTTGTAGGTATACTCATTATACACAATATAAATAAAACAAGAGCTGTTGTAAGACAGTGCGATCGACTACGCCACTTTGACTTAGAAGTGAATACAATAACGATGTAATATTACTAAGTTTGGGCTCTTTATGTCAAACCTAACTTAAATCATTTGAAACATAAGTTGACTTTGATAATGCCCTAAAAACCAGCCCACCCGAACATTGATGCAAGTCGTTCAAGTAACGTGTTTTCCCTTTATGAAAATGTGGTTAAGAATATAAAAATGTGCCTTTCTAAAGAAATTAAAATAAAAAAATAAAAAAATCAAGGGCCATAATTTGTATTTAGGGTTTAAATGGAGTTATGTTTCTTGTTGTAAGATGGTCTTAAATAATTTTGAATTTTCTAAAACTTTAACCTAAGTCAATCAGGGGCCATAACTTGTATTAAGGATAATATGGAGTTATGTAACCTCATTGGGTGATGGTCCTGTACAATTAGTGAAATATTAAGTCAATTGAATGAAGGGTATAGAAGTTATTAATAAATATCCAAAGCTGCCCTAAAACTTAAACTTAAGTTCCATAGTCAATCAGGGGCCATAATTTGTAAAAAAGATAATATGGAGTTATTGAACCTCATCATGTGATGGCCATGAACAACTGTGTGAAGTATTAAGTCAATTGAATGAAGGGTATTGGACTTATAAGTGAAAATCCCAACTTGCCCTAAAACTTTAACCAGACGTCGACGCCGATGCTGGGGCGAGTAATATAGCCCTCCTTATTGTTCGAATAGTCAAGCTAAAAACTTAACAAACTTAGTTAAATAACAATACACTTAACACCTTTCCCAATTAGTCACTTCTCAAATTTCAACCATTTTAAAGACAAATATAGAAAATCAAATTAATTATATGATAAAGATGGTAATTTAATTTCACTGATAAATCTCTATCAACTATAGGAAAGCTTATAATAAACTGTGTTCTTTTGTTATGTACCTATTTTACAAAGATTTTACAACTGAAATGTTACCATGACAAAACTAAATACACATTCAAATATATATTACATGTTTTGTTTTGACATTGCAGTTCAGCCTTCTTATAAACCTGGTCAAACATTGGATTTCAAATTGATGATTCAGGCAGACATTAAAAGTAAACAGAAATTACTTTAAAGTGACACTCTTATTCAAATTCAATTCATACACATGAATAACATATGTAAACTTTGAGTGATTAACTACTATATACTACACAATTACATTTATGGAAACTTTAAACTACTGATAGCATGATTATAACCATGTACAATGTATTAATAGCTTAAAAAGCAAAAATATTGAATTACTGGTGAGTGCTAAAAGATTGTAATCTACTATCCACTTAAATGTATAATCAAGTTCTCAGCACTTTTCCTTACAATTACAACTGTGTATCCTTCATAAAAACTATTGTTTTTGACATGTATTTGTCCTTTACAGTATATATAAAAAATGTATTAATTGTGGTACATCTTATTTGAGAGTAAGAGAGCTTATTAACAAGAGGCACATCAGTGCCTGTGCTCCACTGGCCAAAAGGTTCAAGCAAAGACCACCTAACGAACATTTTCGTCAAGTTTCATAGAAATACAATCATCAATTTTTGAGGAGAAGTTATTGAAAAAATTTTTTTACTTTAATAGCTCTGGCTGCCATGTTGTGCAGTGGACCGAAATGATTTGGGCAATTTGAGTAAAGGAGCACCAAACAAACATTTCTGTCAAGTTTTATCGAAAAAAGGTCATCGGTTTCGACGACAAGTCGTATAAAGTTTTTTTTATTTTTTAGCTCTGGCAGCCATGGTGTGCAGTGGACTGGAATCATTTAACAAATTTTGGTTAATGACCATCCAAGGAACATTTCTGTTAAGTTTCATCAAAATCTGATCATCGGTTTCTGAGAAGATGTTCTTTAAAGGTTTTTCTATTTTTTTGCCCTGGCAGCCATGTTGTGAAGCGGACCGGAACCATTTGAGCAATTTTGGTTAAGGACCACCCAAGGAACAATTCTGTCAAGTTTCATCAAAATCTGCCTATCTGTTTCAGAGGAGATGTCGTTTAAAGATTTTGCTATTTTTAGCTGTGGCGGCCATATTGTGCAATGGACCAGAACCATTTGAGCAATTTTAATAAAGGACAACCCAAGGAACATTACTGTCAAGTTTCATCAAAATCTGCCGAACCGTTTCAGAGGAGATGTCGTTTAAAGATTTTGCTATTTTTAGCTCTGGCGGCCATATTGTGCAATGGACCGGAACCATTTGAGCAATTTTGGTAAAGGACCATCCAAGGAACATTTCTGTTAAGTTTCTTCAAAATCTGATCATCGGTTTCTGAGAAGATGTTCTTTAAAGGTTTTTCTATTTTTTTGCCCTGGCAGCCATGTTGTGCAGCGGACCGGAACCATTTGAGCAATTTTGGTTAAGGACCACCCAAGGAACAATTCTGTCAAGTTTCATCAAAATCTGCCTTTCCGTTTCACAGGAGATGTCGTTTAAAGATTTTGCTATTTTTAGCTGTGGCGGCCATATTGTGCAATGGACCAGAACCATTTGAGCAATTTTAATAAAGGACCACCCAAGGAACATTACTGTCAAGTTTCATCAAAATCTGCCGAACCGTTTCAGAGGAGATGTCGTTTAAAGATTTTGCTATTTTTAGCTCTGGCGGCCATATTGTGCAATGGACCGGAACCATTTGAGCAATTTTGGTAAAGGACCACCAAAGGAACATTCCTGTGAAGTTTTGTCAAAATCCGCTTATCAGTTTCAGAGGAGATGTTGTTTAAAGTAAAAGTTTACGCATGCACGACGGACAATCTGTGACGACATAAGCTCCATGGCCTTCGGCCAGTGGAGCTAAAAACTATCAAGGGAATTTTGTAAAAAGTTCACAGACGAATAATACAATGAATGTCAATTGTTGGTCAACATAGACAACATTAAATAGACAACACATATTATAGTTGAAAAGATTTTTCACCCTACCATACATCAGTTGTATGACAGATGTATCAAAACAAATTGTAAGAAGAAAATGTTACAGTGTTTTAATTACTTTGGTGGAGATGGTCTAGGGTAAGCTAATCCTCCATTAATGTCAATTCAGAAGTATTTCCTTATCTTCTCATGTAAATATCACTGTTGTTCTAGATCCATGCCCTTGGTGCAGATTTCGCATGGGAGTTCAGGCAAGACAACTCCTCAAATTTTCAGGAATTGAACCATTAGTTGTTCTCCACAGCATCTGATTCAGCAATCTCTCTGCACTGCACAAATCTGGTTCCATCTGCTGAAGTTATGGATTGATAAAACATATTTAAAACCGAAAAAAATCCACAAAAGAATAACAGAAACTAGTGTTCAGTATACAGTAATTTCATGTTTATTTGGGTAACAGTCAAAACTGTTGTCCCGAGGTGAAGGGGGTGACATCTGAACTGTTGCCTGAAGCCGATAGGCTGAATGTCATCCCCAACACCAAACTACCATGAAATAAGTCTTATTACTTCGTAAAAAGTTCATCGAAACAACAAAGGAGATAACTGTTTTACAAGCTGATCAAAATCTTATTGAAAAAGTGTTAAAAAAACATAAATGGGTGCTATTTTAAAATAAGATTTGGAAGGTCTAATGACGTCTTAGGGAAAGAAGAAAATGGCTCATTTACATTTTACTGACTGTTCCAATGCGGTACCTAACAATTCTTGATAAACATACCTATTTTTTATATATATATAGTATGTATGCACTGTGCTGTTTGTGGAGTTTTGTGCTGTTCTATGTTTCGTGTTTGTGATTTTGTGTTCTATGTCTTTGGCGTTTGCCCAGTGCTACTAAACCGGGTTTATGTTAAAACTTTTTGCTACTGAGCTTGTTTCTGTAGCTTTTTGCATAAATATTCATTCTGTTGATTTAGGACAAGTCCCATTCAAGAAAAATTGATCATTTTTATGTAAAACAGTAAAATATTACTTATTTCTATTTATATACTAAATCAGGTACCGGTAATAAAACAAAAATCATGCAAGTATTTTTGCCAGGTGGGGAATGAGTTGACTAATTGTAATAAAATGATGTGAAACAAAGGATATTCATTTAAACATTCTGTGGAAATTGAAATCTATTATTGAATGCTTATAAATATAGGCTTAAAGAAATGGTGAATTATTATGACATATTTTATGCTATCATACCTTCAAGTACAAAATGGTGTTACTTCGAGAGTTTTTTCAATAGCTTGAAAAACAGTTGTAAGGTAGTCTATCCGATAAAACAGCTCGACTGGTTTTCAGGCATCAGCTACAAGTTGGAGAATGTTATGGCCACTCCTTGATGAGCTGGTCACAGTTGCAGCCACTTCTCCTATCATCTCAGCATTTGATTTTCCATCTGAAATCATAGGAGGGTTTGCTTATTTTGTTCATTTCAAGAATTAAACTAACACAAAAATTACTTAAAACACAGTTACAGTTCTTGTAATTCCTGTGGCAACATGTTAACAAAATTGTATTCAAATAGTTTAAAAAATTTATGTTATGGCCAAGGTTAGTTTTCTACATGACACTAACAACAACAACAACACTAAGGCTAAAACAAAAGTGAATACTTTAAAATATCTTAAGCAAAAGTCTTTCAGGGAATTATTCAGTATTTACTATTAACCTACTATGGACTGAAGTGCCCCAGTGCAGATCCAGGTGGAACGTTGTATTTTCTGCCATCATTGAATTCGGAACTCCTCGGCCATTTTCAATCGAAAATAACCCTGTTGTTTGCCAGTACATCTGTAGAAGTAGTTTGGCCAGTACATCTGTAGAAGTAGTTCGGCCAGTACATCTGTAGAAGTAGTTCGGCCAGTACATCTGTAGAAGTAGTTCGGCCAGTACATCTGTAGAAGTAGTTTGGCCAGCACATCTGTAGAAGTAGTTCGGCCAGTACATCTGTAGAAGTAGTTCGGCCAGTACATCTGTAGAAGTAGTTCGGCCAGTACATCTGTAGAAGTAGTTCGGCCAGTACATCTGTAGAAGTAGTTCGGCCAGTACATCTGTAGAAGTAGTTCGGCCAGTACATCTGTAGAAGTAGTTCGTAAACAATTTAGATAATAGTTTAAATGGATTGTAGTGTTTTAATTAATGTGTATTTTGTACATCTATGTTTAAATTAATTGAAGTGCATTATTGCAGGATTCCAATAAGAAATGTCATAAAATTTAACTGCTAAATTGAAAATTTAAATTACAGTGTGATCTTATTGCAGCATAGTTAAATGTAAAGGTATATGACCTTGTAAACCGTCCATAAACATCTGAGGTTGTTTTCGATGGAAAATGGCCAAGGAGCTCCCAATGGCTATCCTAGATATCTCAATCAGCATATGTAGTCCTACAACAGATACAAGTGTAAATTAAAAAAAATGTTAATAATATGTTACTACAGTAACATAATGACATTGACCTATGGTACTGTACTGTGAATAAAATGTAAGTACGTTACCATTACGACATACATCTATTGAACTGTACTATGTAGCAAATGATAAATTAATTTCTCGACTCATTTCTTCCAGTCTCTTTTAGATAGAAATGTTTTGAATTTACCAGTATTTGCCAGGGTGACTTATCTGTTCATTTATAGACAGCATTTAACTAGAAGGCTTAACTTTTGGATACATGTATGCAATTTAGATGAAGGAATGCTCAATTTAAACCTGCCTTTCTTCTCCAAAGAGAACATACCAAAGAATGATATGATTTTTATTTTGCTGTCATAATGATCAAAACAATCTTTCACTAGTGCTTACTAGGTGAGTTGTCCATCAGTCTGATTCCTCCTCTAGGATAAGCTGGTCCACATTCCACTCCTCCATCTTTTCCCTCCAAAGTTTCACCAGCTCGTGGCGTTTATGACTCCCGGTTGTATTGCTGCGCGAAAATCATTTGTATGATTGGTATGGTGAGTGGCCTGTATATTCTTTTAAAAATGCAATAGAACATATTTACTGAACAGTGCTATGTCCCCAATACAATATCAAAATGATGTAATTCACATGCTGGATGACTAGAGATTTCTATCAATTTGGGTAAATACTTTTGAAAATCTAAAGCAAAAGGTTTTTTTTATGGAAATATGTTAGTATCACCATTAACCTACTTTTCCATAGATTGAAGTGCTTTTGTCCATCAGCCTGGTTCCACCTCCTGGATGACCTTGTCCAATTCCCGCTCCTCCAACAGCAAATTCTAAATGTTGGATGATTAAAAACTTCATAAAAAAATTTATAAGATGAAGAAATTAGATCGTAAAATTTTTCACATTTCCTTTTGTAAAATATCAAGTATACAATCCAAAACTGTAAGAATAAAATATTTGAGAAATACAAATGTGTCTTACACAACAAGTAATATATGCCGTCATAATGATATGTACCTCTACCTGGAACGCTTCCACGAGATTGCTCTTAATCATCACAGGCCGCCATTGACACAGCAACACCTCTACAAAGTCCGCTTCCATCACAAATCCAATATCTGCACAAGGAAGTAGGATATATGAACAACTGTTAACAAACTTCAATATTTGTCATAATGCAAGGAATAAACAACTATTGGGAGTGTACTGCAGTTTTAATTAATATTCTCTTTTTTTATTCACAAGGCACTTTTGAGGGTTCTCCTGGTTTCAAATTTGGATCAAATTGGTGTGTCAATACTAATGAAACATACATCTACCAGTCAAATAAAAATAAGACTTTGAATTTTTTTGGTTCAAGGAGTAACTTAAATCTGTGCAAATCTGCAGACCATCACCACAATGACGTCACTGAAGTGATCTAAACAGCCGGACTTTTTTCAAAACAAACAACAGAAAAGCTTATAAGTTGGTGAAAAAGGAAATGGCTAAATACTCTCTGAAGCCAGACAATAAACACAATGGCTATCGACACCTAGAGTATAGTCAATATGAAACAATCAAAGCTACCACCAGACATACCTGAGTTTTCTTGGTTTCCTCTGCATCAACGTATTGCCCGGAGCCCGTAGATGGCCTATCTGGACTTGCATCCAGCAGATTCAGGCAGTGTTGACTTTTCTAAAATTAATGAAATAGAGATGTACATAAAAGTTTAACATTACAGTTACATGTAAGGCTTTTCTAAAATGTTTGACCAAAGGGTGAAACCTAAGTACATTAACTATTGAGCAATTAATAGTTAAGAATAAACAAGTCCTGCCTTAAGTTTGACAGCCTATGCAATTCTACAATGAGGAAACAACAGGCATCTCTTTACAATAATTAACAACTCACATCAGTTAAAACACACGCCATGTTTTCAATCCATTGTTTAAGAGTAGCACCACAAGCACTGCAAAGTATGAAAACATTAACACTGATCATTAACAACACCCCCCCCCCCTCATCAAAAACACTTGGTGATAAATAAACTACAGTTAGAAAACAAAAGGTTGTGTTCTTGTTTACATAATAACCCAAGCAAATTCTGTAAACAAAAACACAACCATAAATAACACCCGCCACCAACAAGAAATGTATATAAATACACAACAGTTAGAAAAAAGGTTGTGTTCTTATTTACATAATAACCCAAGCAAATTATGTAAACAAAAACACAACCATAAATAACACCCGCCACCAACAAGAAATGATTATAAATAAACAACAGTTAGAAAAAAGGTTGTGTTCTTGTTTACATAATAACCCAAGCAAATTATGTAAACAAAAACACAACCATAAATAACACCCGCCACCAACAAGAAATAATTATAAATAAACAACAGTTAGAAAAAAGGTTGTGTTCTTGTTTACATAATAACCCAAGCAAATTATGTAAACAAAAACACAACCATAAATAACACCCGCCACCAACAAGAAATGATTATAAAGTTAGAAAAAAGGTTGTGTTCTTGTTTACATAATAACCCAAGCAAATTATGTAAACAAAAACACAACCATAAATAACACCCGCCACCAACAAGAAATGATTATAAAGTTAGAAAAAAGGTTGTGTTCTTGTTTACATAATAACCCAAGCAAATTATGTAAACAAAACACAACCATTAACAACACCAACCACCAACAAGACATGATTATAAAAAAAAACAATTAGAAAACAAAATATTGTATTCTTGCTTACATAATAACCCAAGCATATTATGTAAACAAAAACAAAACAATAAACAACACCCACCACCAACAAGACATCATTAACAATTAACAACAGTTAGAAAACAAAAGGTGAACAACACTAAACGACAAAACCCCGGCCCTGAGGCACCTTCTGTTAACAATACAATACATGGTTAAAGGTGAACAACACTAAAAGACAAAATCCCGGCCAAGGCACATTCTGTAAACATAACAATACATGATTAAAGGTAAACAACACTAATGACAAAACCCTGGCCCAGGCATATTCTGTAAACATAACAATACATGATTAAAGGTGAACAACACTAATGACAAAAACCTGGCCCAGGAACATTCTGTAAACATAACAATACATGATTAAAGGTGAACAACACAAATGACAAAACCCTGGCCCAGGAACATTCTGTAAACATAACAATACATGATTAAAGGTGAACAACACTAAAGACAAAACCCTGGCCCAGGCACATTCTATAAACATAACACAATACATGGTTAAATGTGAACAACACTAATGACAAAACCCTGGCCCAGGAACATTCTATAAACATAACAATACATCATTAAAGGTGAACAACACTAAAGACAAAACCCTGGCCCAGGCACATTCTATAAACATAACAATATATGATTAAAGGTGAACAACACTAAAGACAAAACCCGGGCTCAGGAACATTCTATAAACATAACAATACATGATTACAGGTGAACAACACTAAAGACAAAACCCTTGCCTAGGAACATTCTATAAACATAACAATACATGATTAAAGGTGAACAACACTAAAGACAAAACCCTGGCCCAGGCATATTCTGTAAACATAACACAATACATGGTTAAAGGTGAACAACACTAAAAACAAAACCCTGACCCAGGCACATTCTATAAACATAACAATATACGATTAAAGGTGAACAACACTAAAGACAAAACCCTGACCCAGGCACATTCAATAAACATAACAATACATGATTAAAGGTGAACAACACTTAAGACAAAACCCTGGCCCAGGCACATTCTGTAAACATAACAATACATGATTAAAGGTGAACAACACTAATGACAAAACCCTGGCCCAGGAACATTTTGTAAATATAACAATACATGATTAAAGGTGAACAACACTAAAGATAAAACCCTGACCCAAGCACATTCTATAAACATAACACAATACATGATTAAAGGTGAACAACACTAAACGACAAAACTCTGTCCCAGGCATATTCTGTAAACATAACAATACATGATTAAAGGTGAACAACACTAATGACAAAAACCTGGCCCAGGAACATTTTGTAAATATAACAATACATGGTTAAATGTGAACAACACTAAAGACAAAACCCTGGCCCAGGCACATTCTGTAAACATAACAAAATATGATTAAAGGTGAACAACACTAATGACAAAACCCCG
The DNA here is from genome assembly GCF_026914265.1 of Mya arenaria. Taxonomy (NCBI): domain Eukaryota; kingdom Metazoa; phylum Mollusca; class Bivalvia; order Myida; family Myidae; genus Mya; species Mya arenaria. The sequence continues at coordinate 43,353,513 of NC_069129.1, forward strand.
GCCCAGGCACATTCTATAAACATAACAATACATGATTAAAGATGAACAACACTAAAGACAAAACCCTGGCCCAGGAACATTCTGTAAACATTATAATACATGATTAAAGGTGAACAACACTAAAGAAAAAACCCTGTCCCAGGCATATTCTATAAACATAACAATACATGATTAAAGGTGAAAAACACTAAAGACAAAACCCTGGCCCAGGAAAATTCTGTAAACATAATACATGATTAAAGGTGAACAACACTAAAGACAAAACCCTGGCCCAGGCACATTATATAAACATAACAATACATGATTAAAGGTGAACAACACTAAAGACAAAACCCTAGCCCAGGAACATTCTGTAAACATAATACATGATTAAAGGTGAACAACACTAAAGACAAAACCCTGGCCCAGGCACATTCTATAAACATAACAATATATGATTAAAGGTGAACAATACTAAAAGACAAACCCTGGCCCTGGCACATTCCGTAAACATAATAATACATGATTAAAGGTGAACAACACTAAAGACAAAACCCTGGCCCAGGAAAATTCTGTAAACATAACAATATATGATTAAAGGTGAACAACACTAAAGACAAAACCCTGGCCCAGGCACATTATATAAACATAACAATACATGATTAAAGGTGAACAACACTAAAGACAAAACCCTGGCCCAGGAACATTCTGTAAACATAATACATGATTAAAGGTGAACAACACTAAAGACAAAACCCTGGCCCAGGCACATTCTATAAACATAACAATACATGATTAAAGGTAAACAACACTAAAGACAAAACCCTGGCCCAGGAAAATTCTGTAAACATAACAATATATGATTAAATGTGAACAACACTAAAGACAAAACCCTGGCACAGGCACATTTTATAAACATAACAATACATGATTAAAGGTGAACAACACTAAAGACAAAACCCTGGCACAGGCACATTTTATAAACATAACAATACATGATTAAAGGTGAACAACACTAAAGACAAAACCCTGGCCCAGAAACATTCTGTAAACATAACAATACATGATTAAAGGTGAACAACACTAAAGACAAAACCCTGGACCAGGCACATTCTATAAACATAACAATACATGATTAAAGGTGAACAACACTAAAGACAAAACCCTGGCCCAGGAACATTCTGTAAACATAACAATATATGATTAAAGGTGAACAACACTAAAGACAAAACCCTGGCCGAGGAGCATTCTGTAAACATAACAATACATGATTAAAGGTGAACAACACTAAAGACAAAACCATGGCCCAGGAACATTCTGTAAACATAACAATACATGATAAAAGGTGAACAATACTAAAGACAAATCCCCGGCCCAGGCACATTCTATAAACATAAAAATACATGATTATAGGTGAACAACACTAAAGACAAAACCCTGGCCCAGGAACATTCTGTAAACATAACAATACATGATTAAAGGTGAACAACACTAAAGACAAAACCATGGCCCAGGAACATTCTGTAAACATAACAATACATGATAAAAGGTGAACAATACTAAAGACAAATCCCCGGCCCAGGCACATTCTATAAACATAAAAATACATGATTATAGGTGAACAACACTAAAGACAAAACCCTGGCCCAGGAACATTCTGTAAACATAACAATATATGATTAAAGGTGAACAACACTAAAGACAAAACCCTGGCCCAGGAACATTCTATAAACATAACAATACATGATTAAAGGTGAACAACACTAAAAACAAAACCCTGGCCCAGGAACATTCTGTAAACATAACAATATATGATTAAAGGTGAACAACACTAAAGACAAAACCCTGGCCCTGGAGCATTCTGTAAACATAACAATACATGATTAAAGGTGAACAACACTAAAGACAAAACCCTGGCCCAGAAACATTCTGTAAACATAACAATACATGATTAAAGGTGAACAACACTAAAGACAAAACCCTGGACCAGGCACATTCTATAAACATAACAATACATGATTAAAGGTGAACAACACTAAAGACAAAACCCTGGCCCAGGAACATTCTGTAAACATAACAATATATGATTAAAGGTGAACAACACTAAAGACAAAACCCTGGCCGAGGAGCATTCTGTAAACATAACAATACATGATTAAAGGTGAACAACACTAAAGACAAAACCATGGCCCAGGAACATTCTGTAAACATAACAATACATGATAAAAGGTGAACAATACTAAAGACAAATCCCCGGCCCAGGCACATTCTATAAACATAAAAATACATGATTATAGGTGAACAACACTAAAGACAAAACCCTGGCCCAGGAACATTCTGTAAACATAACAATACATGATTAAAGGTGAACAACACTAAAGACAAAACCCTGGCCCAGGAACATTCTGTAAACATAACAATATATGATTAAAGGTGAACAACACTAAAGACAAAACCCTGGCCCAGGAACATTCTATAAACATAACAATACATGATTAAAGGTGAACAACACTAAAAACAAAACCCTGGCCCAGGAACATTCTGTAAACATAACAATATATGATTAAAGGTGAACAACACTAAAGACAAAACCCTGGCCCTGGAGCATTCTGTAAACATAACAATACATGATTAAAGGTGAACAACACTAAAGACAAAACCCTGGCCCAGGCACATTCTATAAACATAACAATATATGATTAAAAGTGAACAACACTGAAAACAAAACCCTGGCCCAGGCATATTCTGTAAACATAACAATACATGATTAAAGGTGAACAACACTAAAGACAAAACCCTACCCCAGGCACATCCTATAAACATAACAATACATGATTAAAGGTGAACAACACTAAAGATAAAACCCTGACCCAGGCACATTCTGTAAACATAACAATACATGATTAAAGGTGAACAACACTAAAGACAAAACCCTGACCCAGGCACATTCTATAAACATAACAATATATGATTAAAGGTGAACAACACTAAAGACAAAACCCTGACCCAGGCACATTCTATAAACATAACAATATATGATTAAAGGTTAACAACACTAAAGACAAAACCCTGACCCAGGCACATTCTGTAAACATAACAATACATGATTAAAGGTGAACAACACTAAAGACAAAACCCTACCCCAGGCACATTCTGTAAACATAACAATACATGATTAAAGGTGAACAACACTAAAGACAAAACCCTACCCCAGGCACATTCTATAAACATAACAATACATGATTAAAGGTGAACAACACTAAAGACAAAACCCTGACCCAGGCACATTCTATAAACATAACAATACATGATTAAAGGTGAACAACACTAAAGACAAAACCCTGACCCAGGCACATTCTGTAAACATAACAATATATGATTAAAGGTGAACAACACTAAAGACAAAACCCTACCCCAGGCACATTCTGTAAACATAACAATACATGATTAAAGGTGAACAACACTTAAGACAAAACCCTACCCCAGGCACATTCTGTAAACATAACCATATATGATTAAAGGTGAACAACACTAAAGACAAAACCCTGACCCAGGCACATTCTATAAACATAACAATATATGATTAAAGGTGAACAACACTAAACACAAAACCCTGACCCAGGCACATTCTATAAACATAACAATATATGATTAAAGGTGAACAACACTAAAGACAAAACCCTGACCCAGACACATTCTATAAACATAACAATATATGGTTAAAGGTGAACAACACTAAAGACAAAACCCTGACCCAGGCACATTCTATAAAAATAACAATATATGGTTAAAGGTGAACAACACTAAAGACAAAACCCTGACCCAGACACATTCTATAAACATAACAATATACGATTAAAGGTGAACAACACTAAAGACAAAACCCTGACCCAGGCACATTCTATAAACAAAACAATACATGATTAAAGGTGAACAACACTAAAGACAAAACCCTGGCCAAGGCATATTCTATAAACATAACAATATATGATTAAAGGTGAACAACACTAAACACAAAACCCTGGCCGAGGCACATTCTATAAACATAATAATACACGATTAAAGGTGAATAACACTAAAGACAAAACCCTGGCCCAGGCACATTCTATAAACATAATAATACATGATTAAAGGTGAACAACACTAAAGACAAAACCCTGGCCCAGGAACATTCTTTTAACATAACAATATATGATTAAAGGTGAACAACACTAAAGACAAAACCCTGGCCCAGGAACATTCTGTAAACATAACAATACATGATTAAAGGTGAACAACACTAAAGACAAAACCCTGGCGGAGGAGCAATCTGTAAACATAACAATACATGATTAAAGGTGAACAACACTAAACAACAAAACCCTGGCCCAGGCACATTCTGTAAACTTAACAATACATGATAAAAGGTGAACAACACTAAAGACAAAACCCTGGCCCTTGAACATTCTATAAACATAACAATACATGTTTAAAGGTGAACAACACTAAAGACATAACCCTGGCCTAGGAACATTCTGTAAACATAATAATACATGATTAAAGGTGAAAAACACTAAAGACAAAACCCTGGCGGAGGAGCATTCTGTAAACATAACAATACATGATTAAAGGTGAACAACACTTAACAACAAAACCCTGGCCCAGGCACATTCTGTAAACTTAACAATACATGATAAAAGGTGAACAACACTAAAGACAAAACCCTGGCCCTGGAACATTCTATAAACATAACAATACATGATTAAAGGTGAACAACACTAAAGACAAAACCCTGGCCCAGGAACATTCTGTAAACATAATAATACATGATTAAAGGTGAAAAACACTAAAGACAAAACCCTGGCCCAGGAACATTCTGTAAACATAATACATGATTAAAGGTGAACAACACTAAAGACAAAACCCTGGCCCAGGAACATTCTGTAAACATAATACATGATTAAAGGTGAACAACACTAAAGACAAAACCCTGGCCCAGGAACATTCTGTAAACATAACAATATATGATTAAAGGTGAACAACACTAAAAGACAAAACCCTGGCCCGGGCACATTCTGTAAACATAATAATACATGATTACAGGTGAACAACACTAAAGACAAAACCCTGGCCCTGGCACATTCTATAAACATAACAATATATGATTAAAGGTGAACAACACTAAAGACAAAACCCAGGCCAGGGCACATTCTATAAACATAACAATACATGATTAAAGGTAAACAACACTAAAGACAAAACCCTGACCCAGGAAAATTATATAAACATAATACATGATTCAAGGTGAACCACACTAAAGACAAAACCCTAGCACAGGCACATTTTATAAACATAACAATACATGATTAAAGGTGAACAACACTAAAGACAAAACCCTGGCCCAGGAACATTCTGTAAACATAATACATGATTAAAGGTGAACCACATAAAAGACAAAACCCTGGCCCAGAAACATTCTGTAAACATAACAATACATGATTAAAGGTGAACAACACTAAAGACAAAACCCTGGACCAGGCACATTCTATAAACATAACAATACATGATTAAAGGTGAACAACACTAAAGACAAAACCCTGGACCAGGCACATTCTGTAAACATAACAATATATGATTAAAGGTGAACAACACTAAAGACAAAACCCTGGCCGAGGAGCATTCTGTAAACATAACAATACATGATTAAAGGTGAACAACACTAAAGACAAAACCATGGCCCAGGCACATTCTGTAAACATAACAATACATGATAAAAGGTGAACAACACTAAAGACAAATCCCCGGCCCAGGCACATTCTATAAACATAAAAATACATGATTAAAGGTGAACAACACTAAAGACAAAACCCTGGCCCAGGAATATTCTGTAAACATAACAATACATGATTAAAGGTGAACAACACTAAAGACAAAACCCTGGCCCAGAAACACTCTGTAAACATAACAATATATGATTAAAGGTGAATAACACTAAAGACAAAACCCTGGCCCAGGCACATTCTATAAACATAACAATACATGATTAAAGGTGAACAACACTAAAGACAAAACCCTGGCCCAGGAACATTCTGTAAACATAACAATATATGATTAAAGGTGAACAACACTAAAGACAAAACCCTGGCCCTGGAGCATTCTGTAAACAAAACAATACATGATTAAAGGTGAACAACACTAAAGACAAAACACTGGCCCAGGCACATTCTATAAACATAACAATATATGATTAAAAGTGAACAACACTAAAAACAAAACCCTGGCCCAAGCACATTCTATAAACATAACAATATATGATTAAAAGTGAACAACACTAAAGACAAAACCCTGACCCAGGAACATTCTATAAACATAACAATATATGATTAAAAGTGAACAACACTAAAGACAAAACCCTGGCCCAGGCACATTCTATAAACATAACAATATATGATTAAAGGTGAACAACACTTAAGACAAAACCCTGCCCCAGGCACATTCTGTAAACATAACAATATATGATTAAAGGTGAACAACACTAAAGACAAAACCCTGACCCAGGCACATTCTATAAACATAACAATATATGATTAAAGGTGAACAACACTAAACACAAAACCCTGACCCAGGCACATTCTATAAACATAACAATATATGATTAAATGTGAACAACACTAAAGACAAAACCCTGAACCAGACACTTTCTATAAAAATAAAAATATATGGTTAAAGATGAACAACACTAAAGACAAAACCCTGGCCCCAAAACATTCTATAAACATAACAATTCATGATTAAAGGTGAACAACACTAAAGACAAAACCCTGGCCAAGGCATATTCTGTAAACAAAACACAATACATGGTTAAAGGTGAACAACACTAAAAACCAAACCGTGACCCAGGCACATTCTATAAACATAACAATACATGATTAAAGGTGAACAACACAAAAGACATAACTCTGGCCCAGGCACATTCTATAAACATAACAATACATGATTAAAGGTGAATAACACTAAAAGACATAACCCTGGCCCAGGCACATTCTATAAATATAACAATACATGGTTCAAGGTGAACAACACTAAAAGACAAAACCCTGGCCCAGGCATATTCTATACATGGTGAAATGTGAACAACACTAAAGACAAAACCATGGCCCAGGAACATTCTGTAAACATAACACAATATAGGTTAAATGTGAACAACACAAAAGACAAAACCCTGGCCGAGGCACATTCTGTAAACATAACAATACATGGTTCAAGGTGAAAACACTAAAAACAAAACCCTGGCCGAGGCATATTCTGTAAACATAACAATACATGATTAAAGATGAACAACACTAAAGACAAAACCCTGGCCCAGGAACATTCTGTAAACATAACAATACATGATTAAAGGTGAACAACACTAAAGACAAAACCCTGGCCCATGCATATTCTATAAACATAACAATATATGATTAAAGGTGAACAACACTAAAAACAAAACCCTGGCCAGGGCACATTCTGTAAACATAACAATACATGATTAAAGGTGAACAACACTAAAGACAAAACCCCGGCCCAGAACATTCTGTAAACATGACAATATATGGTTAAAGGTGAACAACACTAAAGATAAAACCCTGGCCCCGGCCCAGGCACATTCTGTAAACATAACAATATATGGTTAAAGGTGAACAACACTAAAGACAACACCGGGCTGGCCCAGGAACATTCTGTAAACATAACAATATATGGTTAAAGGTGAACAACACTAAAGACAAAACCCTGGCCCAGGAACATTCTGTAAACATAACAATACATGATTAAAGGTGAACAACACTAAAGACAAAACCCTGACCCAGGCACATTCTATAAACATAACAATATATGATTAAAGGTGAACAACACTAAAGACAAAACCCTGGCCCAGGAACATTCTGTAAACATAACAATACATGATTAAAGGTGAACAATACTAAAGACAAAACACTGGCCCAGCCACATTCTATAAACATAACAATATATGATTAAAGGTGAACAATACCAAAGACACAACCCTGGCCCGGGCACATTCTATAAACATAACAATACATGATTAAAGGTGAACAACACTAAAGATAAAACCCTGGCCGAGGCACATTCTATAAACATAACAATATATGATTAACGGTGAACAATACTAAAGACAAAACCCTGGCCCAGGCACATTCTGTAAACATAATAATAACGATTAAAGGTGAACCACACTAAAGACAAAACCCTGGCCCAGGCATATTCTATAAACATAACAATATATGATTAAAGGTGAACAACACTAAAGACAAAACCCTGGCCCCGGCATACACTAAAGACAAAACCCTGGCCCAGGCATATTCTGTAAACATAACAATATATGATTAAAGGTGAACAACACTAAACACAAAACCCTGGCCGAGGCACATTCTATAAACATAATAATACACGATTAAAGGTGAATAACACTAAAGACAAAACCCTGGCCCAGGCACATTCTATAAACATAATAATACATGATTAAAGGTGAACAACACTAAACAACAAAACCCTGGCCCAGGCACATTCTATTAACATAACAATATATGATTAAAGGTGAACAACACTAAAGACAAAACCCTGGCCCAGGAACATTCTGTAAACATAACAATACATGATTAAAGGTGAACAACACTAAAGACAAAACCCTGGCGGAGGAGCATTCTGTAAACATAACAATACATGATTAAAGGTGAACAACACTAAACAACAAAACCCTGGCCCAGGCACATTCTGTAAACTTAACAATATATGATTAAAGGTGAACAACACTAAAGACAAAACCCTGGCGGAGGAGCATTCTGTAAACATAACAATACATGATTAAAGGTGAACAACACTAAAGACAAAACCCTGGCGGAGGAGCATTCTGTAAACATAACAATACATGATTAAAGGTGAACAACACTAAAGACAAAACCCTTGCCCTGGAACATTCTATAAACATAACAATACATGTTTAAAGGTGAACAACACTAAAGACATAACCCTGGCCCAGGAACATTCTGTAAACATAATAATACATGATTAAAGGTGAACAACACTAAAGACAAAACCCTGGCGGAGGAGCATTCTGTAAACATAACAATACATGATTAAAGGTGAACAACACTAAACAACAAAACCCTGGCCCAGGCACATTTTGTAAACTTAACAATACATGATAAAAGGTGAACAACACTAAAGACAAAACCCTGGCCCTGGAACATTCTATAAACATAACAATACATGATTAAAGGTGAACAACACTAAAGACAAAACCCTGGCCCAGGAACATTCTGTAAACATAATAATACATGATTAAAGGTGAAAAACACTAAAGACAAAACCCTGGCCCAGGAAAATTCTGTAAACATAATACATGATTAAAGGTGAACAACACTAAAGACAAAACCCTGGCCCAGGAACATTCTGTAAACATAATACATGATTAAAGGTGAACAACACTAAAGACAAAACCCTGGCCCAGGAACATTCTGTAAACATAATACATGATTAAAGTTAAACAACACAAAAGACGAAACCCTGGCCCAGGAACATTCTGTAAACATAACATTACATGATTAAAGGTGAACAACACTAAAGACAAAACCCATGCCCAGGAACATTCTGTAAACATAACAATACATGATTAAAGGTGAACAACACTAAAGACAAAACCCTGACCCAGGCACATTCTATAAACATAACAATACATGATTAAAGGTGAACAACACTAAAGACAAAACCCAGGCCAGGGCACATTCTATAAACATAACAATACATGATTAAAGGTAAACAACACTAAAGACAAAACCCTGGCCCAGGCACATTCTATTAACATAACAATATATGATTAAAGGTAAACAACACTAAAGACAAAACCCTGGCCCAGGCACATTCTATTAACATAACAATACATGATTAAAGGTAAACAACACTAAAGACAAAACCCTGGCCCAGGCACATTCTATTAACATAACAATATATGATTAAAGGTAAACAACACTAAAGACAAAACCCTGGCCCAGGAAAATTCTATAAACATAACAATATATGATTAAAGGTGAACAACACTAAAGACAAAACCCTGGCCCAGGATCATTCTGTAAACATAACAATACATGATTAAAGGTGAACAACACTAAAGACAAAACCCTGGCCCAGGCACATTCTATAAACATAACAATATATGATTAAAGGTGAACAACACTAAAAGACAAAACCCTGACCCAGGAACATTCTGTAAACATAACATTACATGATTAAAGGTGAACAACACTAAAGACAAAACCCTGACCCAGGAACATTCTGTAAACATAACATTACATGATTAAAGGTGAACAACACTAAAGACAAAACCCTGGCCCAGGCACATTCTATAAACATAACAATATATGATTAAAGGTGAACAACACTAAAAGACAAAACCCTGGCACGGGCACATTCTGTAAACATAATAATACATGATTAAAGGTGAACAACACTAAAGACAAAACCCTGGCCCTGGCACATTCTATAAACATAATAATATATGATTAAAGGTGAACAACACTAAAGACAAAACCCAGGCCAGGGCCCATCTATAAACATAACAATACATGATTAAAGGTAAACAACACTAAAGACAAAACCCTGGCCCAGGAAAATTATATAAACATAATACATGATTAAAGGTGAACCACACTAAAGACAAAACCCTAGCACAGGCACATTTTATAAACATAACAATACATGATTAAAGGTGAACAACACTAAAGACAAAACCCTGGCCCAGAAACATTCTGTAAACATAACAATACATGATTAAAGGTGAACGACACTAAAGACAAAACCCTGGACCAGGCACATTCTATAAACATAACAATACATGATTAAAGGTGAACAACACTAAAGACAAAACCCTGGCCCAGGAACATTCTGTAAACATAACAATATATGAGTAAAGGTGAACAACACTAAAGACAAAACCGTGGCCGAGGAGCATTCTGTAAACATAACAATACATGATTAAAGGTGAACAACACTAAAGACAAAACCATGGCCCAGGCACATTCTGTAAACATAACAATACATGATAAAAGGTGAACAATACTAAAGACAAATCCCCGGCCCAGGCACATTCTATAAACATAAAAATACATGATTAAAGGTGAACAACACTAAAGACAAAACTCTGGCCCAGGAACATTCTGTAAACATAACAATACATGATTAAAGGTGAACAACACTAAAGACAAAACCCTGACCCAGAAACACTCTGTAAACATAACAATATATGATTAAAAGTGAATAACACTAAAGACAAAACCCTGGCCCAGGCACATTCTATAAACATAACAATACATGATTAAAGGTGAACAACACTAAAGACAAAACCCTGGCCCAGGAACATTCTGTAAACATAACAATATATGATTAAAGGTGAACAACACTAAAGACAAAACCCTGGCCCTGGAGCATTCTGTAAACATAACAATACATGATTAAAGGTGAACAACACTAAAGACAAAACCCTGGCCCAGGCACATTCTATAAACATAACAATATATGATTAAAAGTGAACAACACTAAAAACAAAACCCTGGCCCAGGCACATTCTGTAAACATAACAATACATGATTAAAGGTGAACAACACTAAAGACAAAACCCTGCCCCAGGCACATTCTATAAACATAACAATATATGATTAAAGGTGAACAACACTAAAGACAAAACCCTGCCCCAGGCACATTCTGTAAACATAACAATATATGATTAAAGGTGAACAACACTAAAGACAAAACCCTGACCCAGGCACATTCTATAAACATAACAATATATGATTAAAGGTGAACAACACTAAAGACAAAACCCTGACCCAGGCACATTCTATAAACATAACAATATATGATTAAATGTGAACAACACTAAAGACAAAACCCTGAACCAGACACATTCTATAAACATAACAATATATCATTAAAGGTGAACAACACTAAAGACAAAACCCTGACCCAGGCACATTCTATAAAAATAACAATATATGGTTAAAGGTGAACAACACTAAAGACAAAACCCTGGCCCCAAAACATTCTATAACCATAACAATTCATGATTAAAGGTGAACAACACTAAAGATAAAACCCTGGCCAAGGCATATTCTGTAAACAAAACACAATACATGGTTAAAGGTGAACAATACTAAAGACAAAACCCTGACCCAGGCACATTCTATAAACATAGCAATACATGATTAAAGGTGAACAACACAAAAGACATAACTCTGGCCAAGGCACATTCTATAAACATAACAATACATGATTAAAGGTGAATAACACTAAAAGACATAACCCTGGCCAAGGCACATTCTATAAACATAACAATACATGGTTCAAGGTGAACATCACTAAAAGACAAAACCCTGGCCCAGGCATATTCTATACATGGTGAAATGTGAACAACACTAAAGACAAAACCATGGCCCAGGAACATTCTGTAAACATAACAATATATGATTAAAGGTGAACAACACTAAAGACAAAACCCTGACCCAGGAACATTCTATAAACATAACAATACATGATTATAGGTGAACAACACTAAAGACAAAACCCAGGCCCAGGAACATTCTGTAAACATAACAATACATGATTAAAGGTGAACAACACTAAAGACAAAACCCTGGCCAAGGAACATTCTGTAAACAAAACACAATACATGGTTTAAGGTGAACAACACTAAACAACAAAACCCTGGCCCAGGCACATTCTGTAAACATAACAATACATGATTAAAGGTGAACAACACTAAAGACAAAACTCTGGCCCAGGAACATTCTGTAAACATAACAATACATGATTAAAGGTGAACAACACTAAAGACAAAACCCTGGCCCAGGAACATTCTGTAAACATAACAATATATGATTAAAGGTGAACAACACTAAAGACAAAACCCTGACCCAGGCACATTCTGTAAACATAACAATACATGATTAAAGGTGAACAACACTAAAGACAAAACCCTGGCCGAGGCATATTCTGTAAACATAACAATACATGATTAAAGGCGAACAACACTAAAGACAAAACCATGGCCCAGGCACATTCTATAAACATAACAATACATGATTAAAGGCGAACAACACTAAAGACAAAACCCTGGCCCAGGCACATTCTATAAACATAACAATACATGATTAAAGGTGAACAACACTAAAGACAAAACCCTGACCCAGGAACATTCTATAAACATAACAATACATGATTAAAGGTGAACAACACTAAAGACAAAACCCAGGCCCAGGAACATTCTGTAAACATAACAATATATGATTAAAGGTGAACAACACTAAAGACAAAACCCTGGCCCCAAAACATTCTGTAAACATAATACATGATTAAAGGTGAACCACACTAAAGACAAAACCCTAGCACAGGCACATTTTATAAACATAACAATACATGATTAAAGGTGAACAACACTAAAGACAAAACCCTGGCCCAGGAACATTCTGTAAACATAACAATATATGATTAAAGGTGAACAACACTAAAGACAAAACCCTGGCCCTGGAGCATTCTGTAAACATAACACAATACATGATTAAAGGTGAACAACACTAAAGACAAAACCCTGGCCCAGGCACATTCTGTAAACATAACAATACATGATTAAAGGTGAACAACACTAAAGACAAAACCCTGGCCCAGGAACATTCTGTAAACATAACAATATATGATTAAAGGTGAACAACACTAAAGACAAAACCCTGGCCCTGGAGCATTCTGTAAACATAACAATACATGATTAAAGGTGAACAACACTAAAGACAAAACCCTGGCCCAGGCACATTCTATAAACATAACAATATATGATTAAAAGTGAACAACACTAAAAACAAAACCCTGGCCCAGGCACATTCTGTAAACATAACAATATATGATTAAAGGTGAACAACACTAAAGACAAAACCCTGCCCCAGGCACATTCTATAAACATAACAATATATGATTAAAGGTGAACAACACTAAAGACAAAACCCTGACCCAGGCTCATTCTGTAAACATAACAATATATGATTAAAGGTGAACAACACTAAAGACAAAACCCTGACCCAGGCACATTCTATAAACATAACAATATATGATTAAAGGTGAACAACACTAAACACAAAAACCCTGACTCAGGCACATTCTATAAACATAACAATATATGATTAAATGTGAACAACACTAAAGACAAAACCCTGAACCAGACACATTCTATAAACATAACAATATATGATTAAAGGTGAACAACACTAAAGACAAAACCCTGACCCAGGCACATTCTATAAAAATAACAATATATGGTTAAAGGTGAACAACACTAAAGACAAAACCCTGGCACCAAAACATTCTATAAACATAACAATTCATGATTAAAGGTGAACAACACTAAAGACAAAACCCTGGCCAAGGCATATTCTGTAAACAAAACACAATACATGGTTAAAGGTGAACAACACTAAAAACCAAACCGTGACCCAAGCACATTCTATAAACATAATAATACATGATTAAAGGTGAATAACACTAAAAGACATAACCCTGGCCAAGGCACATTCTATAAACATAACAATACATGGTTCAAGGTGAACATCACTAAAAGACAAAACCCTGGCCCAGGCATATTCTATACATGGTGAAATGTGAACAACACTAAAGACAAAACCATGGCCCAGGAACATTCTGTAAACATAACACAATATTGGTTAAATGTGAACAACACAAAAGACAAAACCCTGGCCGAGGCACTTTCTGTAAACATAACAATACATGGTTCAAGGTGAAAACACTAAAGACAAAACCCTGGCCGAGGCATATTCTGTAAACATAACAATACATGATTAAAGGTGAACAACACTAAAGACAAAACCCTGGCCCAGGAACATTCTATAAACATAACAATATATCATTAAAGGTGAACAACACTAAAGACAAAACCCTGGCCCAGGCACATTCTATAAACATAACAATATATGATTAAAGGTGAACAACAGTAAAGACAAAACCCTGGCCCAGGCACATTCTATAAACATAACAATATATGATTAAAGGTGAACAACACTAAAGACAAAACCCTGGCCCAGGAACATTCTGTAAACATAACAATACATGATTAAAGGTGAACAACACTAAAGACAAAACCCTGGCCGAGGAGCATTCTGTAAACAAAACAATACATGATTAAAGGTGAACAACACTAAAGAAAACACCCTGGCCCAGGCACATTCTATAAACATAACAATACATGATTAAAGGTGAACAACACTAAAGACAAAACCCCGGCCCAGGCACATTCTGTAAACATAACAATACATGATTAAAGGTGAACAACATTAAAGACAAAACCCTGCCCTGGAACATTCTGTAAACATAACAATACATGTTTAAAGGTGAACAACACTAAAAACAAAACTCTGACCCAGGAACATTCTATAAACATAACAATACATGGTTAAAGGTGAAAAATACTAAAGACAAAACCCTGGCCCATTTAAATTCTGTAAATATAACAATACATGAATAAAGGTGAACAACACTAAAGAAAACACCCTGGCCCAGGCATACTCTGAAAACATAACACAATACATGGTCAAAGGTGAACAACACTAAAAACAAAACCCTGGCCCAGGATCATTCTGTAAACATAACAATACATGATTAAAGGTGAACAACACTAAAGACAAAACCCTGACCCAGGAACATTCTATAAACATAACAATACATGATTAAAGGTGAACAACACTAAAGACAAAACCCAGGCCCAGGAACATTCTGTAAACATAACAATACATGATTAAAGGTGAACAACACTAAAGACAAAACCCTGGCCAAGGAACATTCTGTAAACAAAACACAATACATGGTTAAAGGTGAACAACACTAAACAACAAAACCCTGGCCCAGGCACATTCTGTAAACATAACTCAATACATGGTTAAAGGTGAACAACACTAAACGACAAAACCCTGGCCAAGGCATATTCTGTAAACATAACAATATATGATTAAAGGTGAACAACACTAAAGACAAAACCCTGGCCGAGGCACATTCTGTAAACATAACAATACATGATTAAAGGTGAACAATACTAAAGACAAAACTCTGGCCCAGGAACATTCTGTAAACATAACAATACATGATTAAAGGTGAACAATACTAAAGACAAAACCCTGGCCCAGGAACATTCTGTAAACATAACAATATATGATTAAAGGTGAACAACATTAAAGACAAAACCCTGACCCAGGCACATTCTGTAAACATAACAATACATGATTAAAGGTGAACAACACTAAAGACAAAACCCTGGCCCAGGCATATTCTGTAAACATAACAATACATGATTAAAGGTGAACAACACTAAAGACAAAACCCTGGCCCAGGCACATTCTATAAACATAACAATACATGATTAAAGGCGAACAACACTAAAGACAAAACCCTGGCCCAGGCACATTCTATAAACATAACAATACATGATTAAAGGTGAACAACACTAAAGACAAAACCCTGGCCCAGGATCATTCTGTAAACATAACAATACATGATTAAAGGTGAACAACACTAAAGACAAAACCCTGACCCAGGAACATTCTATAAACATAACAATACATGATTAAAGGTGAACAACACTAAAGACAAAACCCAGGCCCAGGAACATTCTGTAAACATAACAATACATGATTAAAGGTGAACAACACTAAAGACAAAACCCAGGCCCAGGAACATTCTGTAAACATAACAATACATGATTAAAGGTGAACAACACTAAAGACAAAACCCTGGCCCAGGAACATTCTGTAAACATAACAATACATGATTAAAGGTGAACAACACTAAAGACAAAACCCTGGCCAAGGAACATTCTGTAAACATAACAATATATGATTAAAGGTGAACAACACTAAAGACAAAACCCTGGCCCAGGAACATTCTGTAAACATAACAATACATGTTTAAAGGTGAACAACACTAAAGACAAAACCCTGGTCAAGGAACATTCTGTAAACATAACAATATATGATTAAAGGTGAACAACACTAAAGAGAAAACACTGGCCCAGGAACATTCTGTAAACATAACAATACATGATTAAAGGTGAACAACACTAAAGACAAAACCCAGGCCCAGGCACATTCTATAAACATAACACAATACATGATTAAAGGTGAACAACACTAAAGACAAAACCCAGGCCCAGGAACATTCTGTAAACATAACACAATACATGATTAAAGGTGAACAACACTAAAGACAAAACCCAGGCCCAGGAACATTCTGTAAACATAACACAATACATGATTAAAGGTAAACAACACTAAAGACAAAACCCTGGCCCAGGCACATTCTGTAAACATAACAATACATGGTTAAATGTGAAAAACACTAAAGACAAAACCCTGGCCCAGGCACATTCGGTAAACATAACAATACATGATTAAAGGTGAACAACACTAAAAGACAAAACCCTGGCCCAGGCACATTCTGTAAACATAACAATACATCATTAAAGGTGAACAACACTAAAAGACAAAACCCTGGCCCAGGGACATTCTGGAAACATAACAATACATGATTAAAGGTGAACAACACTAAACGACATAACCCTGGCCCAGGAACATTCTGTAAACATAACAATATATGATTAAAGGTGAACAACACTAAAGACAAAACCCTGGCCCAGGAACATTCTATAAACATAACAATACATGATTAAAGGTGAACAACACTAAAAGACAAAACCCTGGCCCAGGCACATTCTATAAACATAACAATACATGGTTCAAGGTGAACAACACTAAAAGACAAAACCCTGGCCCAGGCATATTCTATAAACATAACAATACATGGCTAAAGGTGAACAACACTAAAGACAAAACCCTGGCCCAGGAATATTCTGTAAACATAACAATATATGATTAAAGGTGAACAACACTAAAGACAAAACCGCGGCCCAGGCACATTCTATAAACATAACAATACATGGTTAAAGGTGAATAACACTAAAGACAAAACCCAGGCCCAGGCACATTCTGTAAACGTAACAATACATGATTAAAGGTGAACAACACTAAAGACAAAACCTTGGTCCAGGAACATTCTGTAAACATAACAATACATGGTTAAAGGTGTACAACACTAAAGACAAAACCCTGGCCAAGGAGCATTCTGTAAACATAACAATACATGATTAAAGGTGAACAACACTAAATACAAGACCCTGGACCAGGCACATTCTGTAAACATAACAATACATGATTTAAGGTGAACAACACTAAAAGACAAAACCCTGGCCCAGGGACATTCTGGAAACATAACAATACATGATTAAAGGTGAACAACACTAAACGACATAACCCTGGCCGAGGAACATTCTGTAAACATAACAATATATGATTAAAGGTGAACAACACTAAAGACAAAACCCTGACCCAGGAACATTCTGTAAACATAACAATACATGATTAAAGGTGAACAACACTAAAGACAAAACTCTGGCCCAGGAAAATTCTGTAAACATAACAATACATGATTAAAGGTGAACAACACTAAAGACAAAATCATGGCCCAGGAACATTCTGTAAACATAACAATATATGATTAAAGGTGAACAACACTAAAGACAAAACCTTGACCCAGACACATTCTGTAAACATAACAATACATGATTAAAGGTGAACAACACTAAAGACAAAACCCTGGCCAAGGCATATTCTGTAAACATAACAATACATGATTAAAGGCGAACAACACTAAAGACAAAACCCTGGCCCAGGCACATTCTATAAACATAACAATACATGATTAAAGGTGAACAACACTAAAGATAAAACCCTGGCCCAGGATCATTCTGTAAACATAACAATACATGATTAAAGGTGAACAACACTAAAGACAAAACCCTGACCCAGGAACATTCTATAAACATAACAATACATGATTAAAGGTGAACAACACTAAAGACAAAACCCAGGCCCAGGAACATTCTATAAACATAACAATACATGATTAAAGGTGAACAACACTAAAGACAAAACCCAGGTCCAGGAACATTCTGTAAACATAACAATATATGATTAAAGGTGAACAACACTAAAGACAAAACCCTGGCCCAGGAACATTCTGTAAACATAACAATACATGTTTAAAGGTGAACAACACTAAAGACAAAACCCTGGCCAAGGAACATTCTGTAAACATAACAATATATGATTAAAGGTGAACAACACTAAAGAGAAAACACTGGCCCAGGAACATTCTGTAAACATAACAATACATGATTAAAGGTGAACAACACTAAAGACAAAACCCTGGCCCAGGCACATTCTATAAACATAACAATACATGATTAAAGGTGAACAACACTAAAGACAAAACCCAGGCCCAGTAACATTCTGTAAACATAACACAATACATGATTAAAGGTGAACAACACTAAAGACAAAACCCTGGCCCAGGAACATTCTGTAAACATAACACAATACATGATTAAAGGTGAACAACACTAAAGACAAAACCCAGGCCCAGGAACATTCTGTAAATATAACACAATACATGATTAAAGGTGAACAACACTAAAGACAAATCCCGGGCCCAGGAACATTCTGTAAACATAACACAATACATGATTAAAGGTAAACAACACTAAAGACAAAACCCTGGCCCAGGAGCATTCTGTAAACATAACAATACATGATTAAAGGTGAACAACACTAAAGACAAAACCCTGGCCCAGGAACATTCTATAAACATAACAATACATGATTAAAGGTGAACAACACTAAAGACAAAACCCAGGCCCAGGAACATTCTGTAAACATAACAATATATGATTAAAGGTGAACAACACTAAAGACAAAACCCTGGCCCAGGAACATTCTGTAAACATAACAATACATTATTAAAGGTGAACAACACTAAAGACAAAACCCAGGCCCAGGAGCATTCTGTAAACATAACAATATATGATTAAAGGTGAACAACACTAAAGACAAAACCCTGGCCCAGGAACATTCTGTAAACATAACAATATATGATTAAAGGTGAACAACACTAAAGACAAAACCCGGGCCCAGGAACATTCTGTAAACATAACACAATACATGATTAAAGGTGAACAACACTAAAGACAAAACCCAGGCCCAGGAACATTCTATAAACATAACAATACATGATTGAAGGTGAACAACACTAAAGACAAAACCCTGGACCAGGCACAGTCTGTAAACATAACAATGCATGATTAAATGTGAACAACACTAAAAGGCAAAACCCTGGCGCAGGCAAATTCTGTAAACATAACAAAACATGGTTAAAGGTGAACAACACTAAACAACAAATCCCTTGCCTATGCACATTCAGTAAACATAACAATACATGGTTAGAGGTGAACAACACAAAATAAAAACACCCAGCTGAGGCATATTCTTTAAAAATAAAATTACATGGTTAAAAGTGAACAACACTCAGCAAAAAAAACCCTCGGCCTAGGCACATACATTCTGAAAACATAACAATACATGGTTAAAAGCGAAGAACACTAAATTACAAAACCCCGGCCCAGGCACACTCTGTAAACGTAATAATATATGGTTATAAGTGAACAACACTAAGTAACAACACATGAGCAAAAGTATTCAATGACTGCCACTTCATTAATATATGCCATATCAGTTTCTAACATTCAACTTCCAATATAAGTAGAAACTATTAAAACTGCCATCTGCAATCACTAATCACTATGTAAATTACAAACCATTTATACATCAAGTTGTTTGTCAGTATAAGTACCACAATTCAATTGATAATACACATAACACAAGTATTATGTTCCTATTTGTACTCAATAATGGGGTTTTAACACAATAAACAAAAGTAATCTACAACTTCCACTTCATTGATACACTGTAACATTTCAAACTTCCAATTCTCAATATAAGCAGAAACCATTAAAACTGCCATCCACAATCACTAATCATTATGTTAATTCCAAACCTCTTATACATCAAGTTTCAATTGTTTGTTAGTATAAGTATCACAATCAAATAATACACATAACACAAGTATTATTTTCCTATTCGTACACACTAATGGGGTTAAACTCAATAAGCAAAAGTAATCAACAACTTCCACTTCATTGATACAAAACAGTTTTTTCAAACTTCCAACTCCAAATATAAGCAGAAACTATTAAAACTGCCGGCTGCAATCACAAAATCACTAAGTAAATTCAAAACCTCTTATACTTTAAGTTGTTTGTCAGTATACGTAGCAAAATTGAATTTATTATACACATAACACAAGTATTATGTTCCTTTTTGTACACAATAATGGGGTTTTAATTCAATAAGCAAAAACAATCAACTTCCACTTCATTGATATAAAACTTCCAACTCCCAACATAAGCAGAAACTATTAAAACTGTGGTCCGTAATCACTAAATCACTAAAAAAATTCAAAACCTGACTTATACATCAACTTGCTTGTCAGTATATTATATAGTACCACAATTCAATTTATAATACACATAACACAAGAATTATGTTCCTATTTGTACACACTAATGAGGTTTTAACTCAATTAGCAAAAAAATCAACAACTTCCACTTCATTCATATACAACAGTTTTTTCAAACTTCCAACATACAATACAAGCAGAAACTATTAAAACTGGCGGCTGCAATCACTAAATCACTATGTGAATTCCAAACCTCTTATACATCAAGTTGTTTGTCAGTTAAAGTTCCAGAATTTAACTTATAATAGACATAACACAATTATTATGTTCCTATTTGTACACAACAATGAGGTTTAAACTCAATAAGCAAAAGTAATCACTATCAACAACTTCCACTTCATTGATGTATACTGTTAAACAGTTTTTTTTAAACTTCCAACACCAAATATAAGCAGAAACTCTTAAAACTGCCATCTGCAATCACTAAATCACTATGTAAATTCAAAACCTCACATACATCAAGATGTTTGTCAGTATAAATACCACAATTCAATTTGTAATACAGATAACACAAGTACCGCTCAAGTCAAACTCCCCGCCTGACAAGGTCTTCAGAGCAGGTCAGGGGCAGCGGTGATTCAATTCGCAAAAGTAATCTTCAAATTTCCACCTAATTGATGCATAACAGTTTTTTCAAACTTCCAACTCCCATTAATTTAAGCAGAAACTATTAAAACTGCCGGCTGCAATCACTTAATCACTAAGTAAATTCCAAACCTCTTATACATCAAGTTGTTTGTCAGTATAAGTACCACAATTCAATTTATAATACTCATAACACAATAATTATCATTTATGGGCCTATTCGTACACACTAATGGGGTTTAAACTCAATAAGCAAAAGTAATCAACAACTTCCACTTCATTGACACAAAACAGTTTTTTCAAACTTCCAACTCCCAATATAAGCAGAAACTATTAAAACTGCCTTTCACTATCACTTAATCACTATGTTAATTCCAAACCTCTTATACATCAAGATGTTTGTCAGTATGAATACCACAATTCAATTTGTAATACAGGTAAAACAAGTATTATGTTCCTTTTGTACACAATAATGAGGTACATTTTAACTCAATTAGCAAAAAAAATCAACAACTTCCACTTCATTGATACATCAATTAGCAAAAAAAACACAACAACTTCCACTTCATTGATACATCAATTAGCAAAAAAAATCAACAACTTCCACTTCATTGATACATCAATTAGCAAAAAAAAAACAACAACTTCCACTTCATTGATACACAACAGTTTTTTCCAACTTCCATATAAGCAGAAACTACTAAAACTGCCGGCCGCAATCACTAAATCACCATGTAAATTTCAAACCTTTTATACATCAAGTTTCAATTTTTTGTTAGTATTAGTACCACAATTCAATTTGTAATACACATAACACAAGTACCGCTCAAGTCAAACTCCCCGTCTGACAAGGTCTTCAGAGCAGGTCAGGGGCAGCGGTGAGAAATTAGCAAAAGTTATCTTCAAAATTCCACCTAATTGATGCATAAAAGTTTTTTCAAACTTCCAACTCCCATTAATTTAAGCAGAAACTATTAAAACTGCCGGCTGCAATCACTAAATCACTAGATGTAAATTCAAAACCTCATATACATCAAGTTGTTTGTCAGTATAAGTACTACAATTCAATTTATAATACACATTTATAACACAATTATTATCATTTATCTTCCACTTCATTGATATAAAACAGTTTTTTCAAACTTCCAACTCCCATTAATTTAAGCAGAAACTATTAAAACTGCCGGCTGCAATCACTTAATAACTAAGTAAATTCAAAACCTCTTATACATCAAGTTGTTTGTCAGTATAAGTACCACAATTCAATTTATAATACACATCACACAATTATTATCATTTATGGGCCTATTCGTACACACTAATGGGGGTTAAACTCAATAAGCAAAAGTAATCAACAACTTCCACTTCATTGATACAAAACAGTTTTTTCAAACATTACATTGTAAGCAGAAACTATTAAAACTGCCATCCCCAATCACTAAATCACTATGTAAATTCAAAACCTCACATACATCAAGATGTTTGTCAGTATAAATACCACATTCAAATTGTAATACATGTAAAACAAGTATTATGTTCCTTTTGTACACAATAATGAGGTACATTTTAACTCAATTAGCAAAAAAAATCAACAACTTCCACTTCACTGATACATCAATTAGCAAAAAAAAAAATCAACAACTTCCACTTCATTGATACACAACAGTTTTTTCCAACTTCCATATAAGCAGAAACTACTAAAACTGCCGGCCGCAATCACTAAATCACCATGTAAATTTCAAACCTTTTATACATCAAGTTTCAATTGTTTGTTAGTATTAGTACCACAATTCAATTTATAATACAGATAACGCAAGTACCCCCCAAGTCAAACTCCCCCCCCCCCCCAACAAGGTCTTCAGAGCAGGTCAGGGGCAGCAGTGACTAATTAGCAAATGTAATCTTCAAAATTCCACCTAATTGATGCATAACAGTTTTTCAAACTTCCAACTCCAAATTTCAGCAGCAGAAACTATTAAAACTGCCAGCTGCAATCACTAAATCACTATGTAATTTCCAAACCTCTTAAACATCAAGTTGTTTGTCAGTATAAGTACCACAATTCAATCTATAATACACATACCTCAAGTATGATGTTCCTATTTGTACACAATAATTAGGTTTTAACTCAGTTAGCAAAAGTAATCAACAACTTCCACTTCATTGATACAAAACAGTTTTTTCATACTTCCATATAAGCATCTAGACTATTAAAACTGCTGTCCGCAATCACTAAATCACTAAGTAAATTTCAAACCACTCATACACCAAGTTGTTTGTCAGTATAAGTAACACAATTCATTTTACATTAAACATAACACAAGTATTATGTTCCTATTTGTACACAATAATGAGGTTTATTTGAACTCAATTAGCAAAAATAATCAACAACTTTCACTGCATTGATACAAAACAGTTTTTTCAAACTTGCAATATCCAATTTTTCAAAATCACCACTTCCGATAAAATCAGAAATTACTAAAAATGCTGCCAAGCATTTTCTGTCATAACATAAATTGCAGGTCGGAGCTTTTCTAAATATTATAAACTTCAAAATGCAAACATTACTGTTTCAGGCCTAATTTGCAATCATCAATTGAAAATCAAAAATAAATCAGAAAAACTACTGAGAGGAATCATGATAATCTCAACTATGGTAATTAAATTGAAAAGAAAACACTTGAGGCAAAACAAATACTGAGAAAGCCTGTTTAGTAATATTGTAAAATGGTAACTGACAAAAATTATAAACAAGTTTAAAAGGACAGAAAAATGGATGGAATTGAAATTTTAATCTCAGCCATGTCAACAATCCAGACGGGCTTGGTTTATTTGGAAATGAACAAGCCCTACAGGCAATTTTACATCGGGCTTGAAGGCTTAAGTAATATATACATCAACTATTTTGTGAGTATAAAAACCACAATTTAAATTATAATCCACCTGCAAATGTTTTACACTATTTCATTGCCCCGTCATTAAAGATATATCTCTGAATTAAAATTCAAAAACCTGCCAGTTGATGATTCAACTTGTATGTCCCTTTTAGTAATTTGCACCAAAAGGATCTTAATATATACATTGTTCCGTAGTGTACTTCTAAGAAAAAGCAAGTTTAACCTATGCTGGATCTCTTTAAGTCTTTAAAACTAGAAATATTTCTATGAAACACTTCTTAGTATATGATTCACTTGCATAAAACAATATTTCATCACATGCATATATTCATTGTGAATTTCGGGGGACCGGGATTGGATAAAATTACAGTGGATCCCCCCCCCCCACCAGGGGATATGTCATGTATGAGTCATAAAAAATGGAACTGTTGTATTATAAAATTTCAAGCAATTTACCAAAATTGGATTCTTTTACATCAATTGGCTTATGTAATATGACTATATATTTTTTGAATTATCAAAACTGGTTCCATTTAGTGTATGGAAAATGGTATTTTTACCCAAACTGGATCACTTTAAGTCAATTTGTTCATTTCAATATGTGTTCACGGCTTTAGAGATATCAAAAAAACTGAGTTATGATTTTAGCCAGTATTTAACAAATTGGTCATTTTCAACATGATCTGATTTTGAACCCCCTCCATCTTTTAATAAAGAGTAAATATTCCCTCTTAACCTCCAACAATTTCTAAACAGAGTGGTCGGAGCATTTTTGATCAAGTAATTAAATGCAGCAGTGAATTGTAATCATGGCCCTCCCAGGTCCAGGTAATAGCGTGACTTTCAGTCCAGCCAACCCCGGGTAAAATTCCCGTCCTGCGGGGATGAACTGATGGTAAAATCCCAGCCAAATGCACCCCCACCCCAGGGATCCCAAGTAAGGCCCATTTCCAGCTAAATTGTGTGCGAAGACAAAACCACTGCATTCACTCGGCACTGCAAGGCCACCTGAAAGGTAAAAACACGGCAAATTTCCCCGGCTATCCCCGGACCTGGGGGGGGGGGGGGGGGGGGCAGGGGCGGATCCAGGAATCAACGTTAGAGGGGGCGTAGCTTAGGGGCGCAACCTTTTGACATGCACCCCTCCCTCTGAACCGAAAGTGTATGGCATAAACTGTTTGCATATGGATTGGGGGTTAAGCAATCAAGAAAAAATAACAATTTGTAGTTGGAAATGATGCATTATTGGCGTATTTTATTATTTTTTATCTCCTAAATTGACATAAAATGTAAACTTTGACGATTTTAGAGGGGGCGCGCGCCGGATGCGCCCCCCTCTAAATCCGCTAGTGGGGGGGGGGGGGGTTACAATTGACTGGTGCATAAACGATAACTGTAAATCATTGTCTAATGTACATGTAGTAATGATTATTTTAACAACAAAAACATCACCACAAAAGATGTTAAAAAGACCATTCTGATAATGGTCCTTTATGTTTGTATACCAAAGTATAATTTTCTATGTGAACTTACCGGTTTATCTTTGTTTTTTGCTTATTATTTGCACACGTGTGTCTTTTTCTCCCAGACTGATTTTCAACTTCTAAGGGACATAACTGTAAAAGGCTACAGTACACTAAATCGTGAAATCCCTATGATTTAACTGGCGTTGATTACCTGCCCCAAGAACCTGTATTATATTCGGGTACAGTATGCACGGAACCTGAAGAATGTGTGTGTGCTTTATAAATACACAAATGTATTGTGTGATGATGTCTACGTGACAAAACTGGATACATGTACTTGCATCTTTGTATCTTATTTAAACAAGAAATTGTGTTATTCACATATCTGTTGAGTACCGTACGGTACTGGATATATAGTTTACATTTGAAAATGGCAAATAGAATGTTCCACTACCCGCAAGTCACAAAAGTAGTTAAAAAATACATTGACCAGTGAAAAAAAATCATGCAATTGTAAATTTCTTCCTTTTTATGGACGATGTCCTGAAATTCCGTAATAAATGTCTCAAATCCATGTAGAAAATGAAAGAAAACTGCAGTTATATAAAAACTCATTAGAAAACTAGCAAAGATAAAATAACAAAAGAAGGCACTTAATAAGTAACAAACAAAGGTATTTTTACTCACAAATCTGTGGAAAATGTACTCGTACTTGTATCTCTTCGGCGTGGTTACCATGGTAATGCGTCGGCCGAACGTCCGCACAACGAGCCCGCGTTCGAATCTGGTGACCACTTTAATTATGATATGGCCAAAATGGCAGTCTCTGTATAGCATTACCAACAGGATGGTTAAAACAAATGGAATTTTCCACCACCTTAAAATCCATTTTCATTTGCCAAATCCTTACACAAAAAGTCACTGTATTTTTCTCTGTTTCTGTCACAAATGCATATAAACCCAAAGTCCTGCGAGCGAGTCTATAACGGTATCCAACTCTGGCATCGACACCATGACAACACAAGGTGCATACGTCCGTACAACAATCCCGGGTTCGAACCTGGTGCTGACTGGTTCGAGCAAATAAAATGCCCCACCACTTCAACATTGAAAACTAACGCGAGTATATCAGAGAACCTACACCAGTACAAAACACATACATATGTGAATATATGTCTTCCTGAAATGTTTATTACGTTTATTATTATTAAATAAATAGTCGTATTCGTCTTTCTGAAAAAAAATCTTAAATAAGATCAACATCCATTTACAAATGATAAAACAAAACTGCAGGTAATTCAAGAACAAAATTGGCACAAGAAAATAAATTTTAAAGTTGACTGTACTTTCTGAATCGAAATCAATTACAATAGGCTGTTTTACTCACATATCTGTTGAAAACTGTATATCTAACACGCAAGAACATTTCACTGGTCGGCAGACGTCACTGTGTTTACACTGCTACCGTCAACGTTCCCCTTGTGCGGAAATGCTCAGCTCTTCTGAAAAAGATAAAGGATGACAATACTACTTAGTAATTTAAACCAGACCTTCAACATTACAATTCACAGATTATACTCATGAACATGTATGTTTAAACTAAAATCTGCTAAATGCACATCAGATTCACATCAATGCGATTAGAAATAATGGCATAAATGGTTAAAAAACAAATACTGACTTTCCGAAGATTGAATAAAGCAAGTTAGATATTCTTCAATCTGAACACTTGACGTTCAATTTAAAGTTTCCCTCTAGAAATGACCAAACACCTTCAAACACGTGACTGATTTTAAGCTCGCGAAAGTAATTATAGGATTACCAGGTTAACTTTACCAAAAGGAACAAATTAGACTTCTATACAAAAATATACACAAATCCGCCGCTAGCGTTTAAATGCAATGTATGACCATTTGATTGACTAATTTAAATAGTGAATATAACCCTTGATCAACTTTCAACGAGGGTCCCTTTTCACGCAAAGAAGGGACATTAATTAACAGAACAGAATATTTATTAGACTTGAGCATAACAAGCTTATCGTCATAATAACACATATACATACAAAACACACACACACACACGCACGCGCGCACACACACACATATATATATATATGTGGCATGCAACAATTTTAACACAAAGCATATTATACGATAAATTTATTTGATTTTATTGTTTCTGGGATATGAATGAATTTTTTATTATATCATATATTTTATTTGAATATTACATTCAATCGGACATTATTTAAAATTGATCAAACAGTAATCACGTATTTGGTTATGTATATAACCACATATGACTGCGTATAATGGGTAATGCAAGTGCAATTGATTACATCGTAAGGACAAGGAAAAAGATGCAAGCATGTAACAAAATAACAAAACATAGGGAAAATACAAACAATATGAGTTTCTACCCTATCAAAAAAGATAGGAAACATCCATGACACATAGATTATATCAAAGAATCACGAAGTTTGAACGCCTTATCACAATAAATTGCTAATTTTCTAATGAGTATTTTATTACTACTTTGCATCAATAAAATATATTTAAGAACAAAATGGAATTCGTCCTCAATATCATTTAAAATGCACAATGTACATTTTCTTTCATGTCTAGAAATTTTATTCAGTCGACCTATCTCTATATTTAATATATGCGAAGACAAACGTAATTAAGCCAGAACTATTATAACGTGCGCCGTCAACCAAGGCCAACAGATCCCTTCATAGAAGAGCATGCTCGACCGTGAAGGGGTCCACTGGTGTTTATATACAGTAAATTCTATATCCACACAGAACCCAGGCTTTGCTAATTTGCATATTACCAACCAAGTTAACATACGTACTATGAACGTACTTCCGTTTATAACGGAATGTTATACTATGAACGCACATCCGCCGCCTACAGCGGACCGTTACACTATATTTTTGTTCAAAACTAGCCGGGATCAGTTCTATTCGTGAAATACTGATCCGTCAACACGTTGAACAGAAAAAAACAATATCTGTGGTCAATTTTCGACGATGTCAAAATTGAATGTTACACCGGCGTTAACATAAACACACACTTAGATATTTAATATGCATTGCGTAGTGTGTTTGATGTTTCTCTTTCTATTGACGTTTTGACAATTTGATTTAATAAGAGTTGCACTAATTATAAATAAAAAAAACATTGAATCGGTTAAATAATCTCATATGTCAAGGGTTGTTATAGTTCACACACAGGCACACACACATGATCCTACGTTTACGCTCAAACACACGTACACACACGCGCCACACGCACAAGCACGCATTCACATTAAGATAAATATAATTTTCAAATGGTTAGAATGATGATATAAAAGTTTATGTTAGTAGTGCAGTAAAATGCTGTTTAATTGTATTTATCAACGCATTGTTTGTTGCCACTCTTACCTGGTTATTCTGTTTTCCAGACCTTACCATGCACTCAAAGTCTCTGTTGTGCGTAAAGGCAATTTCATGAAACATTGTAGCAACGTTAAATGTCGCACCAACGCAAAATGTCGCACTTAACGTTATATGTCGCAAGGCTGACGCTAAGTGTCGCAACCAACGCTAAATGTCGCAAAACCGACTGACGACTGGCGTTATATGTCGCATCTGTAACGCCAAATGTCGAAAAAAATTATACTGTCGCTTATGTGTATGTTGAGTGTATGATGATGTGTATTGTTGAGGGTATGCTTATGTGTATTGTTGAGGGTATGATGATGTGTTTTGTTGAGGGTATGTTTATGTGTATAGTTGAGGGTATGCTTATGTATATTGTTGAGTGAATGCTTATGTGTATTGTTAAGGGTATGCTTGTGTGTATTGTTGGGGGTATGATGATGTGTATGTTAAGGTTATGATGATGTGGTGTGTTGAATGTATGTTTATGTGTATTGTTGAGGGTATGCTTTTGTTTATTGTTTAGGGTATGCGTATGTGTATTGTTTAGGGTATGCGTATGTGTGTTGTTGAGGGTATGCTTGTGTGTATTGTTGAGGGTATGCGTATGTGTGTTGTTGAGGGTATGCTTATGTGTATTGTTGAGAGTATGCTTATGTGTATGTTGAGAGTATGCTTATGTGTATGTTGAGAGTATGCTTATGTGTATGTTGAGGGTATGCTTATGTGTATTGTTGAGAGTATGCTTATGTGTATGTTGAGAGTATGCTTATGTGTATGTTGAGAGTATGCTTATGTGTATGTTGAGGGTATGCTTATGTGTATTGTTGAGAGTATGCTTATGTTGAGAGTATGCTTATGTGTATTGTTGAGAGTATGCTTATGTGTATGTTGAGAGTATGCGTATGTGTGTTGTTGAGGGTATGCTTATGTGTATTGTTGAGAGTATGCTTATGTGTATGTTGAGAGTATGCGTATGTGTGTTGTTGAGAGTATGCTTATATGTATGTTGAGAGTATGCGTATGTGTGTTGTTGAGGGTATGCTTATGTGTATTGTTGAGAGTATGCTTATGTGTATGTTGAGAGTATGTTTATGTGTTTTGTTGAGAGTATGCTTATGTGTATGTTGAGAGTATGCTTTTGTGTATGTTGAGGGTATGCTTATGTGTATTGTTGAGAGTATGCTTATGTGTATTTTGAGGGTATGCTTATGTGTGTTGTTGAGAGTATGCTTATGTGTATGTTGAGGGTATGCTTATGTGTATTTTTGAGGGTATGCTTATGTGTGTGTTGAGGGTATGCTTATGTGTTTTGTTAGGGTATGCGTATGTGTAATGTTTAGGGTACGCGTATGTGTGTTGTTGAGGGTATGTTCATGTGTATTGTTGAGGGTATGCTTATGTGTGTTGTTAAGGGTATGCTTGTGTGTATTGTTTAGGGTATGTTTGTGTGTATTGTTTAGGGTATGTTTGTGTGTATTGTTTAGGGTATGCTTATGTGTATGTTGAGGGTATGCTTATGTGTATTGTTAAGGGTATGCTTATGTGTATTGTTTAGGGTAAGCGCATGTGTGTTGTTGAGGGTATCCTTGCGTGTATTGTTGAGGGTATGCGTATGTGTGTTGTTGAGGGTATGCTTGTGTGTATTGTTTAGGGTATGTTTGTGTGTATTGTTTAGGGTATGCTTATGTGTATGTTGAGGGTATGCTAATGTGTTTTGTTGAGGGTATGCTTATGTGTTTTGTTGAGGGTATGATAATGTGTATTGTTGAGGGTATTATGATGTGTATTGTTGAGGGTATGCTTTTGTGTATTGTTGATGGTATGCTTATGTGTATGTTGAGGGTATGCTAATGTGTTTTGTTGAGGGTATGCTTATGTGTTTTGTTGAGGGTATGATAATGTGTATTGTTGAGGGTATTATGATGTGTATTGTTGAGGGTATGCTTTTGTGTATCGTTGAGGGTATGCTGATGTGAATTTTGAGGGTATGATGATGTGTATTGTTGAGGGTATGTTTGTGTGTATTATTGAGGGTGTGCTTATGTGAATTTTGAGGGTATGATGATGTGTATGTTGAAGGTATGATGATGTGTATTGTTGATGGTATGATGATGTGTATGTTGAGGGTATGATGATGTGTATTGTTGATGGTATGATGATGTGTATTGTTGAGGGTATGCTTATGTGAATTGTTAAGGGTATAAGTATGTGTATTGTTGATGGTATGCTTATGTGAATTGTTAAGGGTATAAGTATGTGTATGTTGAGGGTATAAGTATGTGTATTGTTGAGGGTATGATAAGTTTAACACGTTGTTGATGCATATATATGATTTACCTTTTAGTTACTTGATATTAAAACATAATTTGCTTCTAAATGGTTGTTTGATTTATTTTTGATTCATGAAACCGCGACAGTACGTGATGATGAAAACGCATCGTACTGCCGCGTTTTCATCAACGTAACCGTCGCGTTTTCACCATCGTACTATCGCGTTTTCACCATCGTTATATCGCGTTTTCATCATCGTACTATCGTGCTTTCATCATCGTACTATCGTGTTTTCATCATCGTAACAGTCGCGTTTTCATCATCGTAACAGTCGCGTTTTCACCATCGTACTATCGCGTTTTCACCATCGTACTGTCGCGATTTCATCATCGTACTGTCGTGTTTTCATCATCGTACTATCGCGTTTTCACCATCGTACTATCGCGTTTTTATCATCGTAACCGTCGTGTTTTCAGCATCGTACTATCGCGTTTTCACCATCGTACTATCGCGTTTTCACCATCGTACTATCGCGTTTT
Organism: Mya arenaria; assembly: GCF_026914265.1. Classification (NCBI taxonomy): domain Eukaryota; kingdom Metazoa; phylum Mollusca; class Bivalvia; order Myida; family Myidae; genus Mya; species Mya arenaria. Next base: position 43,386,226 of record NC_069129.1, read on the forward strand.
CACCATCATACTATTGCGTTTTCACCATCGTACTATCGCGTTTTCATCATCGTACAGTCGTGATTAATTATGTGGGCAACGATTAACTGATATGCAGGAACCAGACCTGGTTGTACGATCTACAGTTGCAATATGACAAGTCGTGGTACCGTGACATTTACAGGAAATGGGTAGATCGTCACAAGTGCATGAACTACATTGGGAGAATATTTTGAAAAAATGTGACGTGACGTTAAATGTTGGCATTTTTTACGTTAAAGTGCTCCGTGGCTGTGGTAGGGTATAATAGGGGTTTTAGTACTGCGTTTTGATCCGGGAGGTTGTATTCGACTCGTGTGGATTTTTGCAGATTCAAAATCTGCAAAAATCCACGAGAGTCGAATACGACATTCCGGATCAAAACGCAGTACTAATAACCCTTTTATAATATACATTACTGGTTAGATCGCTTAAAAGCCACATGTTTTTATAATCAATGTCATTTTAACGACGCACTATTTTGTTTTATGACGTCATTTTAGCATCGCGCAACAATACTTGTCATGGCGTCACGTCACAAAAGTGGGATACAGCCGTATTGCACTGGAGTGGAATACGGACTACCTATTTTGCGATATGTATTGCGTGTAGATTTATGATGGGTATATAATAAACTGTAAAGTCCATGTAAAACTGTTTATGTTCTATGTATTTTGACACGTGTTCGTGCATCCAGTGTGGAATTAAATGTATTTTTTGACTGTATCATTTTATTTCCTCTATCTAAACATACTTATCATATTTAAATGTTGTCCACAAACTTCACGAACAACCCTCGTACATGAACAACATAGTGGAATTTTAGCAGATAATTTATTTCAAATAATAAAATAAACAAACAATTCAATTTCCTCATTAAATCAAATTAAATTAACACAATAATAGTGTAGCAAATAGAACAAAGTTTTAATTTCAATGAAATATATTATACAAACAAATATTGTTAACAAGTTTAGCATTAAATAAAGGTGGAGAATTCAAGCAAGGCCTAAAAAAAAACATTTGGTTCGGGTTACCCGACCCTACCTACGGAATAGGCGCCGACCCTACCGATTTTATAGTCAGTTTGAAAAAAAAAATGAAAAACTAAAAAAAAAAAAAATATTTTTTTTTTCGTTTTTTTTTTTATTGCTTTTCAATATGTGGTTTAAACCTTAAATGCTTATACAAAAGATAACTTTAACACCATTCTCCAATGATGAAAATGATATTCTTATATAAAGCTTAATAATAAAAAAAAAGCCTACCTACCCTACCTATTTTTGAAAAGGATGTAACCCTAACCAAACAATTATTTTTTTTAGGCCCAAGTAATAAATAATTATATAATTTTTTTGACTATTGAAACAATGTATATATCCTCAATTCTAATGTCTGTGTTTTTCTCCCATTATTTTTGGAATGAAGCAGGGGCCTTTCTGATTGGGAAAAATGTTTCATTTTGACTAACATTAAATCCTTTAAAAAGTAGACAGAAATATAACATGTAAAGTTTGTTTCTGTAAGAAACATATATGCATTTTTAAATATAGAAAAATGCTTTTGAAAGCTACTAAGCAGCTTTACAACCAATACTCTACTATAGGAGTTTTTGCCCATTGGTCCTCACTGATGAGATTAATCCAAGTAAACAAGTTTACTTCATTAATAATTAAACATCAGGCTTCAAATTTAGCTACATTTTTTCTGGACCCAAAATCTCCACTGAAGAATTAATAAGATTTTCTGACCCCTTTAGGGCAGTGTCCACAGTTTCATATTAAACATCAACTTTCAAATTCAACTACATATTTTCTGCACCCAAAATCTCCACAGAAGAATTAATAAGATTTTCTGAACTCTGTAGGGCAGTGTCCATAGTTTCATATTTTACATCAGGGTTCAAATTCAACTACATATTTTCTGGACCCAAAATCTCCACCGAAGAATTAATAAGACTTTCTGACCCCTGTAGGGCAGTGTCCATAGTTTCATATTAAACATCAGGGTTCAAATTCAACTACATATTTTCTGGACCTAAAATCTCCACAGAAGAATTAATAAGATTTTCTGACCCCTGAAGGGCAGTATCTCCAGTTTCATAATCACCAATCTCTTCAACATAGTTCGTTTGTTCAGTGTTGGAGTCGACGTGATAGACCTCATCAGCACTTCCCTCGTACACTTGTTCCTCATCCACGACATGGTCACTGGACGTGGTCACTTCTTGGTCACAGACGAGCGCCTGCTCGCTGGACACTGTTACTATATCCACCGGTATGTCCATAACATTCTGCTCCGAAACATCCACTTCTCCCAATTGACCCCCCTGACCGACGGTCAAGGTCAGTGGCTGACCTTCAATCACATAAGGCGTTTGGTAAGTACTAGTTGGCAAATCAAATTGTCCAGGTTGTAAAACTGGAGTGAATTGGATCTGCTGTAAATCACCTGTCGGAATCAGCTGCGCTTGAAATTCACCACCTTCGCCATTGTTTGCGGTCGTTAACTGGACGGTGATATACCTCTCCACTAGTGACACTGGCACGATGCTCGCTGGAGGGGCCTGAACATAGCATTCTGTAAACCTACGTTTGGACTTTTTATACTGAACTTGACTGCTTTCTGTGACTGGCTGAATGCAGATAATATTCCCAGAAGCATCTGTGACAAATGTTTGCTCAGTCGCTTTAATGTCCACAGCAGAAACGACATTTTCTGTTGTCGACGTAACTTTATCTTCCTCTAAAATCTGTTTGTCCATATCTTTCAAATTATTTCTATTTACCTGGCTTGTGACTGTTTTCTTCCTTTTCTGAGCAGCCTGAATATACGTCCTTTTCGCTCTTTTCAGAATTTTCCGCCTCCTATAGGTCTTTAACCTACTTACATTCAAACCACCGCTTTTTATTAAATCCATATCCTGTAAAATCTCCCCAGTTCCGTTAATTATTTGATCTCTAGACTCCATTACCATAGCACTCATATTAACTGCTTTTCTCGGTCTACCAGGCCTTCGCTTCACCTTCCGAGGAACGAACACATGTGTCTTTTTCCCAGTTTTATCAGGATTACAGACATGTTCCCGAAACAGTTTAACTCGAAACCAGCCCCTTCCGCACTTGTCACACTTGTATGTATAGTCTCCGCTATGTCCCCGCAAGTGCTCATTGTACTGAGGTCGACGGGAGAATTCCCTGCCACACTCCTTACACCTCCAAGGCTTCGTCCTACTATGCGTGAGCAGGTGGGCCTTCAGCTTGTCTGGCCGATAAAACTCCTTCGTGCATCCTGAAATACAGTGGACAGTTATGATATTATCAATAATACTGGAATTATGTTCCACCTGTCGTGAGCACCGGTCTTTTTTCTAGTCGAAGTCACCATGACCTTGACCTTTAACCTACTGACCCTAAATAGGCACTGGTTGTGCTTAAGAATTGGCTGCAGAAACTAAAACGGTTTATTACAGCTTCATGTATGTAACAAGTGTTCAACAAAATGAGTAAAAACCTTAATCGGTGTTATCAGCATTTTGGGAAGGGGGTTAGAGCCATTTATTTGGGAAAAAGTTATACTTCATTATAACTAAAATTGGAAAAAAAGTAAGAATTTCTAATTTTGCCTTGAAATGAACATGACAATCTTGTTCACCAGAGTGATGATCAATCTTCTAATGAATTAGAATGGAACATGCTTAAAAATGTAACACAATAGATAACAGAATATGATAAAGAATTCACAATCTCTTCCGTAGAAGAATGGTTTTGGGGTCCTATTTTATTCATGAAATGGGATAAAGAATAAAACAAATCCTTTGCAGATATTAGGAATTTCACTTTTAAGTGGGGAAAAATATTTCTTTGTGTCCTCCTGTGGTTTACAGTATAGGTATTTATCAGCAAAATAAAGTTGATATTTCACTGTTTCAAACATTTAAAACATCAAATTCATAATTTTCACTGTTCTAAAATTTTATCCAAAATGTTTTTTAATAAAAGTGTGTTTTAAAGTTTAAATGACTTTTACTCCAATTTTAGTCATATAATAAAAAGAAAAATTGTTTGTTTCAGTATAAGATAGCAATATACTCCACCATGGAAACAGCAGAAGTAAATATTTCACTCTTGGCTATGCCATTCGTTAAATATATATTTTGGTGCTCAGTTTTTCATAAACATAAACACACTAAGCTTACCACAGATGGTCTTAAATGGACACTTGTATTTGGGCTGCTTGTTGTGTATGAGGGCGTGTCGCTTGAGCTTGTCCTTCCTGTTGAATGAGGCCCCGCACTGCTCACAGGACCAGGGTTTCTCACCCGTGTGTATGAACGCATGCATCTTCAGGTAATACTCCGACTTGAACTCCTTCTTGCAGATGTTGCAGAAGTGGTTATCTGAAAATAGGAACAATGCCGTGGTATTATAAAAAACTGAAATGAACTCATGTACACATACCGAGGTAAGTCATATTAGGATATTAACTTAAGGATAATGGAAGGCTGTTGCAACCTGTCCTTTTATGGTAGCACCCCTCTGCCCTCATGGAAGCCATCATGTGTACCCTTATGCGTTCATAGAATTAAATGCGTAAGATAATCAAATATTTTTTTCTGTTTTGATTAAATCTATTAATGTTATTTTAAATACGAACAAACATTACATATTTTGCAGTTGAAACTTTATATTACTTCAATTAAACCATTTTTTAACATTTTCTGTCAATTTCATTTTGTTCAAAATCTATTCAGCCCTATAAAATGTACTCTTTTCTCCCTTAACATCCTTGTCCCTCTTCTGTAGCACCTTAACACAAGGCAAAAGTCCCATAAAATACAAACTTTAAAGTAAAAATATTTTGTCTTGTTCAATAGTTCATATTGACTTGCCACTACTGCTGAAAAAATTATGGTTTCTAGTCCAGAAAACTCGTCTCACCTTACATTTTTTCATGAAACTAGATTACAAGATTACTATTCAAAACATTTTTAATCTAAAACTACAGACAAATTCAAATATGAGTACAGAAGTAATTTTCAAGTTTTGACCATTTTCAGAATTTTCATGTTCGAATCATATCCCTGACACTGTGATATTAATTGCTTTTGTATATATTGTTTTCATGCTAATTGTACTATTCAGCAAAGATTTGAATTCCATCCATTACTAGTGGAATACCAAACAAGCAAAAATTTAAGTGACACTTATATTTAAAATCAATACATACACATGTATAAGTTTAACCCTTTAACTATCGGTACTTACTAAATAATGCATATATGGAAAATATTAATTACTGATAACAAGATTGTAAAGGTGTATTTATTTGCTGAAAATGCACAAATATTAAATGACTGGTGGGTCCTTAGTAAGTAGATTTACAGTGATCAACTATCGTCTCATAAGGTAGCACCTTTCTTTCAAATTAAACATGGTATCCTTCATAAGAACCATTATTTTCGATATTTATTCATCCTTTTCGGTGAATTAAAGCAATTGTATTAATTGTGGTAAATCTTATTTGGGAGTAAGAGTGCATCTTTAATGCAATCTACCGTACATCATTCTTATACTCACACTCTGTCCCGTGTGTGGTGAGGTGTTTACGGAGGAACCGCTCACTGAAGAATCGCTTGTTGCAGTGAGGACAGACATGGTTGTGGGACGCAGAGCTCATATGGTGCTGCAGGGCCTCTGGCGTGGCGTACTTGTTCATACACAGGTTACACTGGTAGTGTCTGTAAGGGCAACAGTCAAGGTTGATTACATCAACTGATCTTTTTCAGAGGCCATGATTAAGAACAGACTCAAGTCTGAGTTTAGACTCAAGTAGAAAAACTGCAAATCCACATTTCATTGCAACATCCTTCTAGTTGTTTATCTATGATGAACTTTGCTGAATATTGTAACTATTTGAAACTGACATTTATTTTTGTAACAAACAGAATAAACCCAATTCATTGAAATTTATTTAATGATTTTTCAGATCCTTGAGGCTGAACTCAGTTTTTCATCTTGTAAGAGCTATCTAACAAAATTTCTCAATTTGTCAAGTCTCAATTTGTCAAGGGGCATCACAAACATCTTAACCAGAGTAACTATGAGTGTATCATCATGAAACTGCTGGCAATCTGCTGAGTCAATACTTAATACTCAAACATCCAGTTAACTTCTTTTAAATTAATAGTTGGAATGAAAAATATATTTTTTATTAAATATATGTTTTTTTTGTCCCTGGAGCTATTTGATCCCTGAAAATCTGCGAATCTACGTCCTTGAAAAGCTATGCCAAACCTTCACATTTTTCTGCAAATGCCTTTGGTAAACTACCTCGGTCAGAGAGGGGGCTGAGCAATCTATTTATTAGTGTCCAATATATATTAACTGAAATATAAAACCGTATGGTTCCCAATAAGTTTTGGTTGAACCATATGAAATAGTAAAGAAACTGACCATTTTCCTATTCTACTGACAAAATTTAAACTTATTTTTCCAAATTTGAACAAGCCCAATTGCCATTTGAATGGTCCATTTTGGTCATTAGCAGATCCTTATTCATAACACTGAAACCATTATAACAGTACATACTTGGGCCCAGTTTTTCCGGGAGAGTGATACATGCTATGGGAGTACTGGTGTACCCCGAGCTCGTACAGCGTGTTAAACACCTGGTTACACTGGTGACAGCGGTATGTGAGATCGTCCCCGTGTGATTCCACGTGCTCAAGGAACGCCTCCATGTCACGGAAGGTCTCATTACACTCCTTCTGTGTACAGCGGTACACCTAGATTAAAAGGGAATAGGTGTTCAAGAATTTAAAAGTTTAAAAGTTCTAGAGAAAAAATAAAATAATTTGAATTGATTGCATCACAAATAGTACTTTGCTTTGCCTTAACCACGACCAGAAAGTTTTTTGAGTTTAGCTGGTGGTCATCTTTTGTTTTCCTTAGTATAAACATATTTAATTTACAACAACTGTGAAACAAGTTATTACAACATTATATTAATCACTATCTTAGGCACGATGTTACCTGAGAGTGTGGTCTTGTGTTGTGTTTTTCATTCTCCATTAGGTAAAATTGAGGTTTACAGGAGTTAAAAATTCAAAAATCCTAAAAATCCCTTAAAGTGTGGTCAAGTATGGTAAAATGAAGTATTTTTTTATTGTGGCCTGACAAGCTGAGTTTCCATTTTGATTGATGAACTGTTTCACAACCAGCATTATACATTACCGGTATATAGTTCACAGTTATCAACATGAGCACCGCAAATGTTGCCAATGTCCTTCAATTTCTCTCTCAGTTTCAAAAGGACCGTAATTCAACAATTGTTTAAGTAAAAGTTACATGCCTTGCTCACCAATTCACATGACATTGAAACATCCCGATATAAATACTCATATTCGTATAGTTTAAGAAGATGATCTTAATAAGCTCTTACCTTTCGCTCAATGTTTAGAATGTATTATAATTTGTCACTTGTATATTTTCATGGAATAAACATGTTTAAACCAAATATTCATAACTGTTAAATCAATTGAGGAATTTATCAGTCACGTGATAAATATTGACAAACAAATGCATGGGAACTTGGTTCAAAATATTTTATGTAAGTGTCATGTCAATTGCATATAGTTTCGTGTGAATTAAATTACTGAAAGCAAAACCTTTTACACAATGCCATCAACACAAAAGCCTATGACCTTGACCTTTTTTTTCTGGCAAAACCAAACAAGAAACATCATTACCTGGACATTTTTATGCAGGACCATGTGAGACTTGAGCTGCAGGTACGTTTTGAACTTCTCTGGACAGTACTGACACATGAACGAGTTATCAATGACGACCTTCACCTTGTAGTTACCACGGTTACCAGCTTGGGACTTCCCATCATCGCCTTTCTCATCTGGCACAATTGTAGCATTAGCTGTGTCTTTATCTGGACTGGCTTCTTCCTGTAATGACAATTTAGTTTATAATTGCTAATCTAGGCCATACGAGTTTAATTCCTTGTTCGACAGATTTTTAACTTAAACATCATGGAGCTAGCCAGCAAATGAAACACTATTTTTTTCTATATTAATTAAGAATTGCATTCCAAGTGTGAAATTATGAAAAACTTAAAACGATATCCATCACTTGAACATATCCATGAATATTGATGAACATGAGACTGAACTACCTTGAATTGCAATGACATAATGACATCTCACATTGAAACGTACCATGACACATACATTTTTCTTCCGTCCGGGACATGAAGCGGGATTCCCATATGACAATGCTATACACTGGTGCATGTAAAAGAACCAGATCTAACTCTAACCAGGGTTTCATCCTGTCTGTACACGATAGCCCACAACCTTACAGAAATAAAACTTGTATGAGGTCTGATAATGTTGGATGGATTTTGATGTGGCATTGTAACATATATGGTCATCCTCGCCCCACATTTTCAAATGATATTTATCACTTTGGCATACATATATATATATATGAATGAGTAAAGAATAGCTCGCCTGTGTTGCATCGGGCATCTTGGCCAGAGACTGGTCCCCAGCAAGCGTCACTGGGGTCTGAGTCACTTCCATCTCCGAAACAGGAACCAAAAGCGGGGGAGGCTGAGTTGGCAGCGTGCCTGGAGTTGAAGGCCACACCTAGAGGAAACAAAATCACAATTTAAAGTGACACTCTTATTCAAAATCAATACATACACAAGTATAAGAAACATCAATTTGGATTGATAAACCTTTAACTACTTACTAAATAATGCATTTATGGAAAATATTAATTACTGATAACAAGTAATAGTGTAGTTAATCGCAGAAAGCGCAAAAATATTAAATAATTGGTGAATGCTAAAGATTTACTGTGGTCTACTATAGTATAGGTAGAAATACCATGTTTTATGCTCATTTCTTTCAAATATGACTCAGAATCCTTAATAAGAACCATTGTTTTTGACATTTATTCATCCTTTTTGGAATAGTAAAACAATTTTATAAATTGTGGTAAATCTTATCTGGGAGTAAGAGTGCATCTTTAAATTTATAAACCCTGTAAAATCATTTTCATGTTGTGGTACAGTTGTTATGGTTTGACAGTGCAGTTTTTTTGTTTATAATAGAAGATAACATATACAACAGTATAGTTTTTAGGCATTTTCCTTTTGTTGGAGGAGCATTAACCATTCATGAATATGTCGATAGTTTGTTGAAAAAGTGTTTGAAATCAAATTCAACATACTTTTCCCCTTTTGGCCAAAATGAGGGTAATTTTCCTCTATCAAAGAAAAGCCCAACACCATTGCGTTAAAAGTGAGAAAAAAACAAACTGATGTGTTCCTTGTCTGAAAACATTTTTGTATACATGTGCAGGGAATTCATAACATTTTCTGTCAAATTCATTATGTTCAAATCCATTACAGCAGGATACAAATCGATGTACCCTTTTCACCATTAGCACCCTTTCCCTTTTCTGCAGCACCCTGCTGTTTTTAAACACCTGGCTAAAACCGTACTATAAATGTCCAATATTTTTTTGAAATATTTTTGAAATTCTTCTTTGGACACTCAATATGTTGGACCAGAGATGAAATATCTACGCAAGACGTAGAAATTGTTATATCATAAATGTACGTGTACAGGACAAACCCATTGATAGAATACAGGCAAAAAATTAACTAAAAAATGAAACTTCAAAACCTCTAACACCAGAGAGACGTAGAAAAATTCTTGTCAAATCAGAAGTGTTTACAGTGCCTATTCTTTTATGGATCGTGAAAACAGCAATGTTATTGTAAACCATGTGATATTAGATCCGAAAGCATGTTTCTTTGTTTAAGAGTATGTTTACACCTTCAACAAAGTAATAAAGAACGGGGCAAACTTTCAATTATTTCGAATCTGTTGTCCATTCTGATTTGATTATCAGGTATGAAATTTGTCTAAGAAAATGTTTGAAACAAGAACCAAATAGCATTTTATCACCTTATGTGTAGACATGTGTTTTTTCACGTTTGACTTCTGTGCAAATGCGCGGCCACAGACAACACACTGGAATGGTTTTTCCCCGGTGTGAGAGCGGATGTGCTGGTTGAGATCGAAGTTCTTAGAGAACACTTTGTTACAAAACTGGCACACATGTGTTTTCTTTGTCTCGTCTCGTGCACTTCTATCAGTCTTTCCCACGCTCAGCCCTCCCGCTACAGTTGAATTGGCTTTTTTCCCTAGAATAGGAAATGAGCAATGATTACCTAAATGTCTTTTGTTGGAAATGCATGTGATGTAGAATATTGATTAAGGCAAGCCATCCTGCATAAGGATGCAAAGATGTGTTAGTGGACTTAAGATATTAGTATCCAATTATTATTTTTATGTCTATGTTACTCATGCAACAAGTTTCATAGGAATATCTCTTAAAAGTTTGAATTTATGTTTAAAAGTGAAGATTTTTACCCAACTTTGATGTCTGTGCCACCAGCGATTTGAAAAAGTCTCAGGTGTTTTCTTCATTTTTTTTTTTTAAATAAATAACAGAAGCTTAAACATATCTTCAACTACCAATTAATGTCAAACCTCGAGTGGATTTGACGCCATGAATCTGCTTAGTAGTTTCTGGTAGCCCTGTTGCTATGGTAACCTGCTGAGGTTGCTGAACCAGAGTGTGCAAGGTCGTTGCCAAGGATACAGGGCTGGTGAAAGCCGACCCTTGAGTCGGGATCGTGGTGGAGATCGCTGAGACAGGGAGGAGTGTGACATTGTTCTGGGGCCGAGGGGCCAGCTGGGTGAGAAAGGGGCCTGCTGGCTGCACAACACCTCCTGCTGGAGTCTGAAACAATGTTTGTCAACTTAATTACAATTTCAAACTTTATTCACCAAAGAGAACATAATAATAAAACCCCACATTACTAGAGTGCTGGCAAGTGTTGGGAATCGACTTCAGTATGACCATCAATTATTGGTTCCACTCAAGTAACTGATAATCAATAGTACAATCGGTTTTTGACAATACATTAATTGTAGTTTTATTCTAGTACAATAAATCTTAATCCTTAAGTATGCCTATGTAATGCATATGCTTGAACTTATTTAGTGTTGTTTTTGCATTCGGATATATTGTTCGCGATAAGAACTGAACACTTCTTAATGCATAAATGAACTTAAAGGAGAAAATCAGTGGAAATTAACCAGAGGAAAGAAGAAAGACAACTCCCTGTTTAAATCTGTCGATTTTCGCCAATTTCTGGCCCAACCAGTCAATTACCGATTATAATTGGTCATCAGAACATCACTAGTCCTGGCGCCCTTTAGGTGAGACCAAGACTGCATGTTCCAGGAGGGACCTACTCATAAAACTCCTATATAATGAGAGGTGGACACCTATTCCACTAGGCCACGGACACCTTCACCAAATGAACATCACATGGTCATGTGAAACAATATAACATGTAACTAAGATTCTACTCACCAACTGTATTGTGTTTGCCTGGACAATGCCAGCCTGGCCAGAGTGTGTGAAGTCACTTAATGAGATGACCTGGTCATCAGCCAACACTACATTCTGGGTCAACTGTGGCAGTGAGCCCTGGGATACAGACGTTTGGTAGCCTGTCTGTGATTGAATAATAAAACACCAACTTCAATCAATCAATGTAAAAATTATCTATGTGGCATAGATGTCTCATGCAAGCCTTTTACAGATGAACATTTTTTTATGAACGAAGTCTTGCAAGTGCTGCGGCTGAGAACATGATATTTGTTGCAATGTATATGCATCAAAATTTTTATAGTCAGACAAGATCAGTGTATTTGAGAAAAAACTACATCATTTTACCTGACAAATGGGTTGGGTACGGACCCCATTCTGCACGCCTATGGCACTGAAGGCACTGGCTCCAATGTTGTGAAGCAAAGTGGTGTTCTGTACAACCGGCCGAACTGGAGGCGGTATCACACATCTCTCCTGCTTGTGGGCGATGAAATGACCGAGGAGGGAAAACTGCCTCTTGCACTTACCACATTGGAATATGTCTTCTTCTTCCACTGTAAGTGTTTAACAGGGTAGGTGATTCATGGTATCAAAAAATAAAAATGTGCACTGTCAACAAACATGGTGGCCAATGGTGGCAGACGATTTTAACATTTTTTCAATGCGTCCTATAACCCATAACATAGATTAAAAGTTTTTTTCTTGAGTTTTCACAGATTTTTTTGCCTGCGTCTTATAACCACTATCGCCTTATAACCAGTCATTTACGGTAATCACAGGGCGTTTTTATTTTTATTTTTTTACAAAAATACAACAGAGGCGTTTCTTTTTCGGTTCAGTGTACAATCATGTTTCGTGATTAACACTGTAAAGAATAAATGTATTAACCTTACAAAGGGTCGATTGTCCAGAACTTTGTTAAAGTTAACAATTTGTGTTATGGCATCGTTGTTAACTTTTAAATGTGAAATATTTGATGATATGCTCACATATTTTAATATAAACAGAAGAGCTGAACCAGCTGTCTCAAATCTTGTTTGAAATACTGCATATCACATGTGTTTCCATTAAACCTCTACAGCAGTAACAATTTGAAAGTTAACACCAATGACCTTAACAATGTTGGTAACTTGGACAAAGTTCTGAACAATCGGCCAAATGATAACGTCATCGTTGTCAACTTTAAAATCTTTATTGCTTTCAAAATTATATGTGCACTTAGTAATCTGCAAAAATTTCTAACAAGGTTGAACACAACTGCCTCAGATGTTCCTGCTTTATTTAAATGTATGAGCATGATCGTAAAATAGTCAATCTTTTAAACATTGTAACTTTAACAAAGTTCTGAATGATTGGCAAAACAATTGTGAAACAAGATATTGCAAAATGTTTATAAACAAATCACTTTTGATGGCACAAATTTGATGTTACTTGAGAGAATCGAAGGCTCAATGTGAGACAATTGTATGCAACAAACAAGTAGAAGGAGTTTCAACTGCCTTGTTCTGAGCCCCTCAGAGTGGTCTTATGCTGTGGGGCAAGTGGAGTAACCAACAACCTTGAACCCACATAAACATAGTGACAGTGATTATGACAACTTAATGATTGCATGTTTTCTAAAAGATACAAATTGTTATAAAATGTAATATATAATACCTTGAGTTGCATTGGGCTCTGTCGTCGGTTGTGTGTCTAAAATGGACTGTATCGCTGACTGATTCTCGATGTTGGCGAGGCCTGTAAAAAATGTAAATATTTGGGATAACCATATCAACCAAAAAAGAAACAAGCATCGAAATTGCAGGGGAAGGAATTGATAAGAGAGTGTGTGGACGTAGCATGGGACCCCTTTCCCACAATAAAAAAAAATAGTTTCAAATGTGATACATGTGGGAGTTTGTTAATTTCTGAATGTCACTTTATATAACTGAAGAAGTGATAATCATGACAATAGGAGCGTTATAAAGTTTCTAAGAGCATCAGTCTTTAAAACCTTGATCTCCAGGAGCTTTGTGAGGGCAGGAGAATAATTATCTAAATTAATGCCTTTTTGTGCATTCAGAACACATTTTATTTCCTGCATGTGTACCAATAAAAATTCCCGAAATTACAAATTGCTGTCTAAAAAATTATTATACAAGATCATAACATTTGTATGGATGGAATTATATATCTAAGATCTTTACGTTACCAGTAATTGTTTAGTCTTATTGTCAAACCATGTCATATTTTTATGCCCCAAAAAGGCAGCATATAATAACCTGACTGTCTGTCCATCCGTCCCCATGGTTTCATCATTAACAGGAGAATGCTACGGCAAAAGAAACTCAAACTTGGAAGGCAGGTTGATAATGACAAGCAGAGGAACCCAATGGATTTTATGGTCATTGGATCAAAGGTTAAGGTTGTGGTGACCTCAAGCTGAAAATCTGCTTCTGATCTGTAACTCATGAACGCTATTGTCCAGAGACTTCAAACTTGGTAGATAGGTTAGTAATGACCAGCAGATGTACCCTATTGATTTTGAGGTCAGTGAGTTAAAGGTGAAGGTCTTGATGAACTCAAGCTGAAAACTCTGTTAGCAATCAATAACTCAAGAATGCTTAAACCAGAGACCTCAATCTTGGTTAACAGGTTGGATCAGCAGATGAGACCTATTCACTTCAAAGGTCAAGGTCGTGGTGACCTTAAGCTGAAAATCCATTCCTGATCAATAACTGAAGAATGCATAAGCCCAGAGACCTCAAACTTGGTAGGTAGGTTGGTAATGACAGAAAGATGAACCCAATAGATTTTAAGGTCATTAGGTTTAAGGTCAAGGTGACCTAGATCTGAAAATTTTGCTTCCTATCAAAAAGTTATAACTGAATATCAATTAGGCCCAGAGATCACAAAATGGGTAGGCACGTTGGTAATAACTAGCAGATGATCCATTTTTTAGTCAGTGGGTCAAAGGTCAAGGTCATGGAGACCTTCGGCTGAAATTCTGTTTGCAATCAATAACTAAATGATGCTTAGGCACAGAGCAGTTGGTATCCACTCCAATCATTTCCATTTAGCCATATATCTTTTGCTCTGTAAATATGTTTCAGGTTAATATTTATAACTTTGATGAAAGTTTGGGTCGATAATCATGGAAATATGTTACAAACTCAAGGCTATCTCTCCACACAGGACCAAATACCACGGACCTATAAACCATATATGGTTTATAGGTCCGTGCAAATACTAATGGCAATCTGCCCAACATTGCCTTTCGGGGGCATTTGTCACGATTATTTGACAGCTCTTGTTATGCAATATTGGAAGGCAGGGAAAAATATGACCCAATTTACGTGGGTATGTTTACAGAAATTCTATGAACGATTTTCCTCCCGGCGCGTAATATTTTATCACATCAAGGACATTTAAATGAATGCAGCATTTTTGGTGTCACCTTTAATGCATCTTTATTAACACAAAAAATATTAAATAAATTTTGACCTCAAAATTGTTTCAACTCTAATCTAGCGGTGTTGTTTTTAGAACATAAAATATGAATCATGGGCGCCGCCATTTTGAAATCCATTTGACATTCCAACAGCCAAGTTACCCCTTATTTTACGCAATATTCTCAAGGACTATAAGGCATAAGCCGTGATAACAACAAATAAGCATACCTGTTATAGAATCAAGAAATTGATGCGACATCGCGATGTTAAAGTGGTTTTGTAAAGTTAATCATTTGCCATGAACGAACGCGCGCGCCGCCATGGCAGAAAGGGCGATAATCGGAACAGCCCGGTGTTGGGTAATTTCCGTCGATTAAAATCTCCCGCCATCTGTCAACTATACATTAACAATACTATATTTTTCTAAACTCATCATTAATATCCAGGTTTATCGATCTGTGGGGCTTGGAAAAATGTATACGTATTAATAGGTATGACATAATTTTGCTTTCTTTTAAATCGACATTTCAAAATTATGTGGGTCAAATAAACATTTTTTTTATCATAAAATCAATATCAAACATCATATCATATTATAAGATAATTTTCCTATGTTTATATTATATCGGCATTGTCTTTATTCACCGATACGCTGCAAACCTGCCTTTTGATATGATGAACATTTATGTCATATGAAAGGTATTTTTCCTTAAGCTTTGTATTGCGTATAAATTGTATTAATAACAATCTCTGTGGCCTAATGGTTAAGGCATCTGCATGCCTACAGAGCAAAGGTCGTGGGTTCGATCCCTGGCCCTGTCATACCAAAAGACGTTTAAAGTTGGTACAAGTAGCTCCCTAGCCTGGCGCTTGGCATTTAAAGGGTAGTGCTTGCAAAAGTGGTGTACTCAGTACTGGTTTAACCCAGGCAAGTTGTACCCTGTGTATCGGTGCTTTACACCGCACGTAAAATATTCGAGGGGTCTGTTCAAAAAAGAGCTAGGGTATCGCACCCAGACTTCCTTATATCCAAACACTTTCTCTGCCGCGTGCTGTCCCTTTGACTGGGGGTAGGATTGTTATTGGTTTCAGGTTTTGACAACTCTTTGTAAAGGCACTAATGTGTTCTCACTCGATACAGCAGCGCTGTTAATTATTTAGCTCTAGTTGATATTGATCAAATCTATGTTATCAGTGATCAAAACAACAGGACGGCAACATGTTAAGGCTGACTACTCCCTTCATGATATCTGCTCCCATATATTTATATAATCATGTATATAATTATACAACATGTTACAATCTGTTGTTTGAAATATATATATGATAAATAAAACTTGTTTATAGTGAAAAAAGTAAATGCTGCTAAAAACATATTCATACTGGTTCTAGTTTTTGACCCGAGATGACCAAAATTTACACTGATCCTAAATATCATGCTGTGAAATATTCTGAGTGAGTTTCATAAAGATTGGATAAACGTTGTTGAATTTATGAAAGCAATGACAAAAAATTGTCTGAAGTATTTGACCTAGTGACCTAGTTTCTGATTCGATATGATCCATATTCACATTAGTTTTAAATATTGTGCTGATAATTATTTTGACATGAAGTTTCATGAAGATTGATTGAAAACTTATTGTATGTATGACATGGAAAACTAGCAAAACAATTTTAATGCAAAATTGCAAATGACGCTGGAATGCCCACCCATTAGAGGTTGCCTTTAAAACTTGATCATTCTTTTATATAGTGCATGTGCCACAGGACAAGCGTCCAGCATACCATGAATGGTTTTCTTGAACAAAGAAATCAAATTCAACCATAGTCAAATTTCAAATAAAAATATTAAACCATTGGATCGACTGTAGTACATACATGTACATGTATATCCACTGTTTCATTCAGACTGTTTCAGCAAAAGGCAATGCTTCATTTTTTCGCTTACCAAATAAGACTAGGAAGAACAAAAACAATCAAATATAATGTATTCAATGTTTAATTCCTTCATGTAAATATACATATGCATATCAGTAAAATGGTACGATTTATCACAAAATGCAGTATAAAAAAGATTCCATGAAAAATAATCACTAAACAATAAAACAGACGCACACAAAGTCATGAAACATTAATACATTTAGTCAGCATACAGGGAGAATGCACCATGTACTTCTCACATTAGGTAAGGCATTGTGTTACAATAAAACTGTCTACTTCTACAATGTTAGTCTAATTGATAATCAACATCAATGAAATGATTTCAAATATTATCATAGAAATGATGCTAAAGAAATGGACAGGTCACACATTTCTACAAAGGAATGTTCCCACATAAATTATTACATTTTCAGTAATGTATGTTCCTATTTTGTAAGCAGCTTACATATGAAGCTCGACATGCAGAAGGGTCTTACAGTAAATTGTTAAATGGTCTTTTTTGGCATAATAACTAGGGATGCAAACGAATATTCGAATATTCGATCGAACGTTTGGTATTCGAATGTCAAAATAGGTATTCGAATATTCGATGTTTTTGTTGAAATAATAAATTAATACACTTTTTGCCTACAACTGTCATCTTCGTCTGTCTTGTTTTTACAACGACCCCTAATGCCATAGGTGTGAACTTGATGACACAATACACGCGTCATATCGGATATATCGCCGGGAACTATAAACAGTCCCCGTAATTTTGCATTTACTGGCTGTTAGACAAGTGATATAAAACACATTCCAATTATTTTGGTAACATATATGTTATTTGTACTTGTCAAGCTTCAATTATTGTATGGAACATGTGCCTCTAAAATACCAAAAAGAGCAATAAGAACAGACAGCTTCTTATTATAATGGAATGTGATGTTTAGAATGATCATTATTTATTTACAGTGAAGAATCTTGCAAAAGAAACTTGCACAAATCAAGCTGAAGCTGGAAAACTGTACCCACATTCTTCGTCGCCAACCCTGGTACTTTCTCAGGCCATATTTGATAAGCAGCTTAAATCTAGCTATGTTTAAGAGAAGTTTCTGAATGTTTTGATTGGACTGTAAAAATAACTGGCCAAAAAGCTGAGTAGAATCACTAAGGCATATATAAGGAAAGGATAAAAAATAATATTAAAATAACTGCCCCAGGGGTGGTATTCAATATTCAACTTAACTTAATCTTATGGTTATTTATAACCAGTAATCCGATAAGCTACATCGTTCTTAGATCCAATTAGAACCAATATTGAATACCAGTTCTGTTCACATTAAATATAATGAAGCAGAGCATGAGAGTGTACCAGGAGTATCCAAATGTAAGGAACATGAAAGTTCTGTCAAGATGATAAAAAACATAAAAAGGGTTAACACCAAAATAAATCTCATAAAAATTGTCAATGAAACTGATAAATTCCCCCCAAAAGTATTGAACTTGGATGGAAACTATAGCACACTGAACAATGTGTACTAGTGAATGAATTCAAGATGTTTGTTTAAAGCCCAGTGTCTAATATACCACTCCAGCTTGTAAAACACACACATTAAAACACTGAAAAACAAAATATCAGTATAATACTGTACATTTTTCATTACAATTAATGAACTAAGGCATTATTGCACTGTCATATCTGAATTCTTAGGGTCAGTTAAAAAACAGGCAAGCACCGCCAAGCGGATGCCAACGCTCCACTGTTTTTCCTGTCAAAAAGGGGCATAACTCACTAAGTATTTTAAACCAGGATTATGCGCCTTGATTTTGTACTAAGTTTGTTTTTTGCGAGAAATGGCCAAAGTTAATTTTTTGAAAACGCCGACTACAGCAACAACGACACCAAGGATATCACTTTTCCTCAAAGTTATTTCTTCACTCCAAATCTCCAAAAACAAACCAGCTAAAAGGTTTAATATGTGATGTATGTGAAATAAGTTACACAACACTTTATATTTAGGCACGGCTGTTATGATAATTTATTATTATGGTACTATAACATGGAATGCAGTTGAAGCTAAAATGTTTCTTCCTCATCAAATGACATTTAAATAGATCAACATGATTGATTACTCATTACCAATGCAAACAAAAACAATATTACAACAATTTCAATCAGAAACAAAAAAAGCAATGACACATTAACACAATAAGGCCACCATTAATTAAAATTTTGTTAAGGGTTACCAAACTGACTCACACAAAAACCAATGACCCAAAAGTTCTGGGGCCTTGATGCTGCCTTATTTATAAAGCTTCTTCTAAAAAAAAATCACTAAATAAAAATTTCAAACTTTTAACAACAAATATTTTAAATACTCTCTATTGTCCATCAACTTTATAAACATGCATTTATTATTTGGACCTTTTTCCTGCTTATGTTTATTCTTTTGACATTAAAACATTTTCTTTTTTTAAATTCAACTTAAATAGAAAAAACACTTTTTTTTCTAAGAAAACAGCTGCTTTGCCTCTTAGATGGTCATACAGTATTATTATTTTCCCATTTCTTTATAAGGGAATATTAGGTGATAAGAAAAGTAAAAAAAATAAAATTCATCAAGTCACACCGTAACATGTGGATCAGGTAACATCACACAATCTGTTCATTAATTGTGGCCTAAGCATTACATTAAACAATAATTGTGTAAAAATGTTAGAGAACTATATTCTAAACAAATAAAGCAAAACAATGAAAGACGTTACAACACAACTGAGCATTAGTTAGCACATCTACATAAATTCCCGTTAAATAAAGAACTAGCTATTGTTATAAACTATAAGTTGCTCACACTTCTATGACCTGAGCTTGAATGATTAACAAGTATACGTCTATAATATACTAATAGTAGGAAATACTTATACAATGCTGAAAAGTATTCATAAATAAACATAGTATAAACAAAACATTATACAGAAAGTGGCATTTTTCATTGTTTGGTTGCAATGTAGATATCTAAAGTAACGCTACCTAATGTTTTCTATTTACAACATGCAGTCATCGAAATTAGTCTTTTGGATGCACAAGACCGAATTCATATACTACTGCTTGGCATTACATTTTTTAACAAGGCCTGCTATTCAAAACCCAGTATTTGAGCAAGCCAGGAAAGCATTTTACCAGTGCAGGGCTTGTGGGCTTGTGCTAATTTCGAGCACTGAATATGCTTAACAGTCTCAGATAGAAGAAAGGACAAAGAAAATTATTTTCAAACTGTAAAACACACTTTGACTTTGAAGCGAATGACTTAGTGCAGCACAGCATACATATTTATAAAGGTTTCATTTTTTAAAGAACAATATTTTGGCTTTTTGGATTGGGTAAATAAAACATGCTCACTAGTGCACATTGGTTTGCAAGAAATGTAAATTAAAGTTTGTTCATAAAGGGCTGATTGTTCACAACTATGATTAAGTTAACAGTGTTGGCATTGCATCATTGTTAACTTTCAAATTGTTACTGCTCTGGAAATCTAATTGATACAGATGTGATTGCTATATTTTCAACAAGATTTGAGACAACTGTTTTAGCTGTGTACACTGGTTTATATTTAAATATGAGAACATGATCAAATATTTCACATTTAAAAGTTAACAATTTTTCTAATCATGTACTTACCCTAACAACAATCAGCCCAACATGTTACAATTATAGACACAAAACAAGAGCACAGGACATGGATGCAAACACTCATCTGTTGTTCTTGTTGTTGTAGTCAGAGTGGAAATAACTCAACAATAAGGCTTAAAAAATCTTTGATCCCACTGACAACTCCAAAAGAATAGGGTAGGTAGGTAACCATAACTTTTTTTTTCTTTTTTTAAATCAGAATTCCTGACCAAACCGGTATATCCCCACTGTAGAAAATTCTCTATTTGTCAAAAAAGTCAAATTTGAACATGTTCACTCAAAAAAGCAAATCTTTAGGAAATTCAAAACAGTCCATTCTATGGCAAAAAAAAGGAAGGGAAGAGAGCAGAAAATGGGTAGTTGGATTAGTGGAAAAAATTTATATTCTTTCTACCGCATTAAGAAAGCAAAAAGCAAAACAGTGACACTAACATCAACAGCAAGGCCATCACAATACCCTGACATTTTTCTATAATCACACCAACATATGAGCAAAAAAATAAAATAAATGAAATGCCCCTGAACAACAGTGGCAAGAATATAACCTGACAGCAGTTGGCTTATTGTTCAGAACTTAAAGATAACAACATTATTAACATCATTGTTGCTAACTTTCAAATTGCAACTTCTCTGGTAGTTTGGATACATATTTGCTGACTATTTTTAACAAGATTTTAGACAGCTGTTTAAGCTGTATTAGTTTACTATTAAATCTGAGCACATCATCAAATATTTCATGTTTAAAAGTTAACAATAATGTTGGTTAATCATGTTGTTAACTTTAACAAAGTTCTGAACGATCCGCCCATATAATGTTTCAAGAATATGTAGCTATATAGTTATTTAACTTAACTCTTCTGGCAAGTTTGTCTTGTGTTTGGCCATCATTCTTTCAAATGTAATTTTGGACGATAAATAAAATTGGCCTCGACAAATACTAAAAAAGTTTAACTTAACAGTAATGAAAGATTTCTTTTATTTTTAAATCAAAAATAAAATTGATACTGTGTTTAAAAAATTATCTATAACCATCTATCAATATACGCAGCAAATGAACACAATGAAACACTGATTTATAACACTGAGGTCCTGATATTTACTTAATTCCATGTAAAAAAAAGAATACATAAACAATTTTTAAGCGAGTGATTGTCCCAATGTACACCATTACCGGTAGCCTAAAATTCTCCTAAAAAATATTCAACATATTTTAACAAAAGTAACTCTAAATCCTATTTTATGTTTGGTTAAAAAATAAATGTCTCTTTCTATATCAAAACAATTTATTGAATATGTCAGAGATACTAATGTTGAGACTATTTTTATCATTTATAAGAAATACGTTGTAGTTTGCGGCCACCAAGCTGGAAAAGTGGGTTTTCCAACTGTACTTTGGTTTCAATAACAGAAAAAAGATCTTGCGCAACACTGTGTCAACTAAGGTGAATTAGCACTGCTGAGTTCAAGTGTAACACATAATTTTATGTCAAATCTGGCAGCATGGTCTAGCAATATGACATTGAATTATAATGTGCAGTAAAACAGATGTGGCTTGGACATTGTAATATGTTGTACCAATTGCAATCTTCACAATAATGACTTGCCCAAAGCCAGGGCCAGGTAAAATTGCCAAAGGGCAAGCTTGCTTGAATGAGAAATTCAAATGAAAGATTGGACACAGGAAGAAAAAACATCAAAGTTAATAAAATTTGTACAAGGTTTTGAACTTTAATTAAGCATATTTATACATTTTATATTAGGAAGAGCAATAGTCATGCCAAAATCATTGAATTACAGGACATCTTTTAATTTGGTCAAGGTAAAAAAACATTGTCTATTAAGAAAACAGATCTAGTTGAAAAATATTTTGAAAGAAAATAATGTTAACGTCATGTGAACGGGCATGTGGGTATGGCTTCCGGCAAGTTCATTTGGATGGCTTCAAGCCAGATTGGGCAACAAGATTTAACATATTATTGTGTTTATCAAGATTCCTTTTAATAGTGAGTAAATGTTCGAACAAATCAGGTTCATATGAATTTACATCAGTTTTCAATACTTTTGTTTCAGACATTTTAACAGCTGATTATTGTCAATCCTGAAAAATAGCCGAACATCTATTTGAGTACGAGGGATTCAAGCCCAACCTGGGTAAAGGGACTTAAACATCTTTAGAAATTGTTTCCAAATTTATTAATATTCATTTCAAGGCACCTCCTACTGTTTAGGATGCAAGTTTGCGAGCAAAAAACAATCTTTAGAACTGTACAATAGTCTGATGTTAAAGGGACTTGCTCATGTTTTTGTAAAATCCACTTTTTTGTATGACAAAATAAAGTGTGGCAAATTATTAACAGTGTTTAAACTAAGGTACTACAAGCCGGAATCCTTCGGCAAATGTATACATTTGCTCAAATATCGTCTTTTAAGACAACAATTTTCATTGTTGGATGATTGATTATTTGACATTGTCATGTGATGTTATCATTGTATTGTTAAAACCTTAAAATATCCTTCACTTTTGTATAAATCCTGGTGGCCTAGTGGTTAAGGAGTCAGGTTTTCATTTTTTTTTCGTAACTTTTCTTAACTCGCACCCCACTAAAACCAAATGACTTTTTTATACTTTAACTGTATTTTTTTCTGCAAATTTCAATATCAATGAGTAAAAAAAAAGATAAATATAAGTGTTTTCAGATGCATAACCAGTAAACAAAAACATGAGCAAGTCCCCTTTAAAGCTCTAGCTTCAAGATTCATGATAAATCCTGATCTAAAAAAACACTCTTGCATACAAAATGCTGCTGTTTTTGGAACAATGATAACATTATCAACAACAAATAATTACCATTTAAACAACATAAAATCTTATAAATGTTAACACTCCCTCCAAAATCTTGGGTATTCTATCTAACATATTAATGAAGATGATAATGCCAGGTCAAGTTATCATATCTACATCTAGTGTCTGAGTTAGTAATCATTATTTACCTAAAGTGAAACAATTCACAGAATTTATAAGGCTGTCCTTAAACAATAATTTATTCCAACTCGATCACCAGCTGTGGGGTACTCAGTACTCCATTATGTGAGTTTGGATACCTGATGACACATTATATTTTAATATCATTTGAAAGAGTTTAATATTAACATAAATGTAATTAATATAAGAATCATATCACAGACAATATAAAAAACAAGCTTTTATGGGATTGAAAGATTGCTGAATATGCTATTTGATGTCAAATTTGAATTGAAATAAAAAAACAAAAATACCATATCTGTCTTTTCAGCCAATTCTATTACATATTTATTTAGTAATCTGCAAGTAACACCCTTTCAAACGATATCAACATTATATGGGGTCAGCTGGCATCAGAATTTTAACATTTAATCACTTGATCTAATCACAAGCTTATATGTACACCTATTGGATACCCTTAATACCATGAGCCTAAAAACAGGCTCTTCATTAAATTTCTAGCTACTGGGCTTGTCCCAGTACATGCTATTTCCATTGTATCATTGATTTGTTTATCTCCAATGGAAAAGCAAATGTTTTGAGATAATCATTCTTAATTTTTTTTTCCAGTCTTCCTAATCATTGAGGTAACCTGGATGGAGAATTTGATTTTTTTTTTGTGAAAGTTTGCCTCATGTTCACATTGATGCCTTTTTATCAACGAGTGCATGGCAGCGTATCGTACAATCAAGAATCTTGAGTTAAATAAGAGGGATTGTCACAAACCTAATTGAAAGGTTTCTTGTAAAATAAAATAAATATCTCTTAACCTGACTATCCAGTATAATGATTTGTTTCAAATTTTATATATTGACTACATAGAAAAATAAAACCAAAAGTTTGATTGTACAATACATGTTGATAAAACAGCCCCATTATGTACATATCTTTATAATAACGCAACACAGTGCCATACACAACAAAACAATTCAAGGAGTACAAGCGAAAAGGTACTATTTGTTTTTTTCTTGAATATCACTATGAACCTTTTGGAATTGCATGCCTCAAATTTCAACACTTTCACTATCCAAGCCCCGCCCCATGTTGCTCTTCCAGGAACAATAACTGGTCGACGAGGAAACAGTCACTTGGGTTCTTTACAAAATCCCGCAGTCCCGACATTATGTCTTCCTCCGTCGCCTCCGTGGCTCGATCGTACCGCGCTGTCTTCAGGTAATTGTACGCTTTATCGAACCCTGCCTGTCCCAACATCTTTTCACACTCACTGAATTCAGCAGTTAAGGAAAATAGGTATGGATCAACTTACCAAAATGGTCCCAAAAGTCTGTTACCAATGCGATTTCCTAAATACCTGGCATGAATTGCTTATGCTATTTTACTTTCTAACGATATATAACAAACTCATGTACTATTATACATTTCATACAGAAAATATTGAGAACTGCCTATCTGTTCTGGGTTTGATCAACCAACCTCTTACTCAAATTGGTATCAACTTTACACGATATTCAACAATTTTGGGGAACAAATTTGAAGCATTGTTTGTGGTGAAATTTGTATATTATCACTTCATTGAACATTGTAATATTAGCAGGTCTGTCACAAAAGCAGTTTTTATCTGGTTTTAAGTCCTTTGATTTTGGTGTATACATGCTAAATATTTAAGCAATAATTTCAGAGACATTAATTAACTGCTTAAATTCTGGTGAAATGAATGATTGGGCAAAGCAGAAAGGGTGAATGCATACACGTAATATCCTCCAGCTGGAGGAAAAATCCCAGATGAATATCACTGGGAATGAATAACAAATCATTTTTTCATTTATGCAAATTTTATCACAGGGTAGAATTCTGGTAATGGTCTCCATACTCTGAAGCTTAATTGGATTATAGATTAATGATGTAAATAAACTACATTTATAATAAAATAAATCAGCAAGGCACATTTTACAATGTTTTGAAAAGCATCTTGTCGGTACTGTATACATAGAATGTTAAAAAGCCTGACGAAAAGGTGCATTCACGTATTAAGCTTTAATATGTTAAAAATTAAAATTTAAATAGTTCATGCAGACATTGCTTGCTGAAAAGGCGGTCTTATAAGAAATCAAACTTTTTTTTTGAATCTTAGAATGTAACACAACCTTTAACTACATAAAAGTAAAGGATACGCTCTCAAGTTTTTGATTTTGGTTTCCCTGGCAACTGGCCCAAATGCTCCAGAATCCTGATCATCCACTAAGGTCATGGTGCCCTCTGTAAAGGTCAAGGGTATAATTTGTACATGGAATCTATATATAGTAACAGATCAAATTCAACTAAATATTCTTGATTTTGTTGTGCATTTTTAACCTGTTGCAATCATTTCTAGGAACTGTCATTGGGGCATGAAGACTTGGACAAAATTCTTGAAAATTTACATAACATTTTTGTTTAGAACATTTTGGAGGAATTTGCAAAAGGTCCATACAATACTTTTTAACATGGAAAAAGTCAAAGCTAAGACTTCACAGATATAAAGTTTGTGTATTACACCTTAAGGAGATAATGATGATAAGGCTGTAAAAAATAGTTGTGTGGTTTGGGTTACATCTTGTTAAAAAAAGGTAGAGTAGGCAGGCTTATTTATTATTATTTTAATAGGCTTTAAGAAAGAACCTTATTGTCATCATTGGAGAATGGTGTAAAAGTAATCTTAAGTATTAAGCTTTTTAAACTACATTAAAAAACTTTTTTAACCAATGAACAAACTAAAAACCAGTAGGGTTGGCACCAGTTTCAAAGGGAGGGTCGGGTTACCCGAGCTGGAAATATTTGAAAAAGACCTACACCAAGTATAATTAACTCCATATCTACCTGCATCATTGTCCTTGTCCAACACATACTGGAGTTGATTAAAGAAATCCTCCTCTTCGTCCTTCTTCAAGGTGCCGTCTTTTGACCCGAATAGGATATCGTCATCATCATCGCTGTCATCATTTTTACGACGAATGACGGTTTCAGCAGCTTCATCTTCGTCATCAGATGGTGTGAAATCTTCGTCAAACTGAGAGTAGTAGGTGTTGGCAAGGGCTGGGTTATCTGGTATACCTGGTAATAAGAAAGGATATGTTTGGTATTGCTCACTTCATGAGCGTGTTAAAGATACCAAGTCTAGATTTGTAGATATATCTACGCAATAAACATATTAATTTTAATGCATTATTATGTTTAACTCATTCCAGTATAATGATCAAAATCTGTGAGAGTGCAGCTTTATAGTCGAATGAGTTTATCATAATAAAGCATTAAAATCAATTTTTCAGTATGTTTCTTTTGTACATCATTCTAGACTTTCTACCTTTAAGGCAATAAGCTCAACCGCTATCTTAAAGCTGCACTCCCACAGATTGAACATTTTGACAACTTTTTATTTATTTTCTTGGAATGAGCTAATTTTGCGTATGTCTGGAAACCAGTGATATAAGACTGCTGACAAAAGATCAAATTGCAGTTTTTCATATTGAAGTTCGAGAAATGATGTTTTATGGATAAAAGCATTACTTATGCTTTAAGAAATATGAATTTTTGGCAGTTTTCCTTAAAATTGAGTTCTGTTCTATTGTTAGTTATCTTATATAACTAAATCAGGGGTGTAGAAATTAATTCAAGTTGCAGGGAATATCCTAAAAGTAGGTGGGGGGTCTGGGAGTCCTCTCCCTGTTAGGGTCAAGGGGGCAACGCCTATTGTGGGATGAATTTAAGCCTTTTTAACCAAACATTCTAGTCATCTGGCCCCAATTTCTCGAAACTTCTTAAGCTTAATAGGCTTAAGTCGCTTATTTCAATTAGCCAAAATACAAACTGAAAATGGATTTTGATCAATGAAAAATGGTTTACTCTGATAATCGTACAGATTATTCCTACATAATTTTTAAAAATTCTTGAAGAAGTTAATATAGCACATTTTATAGAACAACAAAAATAGTGAGATTAGCTTAATCCTGTTATAAGAGACTTAAGAAGTTTCGAGAAATTGGGGCCTGGTGCATGTTTATTTTGTAACAGGGAACCTTAACATAAATGTACTATAATATGATACTGAAACTGAGTACTATCCCCCCCACCCACCCACCAGTGAGGGCTAACTAATGAACCAAACTACTGTCAAATTCAGATTCAGGATAATATTATAACATTCCAGACCACATGCCTTGACATTTGCTAGCTATTCCCTCCTAATAATATATGTAATTTCTTCTCTACCACTTATATACTTTCAGCCACTGAATCACTATTAACCTCTGAAAATTAAACATCTAACTTCATTTTCTGTGGTTCTAGATATTTCATCTGCAGCTAACTTATTCCATTTTAATAACCAAAAGAAATATCTGGACACTTTGTGACATTTAAAGCGTACTAAATTTCACCCAACGTACATGTAAAATTCATCAAAATAATGGATTATTTTTAGCAGTGACATCACCGCAAGCTTGTACATTTTGTTTACACCTGGTTAAGTTTAACACGCGTATATAAAATTTACTGTTGCGTAAATGGTAATAGGACTAACAGAAGGCCAGACACGCTCATGTTGCATACTTACTACGCTTTTTTGTGTCTGGAAAAAAATATTTATTTCACCCTCCATTGCTTCGCAAATCATTAATTTCAAAACATCCGCAGAGGGGATGCGACTAATAAGGTCATGTATCGAGCTAATGTTATTGTATTCGGAACACTGGGAAACCCAAACCTAATACTTGAAAAACATCCCAGAGGGGGATGCGACTAATGACGTCACGTATCGAGCTAATGCTGTATTGTAGTCGGAACGCGCTGAAAGCAAAATAAACAATACCAACAATCAAGGTTTTAAACGGATTTAAACAGAACAGCCACGACAAAAAAAAACAGATTTTATTTTTGTTGATGCGGGGAAATTAGCCGGGTGGAGATGCTAAAGTAACCGGGTTATTTTACCGGCTCCTGGCCCATTTCTACACCCCTGCTAAATTGAAGGCATTGATACCAAAGTCAGCCTATTCTGAGACAAAAACTAAAAATAATGTCAAAACTGTCAATCTGTGAGAGAGCCGCTTTAACCCTTTGCATGCTGGGTAAATTGTCGTCTGCTCAAAAATGTCGTCTGGTTTATTCTAAATTTCTTTCAATTTACTTAAAACTTTGGGCATATATTGACCGAGTGGCAAACATCTTGGAACCTGACCTGGCACCGAGTTACTCGGGGTCTGGTCTGGTTCCAAGCTGTTTGCAAAGCCTTTAAAATCGCCATCAGCAGCCTAAGGGTTATTAAGGAATTAGGTCCAACCATTATAGGAAAACGAATAACTATAAAGAAATCATTTTTCATGATTATTATATTCCTATCCTTATAGTTTATGTCTGGTATATTACGATTTGCATTTTATATTTTCCGCATTTTCCACGAGATCACATAGAAGAACAATGAAATAATTATATCTAATGATTTCTCAGCACTTAACCTTTTATATCTAATTGTAAATAATTACTAATTATAATAAAGTAACTTTAATGGTAAACACTTAATCTAATTTCCCTTAATATGCAATTAATTAGTTCAAATACTAATTGTAATAAAGTAACTTTAATGGTAAACACTTAATTTAATTTCCCTTAATATGCAATTAATTAGTTCAAAGCAGCAATCACAGCAAAACAATGGAATAAAACACTTCAAAAAACTGTGATTTAAGCTAAAATAGTGTGATCTGAAGCTCATTCAGTTTAAGGAATTACGCTAAAATAGTGTGATCTGAAGCTCATTCAGTTTAAGGAACAGAAAACAGCAACTTAAGTCGAACATTTACTGTTAAAAAAATTATTACTTATCGTAGGTGCAGTTCAATGCAAGCTGATGGTAATTTTCCTCCAGTTTCACTTACTTGATTTAGGGGCATAACTCCTTAAAGTTTTTAGGCAGAGTAATGGGACTTGCAAAACATAAGTTCATTATCGTTTTTCACCTGTTTACCAATTAAGTTTCATGTGAAATTGATCAATAGTTTCCTAGGAAAGGCCAATTATTATTGTACAATGTCAATACCATCACAAACGCCTACAACAGCAACGCTAGCTGACATCATTACTAGAATTCAGTAAGTCAATTACGTTGCCTGATTGGAGCCTTCAACATTTTAATCGTAAAGGTCACCATGACCTTGTCTTTGACCTACTGACCCCAAAATTATTAGTGGTAATCTAATGACAATGAAAAAAAGTGCATACCAAGTTTGAAGACTGTTAAACAAGTCATTCAAAAATTATTGATTTGAAACAAATGTATTGATGGAGCAGACAAAAATGATGACACCATACAAAGTAATGCCTGTGTCAGCAATGCTAAACAGGCGACTTAAAACAAAATGATGACCGAGTAAAAATCATTTAAAAAAAACAAAAAAACAAACATTGTGTATTATTTGGGGAATTAATTGATTGTGAATTATATTAACTTAAATCATTGAAGACGTTTTGCTGTACACAATAAACTTACCATCTTTAAAATCTAGTGAAGAATATAATCTATCATAGACCATTTTATCTTTCAATGGAGTAATAGCCCGGTCATCGGGGTCGTCTGAAGAAGCTTTAGGTAAATACTGTGAGAGTGAAGGGCCGCCAGCGGTTTTTAATGGTTTATGTATAACAGTTTGTTCCTGATCCTCGTCGGAGCTTTGATCTTCGGACACACCTAACACCACTGCAGAGGGAAAATGGCAGACATGCGTGAGTTATATGGGGTGTAGGGCAAATAGAAACGTGATTCTACCATATTAAACTGTGCACAGGATGCTAGCATATATTGGACCCACACAAAGAATAAAGGAAAAATGGGGTAAAAAACCCTTAATACCATAGATAGTAAATAACATGTCCAAATCAGCAGCCATCATATATTGATTTGATTATTCAAAACACCACAGCCATTTTTCATTGAAAACAATAACGGATGTATATGGACAGTTAACAATGTCAGAAATATTTGCATTTAACTTCGATGCCAGTAGATCGCGTAGTAATTTCAATTTACCAGTTAAACTCGAATTACATTATTCTTATGCACTCTGTAAAAAATGTCAGAAACCTTAAACTTTAGATTAGATGCAAGCATTTTTTTAATTGAATTTTGGGGCAAAAATCGCATCCTATACACAGTATAATTGGGTGTACATGCCATATTTCTGGAAGGTTTCCAAGAGGAATTTCTCTCAGTAAAAAAAGAAATTTCATATGTCCTCATAATTTCTCTCATGGGGGCATCTTTTGTGTTCTACTCTCAAAATCATTTTACTTAGCTTTTTCTTTCAACAGAAAAAACACAGCATTATAACATAGCATTCTAGCCTGTATTTTTGAAATCACACGCACAATTTTTTCCAATATAAATTTTTGCAATTCAAATTTTTGGGATATTCATCCCCCTGCTGGAGGCCCAGGAATGGATTGAAATTCCAAGCTGGGATGATCATCCCCCACCCAAGGAATATGGCATGTATGTGTGTTTGGGTATACAAACAGCTATAAAACCAATTATTCAGAATTCTAAATTCATTATAGCTTATAAAATGATGAAATGTACTACATATTTAAACACCAATAATTTAAAGTTGTTGGAACCCAGTTTAAAAAAATTGGTTTAACAATAATTTTTATTACAGCTTCGCGAATTATTGGTGATGTCAAATATTAAGTCATAAAAATTGCAATCTCCGTGTTATCAACATGTTGCACAGTGTTTGAAAGAGCAATTTCTGTTTATACAGCAATTTTGGTTTATTGATGATTTTTTTTTTAAATTAAACAAAGAAGAAATAAAATCCGGACCAAAAAAAGTTTGTACTTGCAGAAGTTTATTAAATAATTGTAAAAGAGTGAGATATACAAAAAAAATTTACTCTGAAATATGTACAAATTAAATGATACTCAAATTAATAAACTACATTTTTATAACTTAACAGAAAAAAGTACCAGTGCATAATACATTCCTATGTATGAGAGTTTGTTTTTATCAAAAATAACTTGAAAGTGAGTTATTAAACATAAAATTTACTTATATATTTACACTACTCCAGAAAATTAATGTTAATTAAAATATTCCACATAAATTATTTTTCCCAGTTAATAAAAACAGAATTGAAAACATGTTTAATACATGAAGTGGATTTGGAGCAAACAGAAACAAAACAAGAGTTTAAAGGGACTAGACACCAGATGATACAAATGGAAGAAAAAAAGAAATTTGTCATGGCTTTCGACACATGTATCTTTCAAAGTTTTTGCGTATTTTTTTCAATACAAGAATTTACTGGATCTGTCTACCATGTAAATCCCAGTTATTATAAAACGGCATCTGTATATAGGTATATGTTCTAATCACATGACTTTCATGTGCTAAATATACTCACTATAAGCTGGGAAACCATTGTGCGCTATTTTTAAATGGGTCAACTCAGCAAATATTCATTTAATCATGTAAAATGATGTTTTATCAGCCTTATACTAGCTCATATTGACAATTCTAGTTTTGTTTTGAGGAAATACTGTATTTGCCAATTTTAAAACCATCTGGTGTCAAGTCCCTTTAATACAGTAGAATTCAGTGTGCACAAAGCCTCAAAAACACAGCAAACTGAAACTCACTGGGAGCAGACCGCGTACCAAAGTCCTTTGGCTGTTTTCTGGCTGAGACACCTTTGACTGTAAGTGCCGTTTTCAGGTCCCCGCCCTCCCCATGGCCACCCTGCCACGCAGGTATCTGAAAATGGTGGATACATTTCTTATTTTCAACTTCATAATCAAAAGACATAGAGAACATACAACCTGGTCTAAAATATCCGAACAAACCCATAATGTACAATATAAAATAAAATACACCCATGGGTGCATCATTGGAATTTAGGCCAAACATGAATGTTTGGGTCTTTATGGCCGGAAAAAAAAAGCCAGCCGAGCGTTGGCCTGGCTGACTGCAATGACAGTTTAACAATAAAGAAACAACATGTTTTCATTTTATCTTGGCTTGTGGAGACCTTAACCTGGAAGTTGTTACCTCAGTGAAATGCCAAGCAAGTGGGTGAATTCACAGATGAAGCAGTTATTTCAAAATGGAATTAAAAACTTAGTACAACACATTATGCAAATATACTCCAGTTGCTGGAATTTCAAGGCTGTTAAAGGAGCCCATAACAAGCGTTATATTGAGTGTTCATCGTAGCGAAACAAAGCAGATGGTCGTCTTAATCCGATGGGTGTGATCGTGTCACTTTTTATTAGGGTGTCAACAACAGACAATAAATCAGTCAGTCGAATACCTTATGTTGAATATTCCTGATTCTGACTCTATTCTTTCTGAATTTCCTATAGCCTCGCTTATAAGACGGGCCCCCTACTTTAAGGTTAAAAATCGGGACCAAATTTCCCCGTCTTATAGTCGAGAAAATACGGTAATAGTTTTTGCATTGCCTCAGTGTAGGCAATAAGTTCATTTTATCTGCAAGCTATATTTGCTTTGTCAGTATTTTCTTCCATCACAACTAGGTATACCTTATTATGCAACAGTGTTTTCAGGACATTTGTGATATATAGTTTTCACACTAAACATATAAAGCATTACCCTTGCCTGATGTGATAAGTTATTACACAAGTTATATGTCAAAATATTTCATGAACTTAATTTATGATGGCGATGTCATTTATGATTTAAACTTCTGTTACTACATAACATGTAACTGGCACAAAGTTTTGTAGTGATCACATGCTTCAATTCAACTCTGTGTTGATTAACTTACATTATAAAAATCAGATCCTAAATATTATGAATATCAATGAAAAACGAAAACAGTTTAAAGTGCTTTTACTACTAGCAATGAACGTTTACTTACAGAAGGCTTAAACAAAGTCTCTTGAATTCTGCTTTTCCGCTCCTGATTTTCTATAAGTTGGACTCGAGCCACTTCGCTGAAATACAGAAAGATAATTTAAATTCCTTTTTACAGTTACAAAGAATTAAAAATGATATTAAATCAGTATTATTTATGTTAATAATCTCACAAAATGCACAGTTAACATGCATTTTACTAGTATACAATTAATGTGGGGTTTGATAATTGTCAATCAAAGGTCACGAAAGGTCGACAAGTTTATGCAAAATGAATGCACATTTTATCGTACAGAAAATCAAGCACAAGTGCTATTATTACACAAAAATTATTAAATCTAGACTTATGGTTTTTGAGTTAACAACCAGGCTATCACATTACCTCATCAATTTTCTTTAGAAAATAGAATTACAAATGTAGCTAAAAACTACACAAATTTACCCTACTTTTTTAAAGAAAGTCACCATAACAAGAACAAACAAACCCATTTAACACCAGACAAATAGCATGTGCCGTACATCAATCATATAACATGTAGATGTAATAAACCAGCTAAAGCACCTTAGTCGTTGAGCCTCCTTGTCTGCTTCTCGTAATTTCTTTAATCTCATTCTTTCTCTTGGGTGTAAATTCCTCATTTTCGTTTCATCCTCAGTTTTCCGCAAATCTTCTAGTCTAGACTTCTCTTTTCTGTGAATGAAAAATAAGGTGTCTTCAAGCTTGAATATGATATCATTAGATACTTGCAAAATTGACGAAATTATTTAGGAGTCTAAAATATTTTTCCATAACTACATAAGACCACCAATGCTCGCCAGGATTTTTCTATTAATTTTCTTCACATAATAAATTATGAGTTAAGGATTTCATTTTTTTTCAAGACATTTTGTAATTAATTAAATGGAAATGTCAAAGTTTTAACTTTTCTGAAATTAATACAAAGTGGGCAGGCTTGTATAAATTTGTAGCAATATACAGAAAAAACAGAAAGAAATTATGGAAAACTCTGGCCCTGATTTCTCAAAACTTCTTAAGCCTAACATACTTAAGTACCATAGCTTTTATTTTGTTTGGTAAAATTTCGTACTTTAACCTGGTTTTGATATATAACACTGAGTTTTTTTTTTTATGATAATCAGACATACAACTTCAATTAACAATTAAAACCTTTCCAAAATAGTTAAAACTTTCACAATTTATAGAACAACAAAAGTAGTGAGCTTAGTTTAATCGTGTTACAACAGACTTAAATAGTTTGAGGAAATTGGTCCCTGAAGCGTATAACTCACAGAGCTTTAGCTATGTCCAGGGCATCGTTGGTGTTGTTAGTGTCGTGGCCAACACCGTGTTTGGCCTGGTACTCCTCAGACATTTTCTGCAAATACATTTGAATAATATTACATACTTAACTTTTAGTAAAAAGCTTATCATTTTATAAAGTGACTATGTCTATTATGAAGATTGCTTAATTTTTCAATCTCATATTTGTCTACATTACAATCCCTAGTAATTTTCTACATTAAGTAGTTAAAAAGGGTTTAAGAATTCTATGATGAATTATAATATGTATTAAAATATGTGTATTCTTATTGTCATTGTTAAATGATTACAGTATAAACTGTAACAAATAGAAATGGGCCGACACTACAGCTTATTTTTGAATTATGAATTTTTGGAATCATATCAAATATATTATTTATAAAAAAAGTGTTAACAACCTTAAATGTACCATGGACCATAAATATATGTCACACCATAGACCCCCCCCCCATTCTATTTATATAAACAGAAAATATGACATCATATTTCCTGATAATGTCAAATTTACAATCAGTCACAACAAAGCTTCGACTTGACCTCAAAATAGGCTTCAAGATATACTAAAATGAATGCTTGCATCAAATACTAACTTGATTCATATCTTAATTATGCATGGGAGAAACTTGAAATAAGATTCAAATTAAAATAATTTTTTTTTTACATCTTTCACCATGTGTTCAATTTAATATGTCCCTAGATGATTGAAAACACATGCAACAGATTTTCAATATGGGCGCCACCATGATTGATTTTCAAAGACCCCTATCATTTCATATCTGTTGGATAATGACTAAGTTGTTCCAATTGATTAACTATGAAACTTATATCTTTTTAATGATGCAGTTTCTATACTTTTACAAGAATGGGCCATCTCGTGACTTACCGCTATATGACCAGATAGTAATGGAACTTTTATTAACTCTGTTGCCGATGGTCTCTTTTCTGGATCTTTGTTCAGCATTCTGAAATGAAATCATTAAGTAGTATGGTTAATTTAAAGGTAAACAAACAATACATATATATAAGCATTTCTTTGATAAGATTTTGACTGTAATCAAACATTAAAATAACAGCTTTTAACCCTTAGGCTGCTGATGGCGATTTTAAAGGCTTTGCAAACAGCTTGGAACCAGACCAGACACCGAGTGTCTAGCTTGCTGACAACCCACCAATAAACTCATATGAGTTTAAGCCATGATTCCAATGGTTGCGCTTTTGTGAGAAGCAAGTGCACTAACCACTGCATAATGATAAAGCAAATAACAATTAATTAATCCTTAAACCAACTTACAATTTTAATATTCTACTAAGTTCCTTAGAGTATTTAGCTGGCAGATCTGGTGGTTCCCCTTCAACTATTTTATACATGACGGCCATCAGGCTTTTACCATCAAACGCGTGGTCTAAGGCACACATCTCGTACAGTATACAACCTATAGACCTGAAAAATACAGTTGCAAAATAAGGCAAACAACCAGCCATATTCATTCACATCTTGAGACTCAACCTCAAGAAACAGAATTTCTTAAGTCATCTCAGAATTCAGTTTTAAAAGCCTGGATCCAATTTCTCGAAACTTCTTAAGCTTAACAGGCTTAAGTCGCTTATTTCAATTAGCCAAAAAACATACTGAAAATGGATTTTGATAAATGAAAAATGGTTTATTCTGATAATCATACAGATTATTCCTACATAATTTCTCAAAATTATTGAAGAATTAAATATAACCCATTTTATAGAACAACAAATATAGTGAGATTAGCTTAATCCTGTTATAAGGGACTTAAGAAGTTTCGAGAAATCGGGGCCTGAGTCTCAAACTCTAAAATGCTTCAAAATATCAATAATACAACTAATTTTGACAAAGTTTTGACAAAAACTGTGCTTAATTGTATAACAGATAATTAGTAACAGATACAGTTCTTTTGACCATATTTACTCCTGTAATAGCATTTTAAGTCTAAAACTCAGACTCAGGATGTTAGTAAATACGGCCCCAGAACTGCAAGTGGTTGCCAAAGCTTGTCTTTTTTTCTGTGAAGACCAAGGGCCATAACTTAGCTTATTGCACTCAGTTTCAACACATGCATAATGTTATTGGTTACATCTGCACAAAGCTTCATGTCTTTGACATTGTAGATGTGAAGAGCATTTTCAAAAGCAATTATCAGGAAACACAGTTCATTATGTGCAGTGTCTGTCTCCAGGACATGGGCAGGGCTGGACAGACTTACAGTTTATCATCTCATCTTCTTTCATCCCATTTTCATACATTTTGATAAGAATTGTTCTCACTAATGCTCTGGTATTACTGCAGTATACTGCCAGAGAATCATAATGTGAAAACAACACCAATTATGCAACCAATATTTCCACTTTCTCTTCTGATAGAAAAACAGGCAAGCTAGAATTAAAATTTACATCATAACTCAGCATTCATGTTAAAATGAATGAATATATGGATTCAATATTTGTTAAAAATGGAACATTTCAATTTCCTACTCATTTTTGGAGAATATTACAAATCTTTTTTAAATATATATTAAATTAATTGTAACTTTGAGTTAATAGGCAATCAGCGGAGTTGCCTTTGGCTGTTTACAAACATTATTATTTTATGGCCAAGATATATCCTATAATAATGAGATAGCTATGTACGTATCATAATGATATCAATTTTAATGTTGTTGCGTGCATTAGTTGAATACTTAATTTCTTCAATTGATACCGGTACATTGCAAGCAATATAAATAATCCAAACATGTATTGGTAACAACTGTACAAATAGCATATCAGTGAAAGCACAAATAGCTGCATTGGCTAAAATTGTTCTGTAGTTTATACTAATTTCTTTAACCTTGATTGTGATGAAAGCTGATAGCTTATGGAATCACTCTCAGAGTCTGTGTCCTTGGTAGAAACCAGAGCTTGTGTTAAGAGACCATGAGAAAGTAACACTGGAGGAGATTAACACAAAAAGGTATTTGGCAGGCACCTATATCAATAGACCATTCTCGCTCTGATGAGGATAAGGCCCAAACCTCTTAGGGTAAAAAGCAGGCACCTATACCACTAGACCACTCTCACCATGATGGGGATCAAACCAAAAACCTCTTGGGTAAGTGGCAGGCACCTATACCACTAGACCACTCTCACCATGATGGGGATCAAACCAAAAACCTCTTGGGTAAGAGGCAAGCACCTATATCAATAGACCACTCGCACCCTGATGGGGATCAAACCAAACATCTTAGGGTAAAAAGCAGGCACCTATACCACTAGACCACTCTCATCCTGACGTAGATCAAACCCCAAACCTCTTAGGTAAGTGTCAGGCACCTTTACCACTAGACCACTCTCATCCTGATGTAGATCAAACCCCAAACCTCTTAGGTAAGTGGCAGGCACCTATATCAATAGACCACTCGCACCCTGATGGGGATCAGGCCCAAACATCTTAGGGTAAAAAGCAGGCATCTATACCACTAGACCACTCTCATCCTGATGTAGATCAAACCCCAAACCTCTTAGGTAAGTGTCAGGCACCTATACCACTAGACCACTCTCATCCTGACGTAGATCAAACCCCAAACCTCTTAGGTAAGTGTCAGGCACCTTTACCACTAGACCACTCTCATCCTGATGTAGATCAAACCCCAAACCTCTTGGGTAAGAGGCAAGCACCTATATCAATAGACCACTCGCACCCTGATGGGGATCAGGCCCAAACATCTTAGGGTAAAAAGCAGGCATCTATACCACTAGACCACTCTCATCCTGATGTAGATCAAACCCCAAACCTCTTAGGTAAGTGTCAGGCACCTTTACCACTAGACCACTCTCATCCTGATGTAGATCAAACCCCAAACCTCTTAGGTAAGTGGCAGGCACCTTTACCACTAGACCACTCTCATCCTGATGTAGATCAAACCCCAAACCTCTTAGGTAAGTGGCAGGCACCTATACCACTAGACCACTCTCATCCTGATGCAGATCAAACCCCAAACCTCTTAGGTAAGTGGCAGGCACCTTTACCACTAGACCACTCTCATCCTGATGTAGATCAAACCCCAAACCTCTTAGGTAAGTGGCAGGCACCTATACCACTAGACCACTCTCATCCTGATGTAGATCAAACCCCAAACCTCTTAGGTAAGTGACAGGCACCTATACTACTAGACCACTCTCATCCTGATGTAGATCAAACCCCAAACCTCTTAGGTAAGTGGCAGGCACCTATACCACTAGACCACTCTCATCCTGATGTAGATTAAACGCCAAACCTTTTAGGTAAGTGGCAAGCACCTATACCACTAGACCACTCTCATCCTGATGTAGATCAAACCCAAAACCTCTTGGGTAAGTGTCAGGCTCCTATATCACTAGACCACTCTCATCCTGATGTAGATTAAACGCCAAACCTTTTAGGTAAGTGGCAAGCACCTATACAACTAGACCACTTCACCATGGTGAGATGACACCCAAAACCTCTTGGGTAAGTGGCAAGCACCTATACAACTAGACCACTCTCACCCTGATGGGGATGACACCACAAACCTCTTGGGAAAGAGGCAAGCACCTATACCACTAGACCACTCTCACCCTGATGGGGATGACACCACAAACCTCTTGGTTTAGAGGCAAGCACCTATACCACTAGACCACTCTCACCCTGATGGGGATGACACCACAAACCTCTTGGGAAAGAGGCAGGCACCTATACCACTAGACCACTCTCACCCTGATGGGGATGACACCACAAACCTCTTGGGAAAGAGGCAAGCACCTATACCACTAGACCACTCTCAACCTGATGGGGATGACACCCCAAACCTCTTGGTTTAGAGGCAAGCACCTATACCACGAGACCACTCTCACCCTGATGGGGATGACACCCCAAACCTCTTGGTTTAGAGGCAAGCACCTATACCACTAGACCACTCTCACCCTGATGGGGATGACACCACAAACCTCTTAGGAAAGAGGCAAGCACCTATACCACGAGACCACTCTCACCCTGATGGGGATGACACCACAAACCTCTTGGGAAAGAGGCAAGCACCTATACCATGAGACCACTCTCACCCTGATGGGGATGACACCACAAACCTCTTGGGAAAGAGGCAGGCCCTAAACCCCTAGACCATTTAAACTGACAGGGATCAAAACCCAAACTACTTAGGTATTAAGCATATACCTAAACCACTAGATCACTCAAACCCTGATTGGTCGGAAGCAGCTTCAAGTTGAACTTAATATCTTCTCTGAGTTTCAAAGCATAGTACATGTACATGTACACATACATGTATTTTTCAATGTTGTTTATACATGTAGTCTATTTATTTTTACTGGACAATTTTGCCATGTATTTCTGAGGTGTTCATAAGACTTACAGCATATTAACATTAGCAAATAAAAAACACACACAATTATACTGATAACTATTAAGAGCATTTGTAAGCTGATTAATTATGTTTAAACTGTACAGAATTCACTGCACACAGCAATGCAGTTATTGATAAAACAATCTGATGCAAAATAATATGATCTAGTCATCAATCACACTTATAAATAATGAATTAATTTAATATCTGATACAAGAGTAAAGTTTAACAGGGGCTAGATTTATCAAACTAGTGATAAAACATTTATTCAAATTTCTACCACTGTCCCTGGTATCTGAGACTTGATGCTTTGAAACTAATTGCACAAACCTGAACCTTTAGAAGTTTTTTTCACCTACTTTAGCCGAGACTGAAATTAAGTTACTTCCAAATTAAAAAGTATTTTTTTCCCAAGTTATAAGACACTTGTTTCCCCAAAATAATAAACGTAACAAATAATTTAAATAATCTTATTAATCATGGAATCTTTGTTTGGCCTCAGAAGTTACAATATTTCTGGTTTTGTTTTCTAGTTGTCAATATTTCATAAATATTAACAAATGAGCTTAAAGCGTTAACACGAAACACCTGGCCTTTATGTTTATATTATTTTGAGATTAAAACAAACCAGCCTTAATTAATTAACATTTCGTATAAAAACCCAAGCCGGGCATAAACCAGACTTGCAAAATTGTGCTTGGACTAGATCAAATGTACATTATTTAGCAGTATGTTTATTATGTATACTGTTTGAGTTATAACGTTGACTGTACATTAAGTAACACATTTTATAATTTTTATGTGTGAATTATTGTAATAATTGTGTGATATTGTTTAGTATTAGTGCAGACAGGATAGTATTTATTTAGTATGTTTTATATATTTAGTGTCTGAGCTAAAGAAGTGAGGTTGATGTAGAGTTTGTTGTATTACACTGTGTAAAATTTTGAAATACTTGGTATACACAGTTTTGTAATACCCCCCAAAAAACAACAACAACAACAACAACATAATTTAGCAGTTGTGTTTCTTAATATGCAGTCTGCAGCAGAAAATAATTATTGCAATACAATTTTCAATGTGGACTAAATTTAAGCACAATCCCACAAGGCCAGAACAGGTGATAAATTTTATATAGCCAGGCGTGTTAGAAGTCATCAGCTAGGTTGTTCAATGGTCGAAATTAACACATACCCGCAAACCCTGTACTTAAAATTCGGGTTTGTTCATTCAAACGCCTTATTTCATATCAATGAATGTTGTTCAAACTTACCAGACATCTGATTTGGAGTTGTACCCTTCATGTTTCAGCACCTCCGGGCTCATGTAGTATGGGGTACCAGTAAATGTGGAAGCCAAGTCAGTTGTTCCCATCAGTATTCTCGATATACCAAAGTCGCCGATTTTCACCCGATTATTTTTCAGAAATATGTTTCTGTAAAGATGCAAATATTCTTTGTTATTAAAGAATATACAGTCGAAACCCGCTGGCTCGATATCCAAGGGACCGGACAAAATACTTCGAGCCTCGCGAATATCGAGCCAAGCGAGAGTGCTTACAAGGAGTTAAACAAATCGGTCCCTTACATCCAGTTCAAGCCAACGAGGAAATCGAGCCAAGCGATATCGAGCCAACTGGTTTCGACTGTATATATACAGGTGAA
Organism: Mya arenaria; assembly: GCF_026914265.1. Lineage (NCBI taxonomy): Eukaryota > Metazoa > Mollusca > Bivalvia > Myida > Myidae > Mya > Mya arenaria. The sequence goes on from NC_069129.1 coordinate 43,428,034, forward strand.
AAAAGCATACTTTTGAGCTTAGATGTGTAGCAATCAGTGACTTTATCATTCAAATCACATAGACCTAAGTGATTTTATTGACACAACGCCATCCCAAAAGTTTATGATACTCCATTCGGACATTAAATTACCTATTTTACATCTGGCCAAAAATAGGTAAATGGTAAATGTTAAGACAATGTTAGTTTAATTTAATGAGTGACAGAATCAAACTTAATACAGCACAAAGTGCAGTGTTTCACTACAAACACATGTACATGTACTTTTTTTTTACGTTTAGGTCCTATGACCTTCATGCTTGACAAATCAAGGTCATTTTCATCGTTAACACATAATGAAAGTACAATATGGGGGTTCTACTAATGGAAGTCCCTAGCTTGAAAACTGAGCCAGGGGCTCTGGTTCAATATACTATCAATTTCCTGACCAAGTGCTGAGCAAAGTGACAATACCTGGTTTTGAGGTCTCTATGCAGCACACGAAGACTGTGCATGTAATGCACGGCAAGAACAAGCTGAACAAACCAGTCCAAGACCATCTTCTCATCGACCTGCCTCTTGTTCTTCTTATGCTCCAATATCTTCATGTCCAAATCTCCTCCCTGGATAAGAAACATGGAGTACAGGAATGTAAATAATTTCACATAATTTTGTCTGTTGAGATTTCAAAAGGAAGCAGACCAGTCATCACTTTACCAAATGTAATTTGTTATTTCTTCGTGTGAAAACATTTTAGCCTTATATTAGCCAAATTTGATTTTTTTTACAGAATCTTTCTTATCCAAATTCAATAATATATGCAACAAGTCATAAGTGACATGAAAACTCTATTAGTGTACCAGTCACAATGCAATTACTGAATGAATTATTATACAACTTACAAAAACGACATTATCTAACATAACACCAAAAGAATAAATATCAAAATAAAACGTAATCTATTAAAATCTTGAAAATTTGCTAACATTTTGATTTCCCTTACCTCACAGTATTCTGTGACAATGCAGAAATACTCGCCATCTATGAAGCTGTCATGGAACTTTACAATACTGGGGTGATTAAGTTTGGACAGCAATTTTGCTTCATGCATTGCATCTACTGTTTCATCTGGCTGTAGGTCACCAACTGAGATCTCTTTTAACACTTTCCTGTATAAAAAAGAGCATCATTAAAAAATGCTTGTATTATTTCAATAAATTATTTCTTAGATCATGGCCAAAACAAAAATGATTTGGTAAGGTTACATTCCTTTGAAAAACAAGAAGGGTAGATACACTTTTTTATTAGTCTTGATGTAACAAAATAATTGTCATTATTTGAGAATGGTGTTCAAGTATCATCTTCTGTATAAAACTTTAAAGGTTTGAAACTATATTAAAACATATGATTTTTTTTTACTGACTCTAAAAATGGTAGGGTCGCACCTATTTTGAAGGTTGGGTCGGGTAGCCATAACCAAATTATTTTTTTAGGTCTTATGATTTTAAAAAGTCATAATGCATCACCTCTCTCTGAATCCAGAATGAGCTTAAGCAAATGATATCCATATAATTTATTGCAGTATTAATATATATATATATATATATATATTTGGAACTGAACAGCATTACATTTATACATTAAAACAAGTTTGATAAAACTTGATATATCATGAAATTACTGATAAATAAAATTTACTTTTAATTGTGAGCTTATGCAAATATCAATAAAGCACATTACTTGGGATACTTACAAATTACCATCCTCGTCTGTTGCTTTGTGTCGCAGATCTTTGCAGAGGTAAGCTGTTCCGAAATTGCCTTTTCCTAATTTTTTTATGTATTGGTATCTGTTTACCCAAACCTTAGGTTTTTTGTTCTTTTGAGTTGATTGGCTCATTTTTGAAATATTCATTTTGAAAAAAACAATCTGTGTGACTTGTCACTCATAAAATCACTATTGATTGATTTCACATAACATATTCAAATTACATGTTTAAAACATTCATATGCATTCTGTAGGGTTATTGCATGTATTGTTAACAAAGAAATGTTTAAGAAACCCTGACATTTTTACTCAAGCATGACAATGACACTGTAAAAATAATGGTAAAATAAAGTTTGTGAACTTTGACAGGTGTCATGTCGCCATTTGCATTTTGGCGTCCTTTGTTACCATTGGCAGGTGGGAATCAGTTTTTATAATAACTAAAAAATGACACGTGCAAGCAAATGTTGATTCACTGCAAGAAACATGGGTTTATATTGCTGAACGCACACGGTTAACTGTCGATCAGTCGTCCAGGAATTACATGATTTTACATGATTTTGACAGTTTGCACTTCTAGACAACAACAGCGCATGCGCATCAAATTGTGTGTGCCATAATAATTTTGAGTTGTGAAATCTGATAGAATTCAGTCAAAACGGCAAAAGGCCAGTTAACAATCGGTCATGGAAACGCTGATAAAAACTGCTCAACCATTGCAATTCAAGTACAATGCAAGTTATTGTTTCATATAACACTTGAGGAAAACAAACTTACCTCGTTCTGTGCTGTGTCCACAGTACTTAACCACTCGTGTCCTTCGTCTTCCTCATTCTTGTTGTTTCTTACTGTACCAGCTGTTGATCCAACTTAAAAGTTTCCCTCACATGAGACGGACACCCTTTCTCCAATGATTAAACTAATGATAAAAGTATGCTTTAAAGTTTCCGAAACAGTAATGGGCGCTAAAGGAACCCACCTTGTATTGTGGATGCTTCTCTTTACTCGCCTAGTGCAACCTTGAAGCATCCAGATTTGGTGGTATATGTGAGGTTGCTCATTCCTATCTCGTGTAGTATATGGATACGTTGTAGTAGGTTGTTGACCCAACTATAAGCAGCAATACATAGCTGGAAATACTAGTTGTTACACATTCTTTATCTTGCCTTCTATATATATATATTCCTTTAGAGGAAGCGAAGCGTTTCCACATTCTTTCCCACGTAATTTGTCAAATATTTATCTTAGATGAGAGCTCTAATGGGTACTTCGCAATATCTACATCATTCAGATAATGTCTTTGTAGCGGAACCTCTTGTTTGTGTACATATGGACCATGGCTTGGCATTGCTCGGGATGGAATGGTATCTGTATCAATTTGATTCCGAGACTTCACAAGCGTCTAGGGTGCTTTATACAACAGTCCATCATCAGCGAATTTACACGAGTGTCTGAATTGGTGACTGTTTACACTTCGTTGAAGAAGAGCATGAAAAGAGGAGAGCCAAAATCAGCACATTGATGCACTCCTGAATTTTCCATCAGCCTTGGTGGTGATGACCCCATCAATAAGAACTTGTTGTTTTCTGGAGCTTAGTAAGGATCGAATTTATTTGAGAGTGTTTCCTGATATTCCATACAGTTTCAATACATGAAGCAGTTTCTTCTTTCGGAACTCCTCGGCCATTTGATCGAAAACTACCTCGGATGTATTTGGACGGTTAACATACTCAAAAAGTGGTACGTTTAAGTCCGCTGCAAATAGATCGCGTAGTAATCTTATTTAGCTGATAAAGCTGATGACTTAACTCTTGGGAATCTTAATTATGTTTTCAATAAAACACTTCACTGGCAATCAATTTAAACTGAGATCAATAAATACAACTCTTAAGCACTACATTTTATTAATGATATTATTAAAAAAATTACGATCTACTTTGAACAACTGATGTACCGGCATACATCCGAGGTTGTTTTTGAAAAAAATGACCGAGGTGCTCCGAATGGCAGTTTCTTGTGTGGCACCTTGTCGAATGCTCCAGAAAAGTCCAGAATGCCCTTTCCTAGTGCAAGGTCCGCTTACTATTTTCTGGATGGTTGCGATCAGTTGTGTTTCGTAGAATCGTTATTTGGTAGAAGATATGTTGGTCATGATAATGTTGTGGAACTGGATATGGTTAATAACAAAGTTGTGCACACTCCACCCTGAACTGTTCAATCATTTTAATAATGGAAATGAGGGAAACTGGTTTATTCTTTAATTTGTTTATAGACTGGTAAAATATAAGGCTGCTTTCTACCATTTGGAATTACGACGGAACCGATATAATTAAAAATATATATTAGAAGTTCCTCACTCGTCTGCGTGTATGTGTATGGTGTTTGTCAATATAAAAGACGTGTCTCACTAGTCTACCTGTACGTGTATTGTGTTTATCAATATATAAGACGTGTCTCACTGGTCTACGTGTATGTGTATGGTGTTTATCAATATAGAAGACGTGTCTCACTGGTCTGCGTTTATGTGTATGGTGTTTATCAATATAGAAGACGTGTCTCACTGGTCTACGTGTATGTGTATGGTGTTTATCAATATATAAGACGTGTCTCACTGGTCTGCGTGTATGTGTATGGTGTTTATCAATATAGAAGACGTGTCTCACTGGTCTACCTGTACGTGTATGGTGGTCATCAATATATAAGACGTGTCTCACTGGTCTACCTGTACGTGTATGGTGTTTATCAATATAGAAGACGTGCCTCACTGGTCTACGTGTACGTGTATGGTGTTTATCAATATAGAAGACGTGTCTCACTGATCTACCTGTACGTGTATGGTGTTTATCAATATAGAAGACGTGTCTCACTGGTCTACGTGTACGTGTATGGTGTTTATCAATATAGAAGACGTGCCTCACTGGTCTACGTGTATGTGTATGGTGTTTATCCAATATAGAAGACGTGTCTCACTGGTCTACGTGTATGTGTATGGTGTCTATCAATATAGAAGGCGTGTCTCACTCGTCTGCGTGTATGTGTATGGTGTTTATCAATATAGAAGACGTGTCTCACTGGTCTACGTGTATGTGTATGGTGTTTATCAATATAGAAGACGCGTCTCACTCGTCTGCGTTTATGTGTATGGTGTTTATCAATATAAAAGACGTGTCTCACTTGTCTACATGTATGTGTATGGTGTTTATCAATGTAGAAGACGCGCCTTACTGATCTACGTGTACGCGTATAGTGTTGATCAATATAGAAGACGTGCCTCACTGATCTGCTAGTATGTGTATAGAAGAGGTGCCTTACTGATCTACGAGTAAGTGTATGGTGTTTATCAATATAGAAGACGCGTCTCACTGGTCTACGAGTATGTGTATAGAAGACGTGCCTTACTGGTCTACGAGTATGTGTATAGAAGACGTGCCTCACTGATCTTCGAGTATGTGTATGGTGTTTATCAATATAGAAGACGCGCCTTACTGGTCTACGAGTATGTGTATAGAAGACGCGCCTCACTGGTCTACGAGTATGTGTATAGAAGACGCGCCTCACTGGTCTACGAGTATGTGTATAGAAAATGCACCTCACTGGCCTACGAGTATGTGTATAGAAGACGCGCCTCACTGATCTACGAGTATGTGTATGGTGTTTATCAATATAGAAGACGCGCCTCACTGATCTACGAGTATGTGTATGGTGTTTATCAATATAGAAGACGCGCCTCACTGGTCTACGAGTATGTGTATGGTGTTTATCAATAAAGAAGACGTGACTCACTGATCTTCGTGTATGTGTATGGTGTTTATCAATAAAGAAGACGCGCCTCACTGGTCAACGTGTATGGCCTTCACAGAAGAACCCCCCCCCCCCCACCCCACCTCCCCCTTGTGCTTGCGGTGCCGTTGAAACTTTGTCGCATTAACTCACTCAGTGTAAACATATCAAATAATCCGTGATTTACCTTGTGCTGCTACTCTAAAAAATCTTCTTTTCGGTAATGATCGCATAACCCCTGATGCCAATTCAAGCGTGTTTTTAAAAGTCCATATATTCATTGCAACATCAAAGCGTTTTGCCGCCTCACATTTGACCCTATTTGTGTATCGAGTTTCATCATACTGCGCACAGCATACACTGATTTTCTATGCATTTCGTTACTGTTAACTGCTACATGGAAAGGAATTAATATAAGCAATTACATAGCTTATGCTTTCCAATCCATTTCAACTTAATATTGTTGTTCTGTTATTTTTGTAAATATAAACTGGATAAATATGTCTAAACTAACATCCCGTCATGTAAATACCTGTTTTGTGGTGGGTTATCGTTATTTGTTGTCCTAATTCCTATCATATTTAAAACGTTCATTGCGTAACAAAGCATAGACCTTCATGATTACTTCACATTGCTTTGTAGATTTACACATATCTGGAAACCCAATTTAACAACAGAAAACATAATTTAAAGACCCCCCCCCCCCCCCCCCCCCTTATAAAAATGATAATGGAAAGAAAACACTCCACAATTTATTAATACAAAAAGACACACCATCTTCAAGAAAATTCAAAATTCACAAAATACCTTAACTGAAAAAAAACACAACAACAACACAATATACGTTGTATGATCATATAGGAAATTCACAAAAACACACAACCTTTATAACAATGCAAGACGATTCCGACGATTACTATCATACGAAATGTAAAAATAAAGGATATGTGTAATGTTTGCACAAATACAATTCATATTCAATATAGATTCATTTTAACATATGTTTATTCGGAGTGTTTAATCTTACCGCAAAAACGTTCTACATAAGAAATAGAACTCGGACCTCCTCGGCCATTTTCCATTGAAAACATCCTCGGATGTATGCCGGTTCATCAGTAGAAATAGTTCGTATAAGTTTAAATAATAGTATTAATAATTCTAGTGTTTTAACCTGTATTTTGTTTAACTCAGTTTAAATTGATTGCCAGTGAACAAATTGAACAAAGAATTTAGATTCCTAGAAGTAAAGTAATTAAGTTTAACTGCCGTGATCTACTTGCAGCGTAGTTAAATGCAAAAATTCTGACATTGTAAACTATCTATATATATCCGAGGTTATTTTCGATGGAAAATGGCCGAGGAGTTCCGATTGATTTTTTTTGTATCATTAAACGACGAAACTGTTTCACTTTTTTAACAATAGACTAACAAAAAGAGAATTAGCTGATAAAAATTCTCTAAACACTTTATTTACAAATGATAAAACATGTGCCTCTTTCATGATTTATGCAATTTTATGCGAACATAAAATTATTTATAGCCGTTGTTCAATTTATTTCTGTACGGCCGTGGCACGGGATTTAGGCAATATCTCGGGAATTAGCCATACGGGCAATTTATTTTCTGACCACTTTGTTAAAATATGCATCTAGGGGTGGGCGGTTTTGGTCCACCCAGATATGTTTTTCGGACAACATTTCTAAATTACCTTATTTTAATAAATGCCCGTTTTTCATGCAAACGGTGTTTGTTTTCCTTCAATCCATACTAGTTCGACTTCCCTGTACATAACGTAACTTTGACCTTGGACAATTACATAAATTTAATAAGGCACGGTTATGATAAACAACAATAATAATGAAGTCAGGAACATTGAATTATGTAACGGTGGAAGAGTATAAGCACGTACTTACAAAACTAAATGGTTTGATGTGACGCAGTAGCAAAGCCATTCAGTATATGTAAGTGAATACAACGTGATGTTGTGTAAACTACTTGCACATATATACAAACTGTTTTCACCGAAAAATAAAAGAACATCAAGAAGTTTACAGGTTTGGGTAGATTAGACTGGCGGACAAATTTGACGTTTAGGGGAAAATGGTTGCCATGACAACAAAAAGCTAATTCTGTATGAAAAAAATGTTTTTTGTTTTATAAAGTTCTTCCGTAAGATTTAATGAAAAAGTAAATACTACGTAAATTATGTATTTACTGAGGTCATGTCACAATTTATTTACTAATAAAATTCCTCTTTACAATATTAAGGGTCATGGCGGCCATCTTGGATTTTGGGAGCCATCTTGGACGAAATTGAGATGGGTCCTGAGCTTTTTTTAACCTGAACATACATATGTATCATTTGGCAAAGTTTCATAATTTTAACCCAAAGTGCACAATTTGGTGTAATTTTGTCACGATATGACTGGACTAGATTGGACCATCCAATATCTATATATACCGCTTCCCCTGATAAAGCTGGGCTAATATTCAACTCATATGCTAGGACATCAAGCTGTTTTAGTATGCATTTACCAAAATAAACGTTTGTGCGACATGCGTCGTATTAAACCATTTATCTAGGTAAAAACATACTTATAAGATTTAACCATTTCACACAACTAAAGTTATTTATCTTGATTCTTATCTACGACAACAAAAGAGCAATCCCATAAGTCGAAAATTTAAAAAACAACAAAAACAAAACAACAACAACAACAAAAAACACCAAAAAACTTAGGGGTACAAGGCAAGGGCCCAAGCGAAAATGAACCTTGGACATTAACATATTTTATCACATACACACACACAAACACCAAAGACAAGCTTAAACCACATCCACATATACAAACAAATCATATCCTCATCTAAATTGCTTTACCGTTAAATGACCACCTTGGAACGGGCAGTGAAACAAGAATTCACTGGAACTCGAGTCTACTGGGGCCTAAACTTTACTGTAAGTTATAATGGCCAAAGTATCACACTTGTCCCATCATTTATCGATAGTTACTAAATCCAAATACAAAAGCCTCAACAAAGAACGCATCATCTTGAAAACAATGAAGAATAACGGCAAAAAATAACATGCACGTATAATCTGATGAATTAATTTCAAGTATTCAACAACCGGATACCAACACCACCTGTAAACGAAGGAATCAAGCCGGAGCAAAAGTGCTAGCTCTGTCTTGGTCAAATCCTTCCTTAACATGCAATTTTTTTATTTCTCATAATTTTCCGTTCTGTTTCATAAAGGTGTATTTTTTGTTAATTTATTGTTCTATGATACGAAAAATTATTGAGCGTGGAAACTAGCATCAAACAATGATTTGTTGCTGTGTATCATACCAACATGAAACATGAAAATACCAGGACATGCACTGTAGCCAAAACTGTAATCTTATTATTTTGGTTCAATAATCCAAATCCCAAACAAATCATATTACTTAACTATAAACAGAAGACTTTACACCATTATTCATGCAAATAGTATGTATCAATACAGTAATGTTTCAGCGATCGTGTCGGAAAGTTCATCGACAATTTAAGAATTCAGTAAAACAGAGAAATTAAGGGGAATTCACGAACACAGCAATTTACGAAAACCGTGCATCACTGGAGAACAGGATTTACAAAAATTGAGGAATTCTGGAAAACAGGAGAATTCACGAAAAGTAAGGACTTCAACCAAACTGAGAAATTTACAAAGACTTCAAGAAAACAGGGGGACTCACAAAAACACAGGAATTAACAAAAAAATGAGGAGATCACGAGGAAGTCACGAAAACCGAGGAAATCAGGAACACAGAGGAATTTACGGACACTGAGATATTCACGAACACTGCAAAATAAAAATATCAACCACATATCGTATACCAATGGTATATTAAATTTTCTGAAATAATTGACGTTTTTGTCGTTCCACAATGCCAGTCAATGAACTATTATATCAAATTTTAAAAATCATTTACATCAACACTTAAGAATGACTAAGACCATACTGTCGTTGAACTGTTTTACGTTTCAGAAGATCCAAACCCCATCGTCTGAAGTCATCATGGAACGCATAATAGATAAAGAAGTTTGCTGCTGTTGAGGTATACGGTAAATACCCAATGAGGCGATACCATCCATAAGCTGATCCCATGTTATCCTCGTTAAATGCACCGTGTATGGCTTGGTATATTTGACTTCCGGTATAGGGAATCAAACTCAATACCATAAAAATTGTTAAGACAATCGTAATCTTCGTAGTCTTTATATCAACAATCCTAATACTGACCGATTTCCGTTTCTCCGTAGCCGTTAACTCGGTTGTAGATGCAGAAGGGCACTGGTGACAGTGACCTGAAATTGTTTTTAATGTTGATTGTTTCGAATCTTCTCGGTCGGTAGAACAAGAACCATCAAACGTTATGGAATCGAGCCCTTGTTTGCGTGCTGAGTATGCACATGTTTCAGTTCCTATGTTTGTTGAACTACCGACGGTAGCTTTTACCAAAACACCGACTTGTTCACATTTGATCAAGGCTCTGAACTGCATCTGCTTTCGAATCGCAACTATAATACGACCATATAACACTGCATATAAAACAATTCTTAACGCCGTCTTCAGAACTATGTAGATACCAAACACTGACGAGTACCGTCCGTAATCTCCGCCTTCAGCAAGTTGGCAGACTACCCGGTAGCTTGTCTTCAATTCAATTCTACCCGATTTGAACAGGGCAAGCGCAGGGAGGGCGTTAAGTAGAGCCCATATCGTGACAATGATGCAGGCTAACACTGTCCGTTGGTGGTCAAACTGCCGGGCAAATGGATGACAAATCTTGCGGTATCGGTCTATTGCCACCACTATTAATACGGCATACGGTATTCCAACCAGAAAATACTCTACGAAAGATTTGCATTTACATACGAGATCTGTCTTCGGATAAGATAATAGTACCAATATCAGAATATTGTTTGTAATTGTTATAAGTGTTGCTAGTAAGTCTACAACGGCGAGGTAGAAAATGTACACATTAAAAGACACATTTAGTCTTTGACCATAAAAGGCAAGTATTGCAACATTTCCAAAGAAACTTATGACCGCAAGTATCGTTAATAACACAATTGACTGTTCATAGGGAATCGGTAAAGCAAGTTTATTTGAAACATTGCGTGTATCTTGAGCACTTAAGTTCGTGGCGTGGATATCCATTTGGATCCGCGTTGTGCTTTAATTAAATATTAAAAAATATTTTCCGATTTCACTTTGCATTGTGGTAATATTTAAATCACGTCCTTGAAGTATGTAAATTATTTAACAAAAGTTGTAAGCTCCTTTTTATCGATTTGAAAAAAAACTCGTTTAAGTTATCCGTTTTAAATGACCACTCTTGTAACATCCTCCATATCATGATATGATAAGGTTACATACGAACTATCTCAGGATCTGATGTCCGATACTGCATGCCAAAGTGGAGCATGTGATTCTTGAAAATAGAACACGCCTTTATCAGCCAATGTTTGGCCAAGGGCGTGGACACTGATTTGTCCTCAAATACTGTCGCATGAAATAATCGATCACTGTAATTCAACCACAGACGTGTCCGTTTGATACTTAAGGCAGATGTACGCTGTTTAATTTATGTATCTGTTCCTCCAATTGATAAGCTTGTAAGGAGAAGGTTGCTGCTGACATTTTAATATATATATATATATATATATATATATACATACATATATATTAGACATACTGGCGTCTTCGTGTACCACCATTTCCGATCTGATGAAAATGGTGTCATCACCATTAGTTTAAACGTGTCACCGAAATGTATGTTGAGACATAATGGCGTCATCTTGTACACGATGCGCGAGGTTCTTACATGTTTTCTTAACGCAGTATACTTGGCCCTAATATCACGAACATACTCGCATAAAATTTCAATCTTATTCGATTCAAAATTATATATGTTTTACTCTTTATTTAAGCATATTCCCTCATAGATTATGTTGAGAAACATTTTTGGTCAATATTTCATTAAAAAAAATACGAGAGCAAACAATGTAAGTTTGCAAAACTAAAAAAATGGACTGAAGTACATTTTGTACTGTAGAAAGAATTGTTTTTAGAAAATTGAGCAATCATGAAAATCAACATATTGCATAAGATAGTATGCTTTTAAAAAAAATACATAAGTAATTTTGAATGATGTCATACTGTAATGTGGAAAAATTAAGCTGAGAACGAGTTTGAGATTTGACTTGAGTATTTGTGTGATATAGGGTCTGCTTTTAATACAAGTCGGAAGTAAAAAACAACAACATATATGCGTGACACGGTAGTTGGACACGAGTCATGTCAGGGTAAATTGGCGAACCGGCAGTTCCCCTTAAATTAGGGCTCGAACATGTGTAGTTGACACGACCTTGTGGTATTTGAAATTGTATCTTTTGAGTAATATATACACGCAGAAACCTTAAGAAATTTGTTACACGGATGAACACTGACTGGTCTGACATCGTTTTTAGTCTAATATCGTTGTTATTGGTGTTGACGGAACATTTATACTAGGATCATATTTTGTTAGAACCCTGGTATACAAGAGCCACATAGGTGTGAGACTTTTTATTAATACTCGAGAAGTATACAAAGTTTAACCGTCAGTGTAGACATGCAAGTCACTATTAAGTGTTCTTGTCTTGTTTAGTGTGAGAACTGTATCTATATAAAACGTATGTTTTACTTAAGTATGTATATGTAAACATATTATGCTAAAAGCAGGTAAATCTGCAGTAAATTTTAAAGACGATTAACAAATACATCGTTGTGTTTGTTTTGTAGTTAGTTCAAAATTGCATGATGATGATGATGATGATGATGATGATGATGATGATGATGATGATGATAATTATTGCCTTTTCATTAATTATTAAATTGTTTAAAATCTCCTATGCATAACTATCAGGAACTATTCGTTCAGCTTATATGGCTCTTTCTGGCTATTATTCCGTCATTGTTATTCCAGGAACGATAGTGTTAAGTGTTATATCAATATTTGACTGACTGTTATTTTAGTTCGTGAAAGTATCTCTGATTTCAGTGATTTTACTTTATCCTTATATATCCTTTCATGTTTTATAAAATGTCAAAAATTTGCTACAACTAACTCGTTCCATTTTTCATAGATACTTTTCTAGAACATAGTAGATTTTAAGATTTAAATCAAAATTTAATTTAATTTGTCCACTTTCCAATCGATTTAAACTTAATGATATTGATTTTAAATCTGTTTCATTTTTTTTAAAGAGTTGAACTAGAAATAATAGAAAAATTGATGCGAAAATAATAACATATATAATTAATCACAGTTTGGATTTAGGAATAGTCATATTACCTCTGATTGTATTTTATCATGCATGTATTCATAAATCAATTAATACTATTTTGAGCAAACATATATACTATTGTGTGCATTTGTTAACTAAGAAAAAGCGTTTGCTACTGTAATATATGATACATTATGGATTAAATTAGAAGAGTTTTGAGTTAGTTCGAAGATGATTTATATGATGAAATCTAGGTATAGTGGTGACACCCGTATTTAAAATCAATTCATTCACATAATAATTGTATAACAAACATAAATCTTGAGCCAAAGCGAAACTAAAGAAAACAGTTTTTGAAGATGTAGTTGTTCACACAGACCAATCCAAAGAAGAACGCAATGTGACCAGCAATCTATGGGCAAAATTCAACGTTGTGAACATAGGATGCCATCTGTCGTGGAAACCGTGTTTTTAGTGGTAATGGAAGTCGTGATGGTACGTGAAATATTGCGCATAATAATCGCAACTATAGTGATGTATATAGATGAATGCTCGTGATCTCACAGTGATAATAGTGCAACCATGGTGCCATTTCTAGTGCACTTGTACGGATAAATCTCGGGGAAATGGTGCCATTTCTAGTGCACTTGTACAGATAAATCTCGGGGAAATGGTGCCATTTCTAGTGCACTTGTACGGATAAATCTCGGGGAAATGGTGCCATTTCTAGTGCACTTGTACGGATAAATCTCGGGGAAATGGTGCCATTTCTAGTGCACTTGTACGGATAAATCTCGGGGAAATGGTGCCATTTCTAGTGCACTTGTACGGATAAATCTCGGGGAAATGGTGCCATTTCTAGTGCACTTGTACGGATAAATCTCGGGGAAATGGTGCCATTTCTAGTGCACTTGTACGGATAAATCTCGGGGAAATGGTGCCATTTCTAGTGCACTTGTACGGATAAATCTCGGGGAAATGGTGCCATTTCTAGTGCACTTGTACGGATAAATCTCGGGGAAATGGTGCCATTTCTAGTGCACTTGTACGGATAAATCTCGGGGAAATGGTGCCATTTCTAGTGCACTTGTACGGATAAATCTCGGGGAAATGGTGCCATTTCTAGTGCACTTGTACGGATAAATCTCGGGGAAATGGTGCCATTTCTAGTGCACTTGTACAGATAAATCTCGGGGAAATGGTGCTTACAGGGACAGCGCCGGAAGCGGCCAAAGAGGACAAGTTCAATTATTGCAGTTGATAATTTGCAAAGACGAGATGTAGTTGAAGTTTCTACAAATACTTATGTTGATAAGCTGTTAGAATTCCTGATTGGTAGTAACATGTGTGTTTTAAATGGTCGAAATCATATAAAAATGAATATAGTCCGGAGCAGTTATTGACTTTTGCATTGTTGCTCATGATAATTTTTATAATTTTAATGTCACTTGAAGTACAGAACTGATTTTTAAACTTCATTATAAAAATGTTTTTATACCATCTTTCATACCACATCACTCGGTTTTGTCTTGGACAATGAAATTAATAATGTTTAAAGGTAACATGTCTCATCAACCCAAAACTAATATGCCTAGTAATGATAAGTTTGATTTGAAGCAAAACTGATAATTTACTCTATTAAGATTTTGGTGTTAAATCTATTCATGATAATGTTTAAGTTGGAGCAAAGTATACAATGTCAAAATATTGCAGATACAGCTAATACTGAATTATTTAATATTCTTAAGAAAGAAATGTATGATAAACAAAAAAACACAAATGTGTGAAACTTCAGGTTGGTAACTCAAATAAAGAGAGAAAAATTGGTATGCCTTGGTCGAACAATGCCCTATTCTGTCTGTGGAATAATCTATGCAAGGCAGAAAAGAATTGGCTGAAATGTGGAATCGGGTCGGTAAAGAGAAAAACCCTTGAAGACTGCTTTTATTTCGGCCAGGAGAAATTTTGACCGAGAGGTCCAAAGGAGGTAACGGTCCTACTGGGTTTCTTTGCAGAATGAATTACTCACAGATTGTGTGAATAACCAACATAAATTCTAGGGTCGGTAAAGAAAAAAAACCTTGAAGACTGCTTTTATTTCGGCCAGGAGAAATTTTGACCGAGAGGTCCAAAGGAGGTAACGGTCCTACTGGGTTTCTTTGCAGAATGAATTACTCACAGATTGTGTGAATAACCAACATAAATTGTTGGGGAAACCAAGGAAAAGTCTATACCAATGGCAATTGTTTCTGATGATGGTTCTGTCACTTGTGATATTGATAATGTACTTAGTAAATGGAAAACTGAATTTAGTAATCTGTTTGTTGATAGTCAAACTAATACTGTTGATGTATAAGATAAATTTCTCTGTTCTAACTGACAGGCTATTGAAATGGCTAGAAAATAATGAAATTGAAGATGATGGATGAACAGGATAGCTTCCGAAAAGGAAGAAACATTAATTGACCATTTATCTGCATTAACAAATATTATTGATACCAGTTGGAAATCTAAGCAATCCACATTTATGCTTTTTGTAGATTTTTACAGGGCAGGGCGAATAATTTCATTAATAGAAGTCTGTTATGGAACAAATTAAGTAGTTCACAAATTGGTGTTAGTGGAATCATATTGACAACCTTGTACAATGTAAAGTGTCGTCCAGCGTTGAGTCAATGGTCTATATACTGTTCCAATGTACAGTGCGGGCTGAGACAAGGATGTTTTCTTTCTCCATTGCTCTTTAATTTCTTTGTAAATGATTTGGCTGTGTAAATTTAAAGCTGCAGATAAGGGTATGTGTATTGGTTATGAAAAGATGTGTATATTGCTGTATAAAGATGACAAAGTGCTCATAGCAGGGAATGGGGATGTTCTTCGATATATGTTAGTTATCTAAAGTAACAGGTGTATGATAATAATATGGTTGTAAGTTGCTTAAAAACAACATCATTCATTTTAGACCCCATTCTGACTCTATTCTTATATAAGCACAGTATAGAGCGAAGGATTTTCTGGGGGAACGGATAAATTCACTTCCAAAAATACACTCTATTGTAAATTCGGTTGGTGGCCCCTACATATGAAACAGGGGAGATCTGTGTCACAACAATGGCATAGGCTTAATCGAATGGTTACGAATATACTTCATTTTAAAAGTCTGTTTTAATAAGGGTATTAATAGATGTGGAAATTGGCAGTTTCAATATAAGAAACATATGTCATATATTAGTCCACTTCAACTGTTGGATAGATGTGAAACACTTTTTACAAACTGTACATTGTACTATGGACAAGTGCATTGAGGAATGGAGAGCCAGTATAAATAATGTAATAGGCCCATCTGATCGTGCAAGAAATAAACTTAGAACATATAGGCTATGTAAGGTAAATATTAAACTGAAAACTATGTTAAATGTTCCAGTGTGGCTAGAAAGTACAAGCCAGCAATGGCTTAATTTAGTTGTGGAGTAGCTTCACTTAGGCTTGGAACGGGAATATTTGAAAACAATGTTTGCGTATGTGCGTGCGTGCGTGCGTGTGAATACAACCCAACACATGACTACAAGATTTGTTATCTATTGTTGGTATTTTAGAAAACGAAGTTTAATTTAGCTGACAGCAAATATCAGAACACGTTGTATGTGGTATTTAGGTATTTTAATCAATATATAATTTGAGAATTTATGTAGATAATAACTCTCTTTTGAAATATCATATGCAATACTTTAAGACATATGAAAAAAGCCCCCCCCCCCCCTATTAGTACTAATTTACACTATCAGAAATGTTAATTGTTTTTTTTTTTCATTGTCTTAAAGCAGATGAATTATATGTGCATTTTGCTCTTTTCTATAAAAGATGTATTGAAATGGGTCTTAATTGTATTATAAAATAGTATCCTTTAACTCCTACTAGGGTGGGGCCATTCACTTGTATGGATTGTTTGTTGAATGTGCTTTTATTCATAAATGTACATGAATTATTCAGTTATGTTTGATAAAGCACTTGGCGATTTACAAGGGGAACCATTATCTCCCCTTTTAATTTAATGTCTTAACAATGATTTTAAAGACACTATTGACTTTCACAATTAAACTAAGTTAGATATTAATACACTATCGATATATATGTTATTTTTTGCTGATGATATCGCATTATTTATCAGTGATCCGATTAGTTTATGTCAGCTAAATTCTCTATACATATTTAAATGGGTATGCATACATGCAAACGGGGTTTAAAAATGAACATTAGCACAACTAAAATATGTGTTTTTAACAGATGAAAAAGCTATAATTGTCTTTTTTTAGATCAAAAATTAATGACAAATTTGTTGAAGTAGTTGATAACTATTGTTTTTTTAGGTATTACTTCTTTATACTGGAACCATGAAAAATGCTGTAATAAATTTTTAAGGCTTACAACTGTTTGATTTCAGTGTTTGGTAGATTACAGGGTTCTCAATAGGAAGCGGTCGACGGCTTAAAAGGCCGCTTCAAAATGAATTTGGGCCGGTTCAAATCGGCGAATTCTTAAAAATGATATCGAAGAAATTTGTAAACATCCTGCCGGAAACCGGAAATCTAAATTATGTGACCTGCGCATGTGACCTGCGCATCTAACCTCTTTGAACTGCACGCGCACCGAGCCGTTAATTCTCATTGGTCGGCTTATTATAGATATTATCGGAATTTCCAGAATTGCTATTTTTGAGCCCCTACGTCGCAAAAAAAGATGGCGAGGCTAAAAATCGAAAAAAGTTTGTTTGTACATCGCCGTGAACAGCCAGTGGTAAAAGAAAGAAAATATGTTTTATCTATTGTACAAATTAACGACATAAAAACTCTTTGTGTACAGTAACATTCCAATGTTTACCGGCACGTCGAAAAGGATCTCTTGTTACGTTTTACATGATCATCGAAAGTGGTCAGTATTAATTAACTTACCATGATTAACAAATCACGTGGTGTTGTGTCTGCGATACCTATTGTTTATCTTAACTTCGCGCGTGCATTTTATCTCGCTCGGCATTCCAATGATTCCGAAACAAAATGGAGGCAAAAAAGAGGAAAAAAACGAAAGATGACGGTCAGCAATTTATGACAAAGTTTTTTAAGTCAGGTTCGTTAAATTTCAATATATTTATTTACTTGTAAGTCAAGATGTGTAAACAATGATTAGATCTAGATAAACGGAAATAAAACAACCTTTTTTAACAGTGGTGCTTTACGATTTGCATCAATATTTAACATGAGTGGAATAACAAATAGGCAATAGAGAAATTCATTTTAAATCAAAATTGTGTTATATTGTCTTCAAAAATAACTACCCTTATCATGGTCAAAATAGCCCAGAATGCACGATTTCACACCTAGAAATCAAAAAATTTCCGGGGGGAGGGCATGCCCCCGGACCCCTCTAGCAGGCGAGCGTCTGCGACGCTCGAATGTTTGGGCCTCTTCAAAGTATTTGAAAGCCTCTTACAACAATTCTTATTGAGAACCCTGCAGATTGTAATTAGCTATTAAAAGTAAATTTTCATGGTTTGATGCTCTAGTTGTACCCATTTTTTTTATATGGATTAGAGATATATAAATATATATGTTTTTTATTGCGTTATTACTAAATCATTATACATGTGTCATTTGTGTCTTGGCCATACGTAGATAATAATAAATAATAAATGGCCAAATTTAAAGATGCCGATTCCTAAATATACTCTGAAAACACTGAAATGTTTTAAAGAACTCTTAGTATAGTTCAGTGTTTGCATTAAAATCACCAGATAAATAAAACATGCTTATTGTTAATATAGTAAATTGTTCTAATTGTCCATAACACAGTAAATACATTTATCTGCAGTATTTTTTGTTCTATCTCGTGGGACATATACGGCGCCAAATAAACTTCCTGGCAAAAGTTTTAGCCAATTTAAAACATGGTACATTTGGTATCTTCAGGTTCAAAGTTGAAAGCATACCATTTGTTATAGCGACTCAAATTCCTACAGACATTTAAATTGTTTGAAATAAAAGAAGTCAAATTAATGTTGAGGCAAAACATAGCAAGTGAATTGATTCAAATGGTCACCACCATGGCTGTACTATAACCGAATGCTTCCTGCGTCCTGGTGAGCAGGCTGCGAAGAGAATATCCTTAACCATGACCTGTTGTTGTCCTTCTTCAGGTGTCGTAAAACGGGGTAAATTTCACGACGCTATTGCCCCCTTTCTCCATCGACGAAGGAATCAAAGCCGGTCGCCGCACGGGGCGGTTGGTGGTTTCGACATCAAAATTTGTGTTTTTGGTATGGAGGAAGTCGCCATTCTGAAAAGTCGCTAAAACACCAACAGTAACAATTTGAAACCATAAAAAAGTGAAGAAAATACAATGGTGTTACTCTGTGAAAAGAAGGCACATACTAAACAACATTTATGCTATTTAAAATAACATCTAATAGTACAGTGTGGCCCTTCTAAAAATGAGGCGAAACGCGAATGAGCAATTTTATTTTTGTAAGTACTAACAGTATATGGGAATTAAGCTGGTTGATCTGAACTCAAATGCCTGTAATGATTATCTCTCTTTTAGCTTCACAATTGTAAAATAAGAGAACTAGCAAAATATATTAAGCCGAAAGTAAAAGTAAAATTAAACGCAATAAATTTGACAGTTGCTCGAGCGTACCCCTCTGATCGATTTTTCATTTTGATATACACTCAAAACACCCTGCATGAAGTGGTCAATGCAATGGTCACTGAAAATCAATAGATCTTGGAATTGAATGTAAATACAATGGCGGTGAAAAAATGTATATTGAAGGAAATAGCTTTACTCATGTACAAAAAGATGTCTATTGGCCCCCACACTGTAAACTAAATGATTTTAGGGTTTACTCAATTCTGAAACATAAATGTTAATGCCAAAGTGCCTAAATAAATGAAATAAACAGAAAGATATACAGAGCAAAACACTGAACATAGCAGCCCGGTCCAACATGCATGTAGGAGTAGGACAGTATACTCTAAGACTGGGAAATATTTCCCCGCTTAAACGGTTAAAAGAGAGTCAAGTCGGCTACTAAATCAAAGTACTAAAAGTACTGCTATAAGGTGTTTTATTTTGAGAATGTGTGTCATTACGAAACAGAATGTGATTCTTGGACGTTTCGTTACTTATTAACCAGAAAAAGTGTGGACAATTAGAACCAATCATACAAATATGTTTTGGACAATTCGCACAATGACCACACGTTATTCATCAGCATATTAAATGGAACATTTCATAAGCTTTGAAATTATTTTTCATATCATGAACGTATTTAAATCTGCCTCTCCAGGCCAACAGTCCTCTGCAGTACTTGCAAGTACTTTGACTTATTTGCAATAAGTTTGAAATTATTCAAGAATGTGTGCTAACAAAGTCAAACCCCTCAAATTTTGTTTCGTTAACCTTCCCAAGGCGGTAGCCACAACGTTTTATTATCTATATGTGTTCTCTCTGTCTTGTAAACTTTTATTTTGGCCATTTTAGAAATATTGAAAAATATTTATATAACGTCGTGCTGGAAATTAAGCATGTAAGCATACACGAGCCTAGTGTGAATCATAGTTTATGCATTTGATAAAAACACAGAATTTCCAAAACAAATGGTTATTTGACTAATTTAATGCTTTTTTCATTGATGCAGTGCTCAACAATAGTACAGTCTCCATCACTAGAGTTAACCAAAGACATGTTAGTCGTATGTAACCTGAACCTTTTATAATTTATATAGATTGGACCGCCGAGTAATGTCATGGCCACTCAACCATTGAAACCTCGAGTCAAGGCCAAACTCACCGAATCCAAATAGGGCGCGCTTGACTTCTTTGAACTGACCTTTAAATAGATCATGGGATAACTGGGCTAATATCTTTAACTGTTAGCATCAACATTTGGTTGTTGGATTCACATTTAAAAAATAAAAATAATGTTGAGATTCTCAAAGCATATTTCTATTCGGCTGTGTTATTAGTTAATATATACGATGTATCAACTAGTTACATTATACATTCCTAAATTGGCCGTTGTTGAAGAGAACTTAAAGTAAGATAGTGAGTGTAACAATAAAATTAAGTTATTTAAATCATGATACTGAAATTCTCAAATTGCCGAAAAGGCCACAGATCAGTAACAAGAAGAATATAAAGGAGAAAAAATAAGTAAGCCCTTTGTTTAAATGTTGAATCTAAAGACTACTTGATAGACCAATATATTGCTTAATTAAACCAAAGGAAATAGTATATTATCAAAGGAGGTCACTCAAGACTATGTGAAACATATACTTTATCTTGAGACCACCATTTGCTCAAAACAGGGTTTTTATACGTAATTAAATATTTTACCTAAAATCATATTATTGAGTAAAATTTGAACATAAATGTATTATTCGGTAGTTATTTCGTATGATAAGGTATTGTCCGGAATTTAAAATAACCCTTATTTTGACATGAGGTAAATCCGGCATAAGTCGGATATTTCCGTGTTTATTTGGAATGTTTAGAAAGGAATGCGAATATATATATAAATGTTCAATGAAATTCATTCAGTCTTGCATGAAGCGCAATTGTGTAATCCTAATTTAGGCCATCAATCCATGTCACTACTGGTATGCAAATATTCTCCGCAAAATAAATTCACGAATTAAAAGCACATAACCAAATTTAGATATAAAGACCCACTAGCAGAAATTATACCTGTAAAATAAAAAGAAACATGTTGATACACATTATTAAGTTGGCGCACTCGTCAGACTGTAAAAGGGCTCTTTAAAATGCTGGAAAAGTAGTTTTTTAAATAAGCATACTTTTACCATATGCGATATTTTCTTTAATTCAGCAATTTCATTGGATACTGAGATTGAATTTAACACAAATGGAACTTTGGCATTCACGTTTCTTTGTGATACCATGTACTGGTTTTGCGAAGTTAACAAGTATTGGGTAGGACCTTGACCTTAATTTTGACTTTACCCCTTCACGAAACCGATCACGTTTACTTTTCTATCAGCCAGTAAATACCATTAATAAAACACGTTGTTCTATTTTGAACAGATTTGAGTTAATATGATTACAAATTATGATTAACGACAACGATGGCGGTATATTTCTGCCTCCACATAACAGCTATCATTTAAAACTTTGTGTTAATAATGGATGATATGTCACATAAATATATCCCGTTATTTAAAGGTTGGGGATCAGTTTATTAAGCCTCGCAATCGGGCGAAGCCCATTCGGCGAGTATTCAGTGAGTATTTATTGCATATCATATATATTTAGATTCACCTTAGGATAAGAAGCTCAAATGTTAATTTGTCTTCAGGAGAACATACAGTTCCCTTACGGACCACCAATGTGTGGAGACAGCCTTGATAGTTTCGCCCACGAAACTATATTAACGGCAAGCGATTTTGTTCTTAGCCTTCATGAGTACAAATGATATTGTGTTTCTTTTTCTTTTGAGTAAATTATGGTCTGTCCGCGTCCTAAAATGGCTGATTCATGGCTCGAACAAGTTTAAAGCTGAAAGGGAAAAATTACTCAGCCATCCCACCAGTTGGTGGAGTATATGCCAAAGAAATAACACTGTAGCCAAAATGTTGTGAAAGTCGCGATAAATGGCATCTAGGGTGATCCCACGGGTGATAAATTGACAGACTGCTCTTTCTAGGACCGCATCGCTGCCGGCTATGTATTTTAGTCGTCATACTAAAGCCGTGCACGGGACGAAGAGCCAATGCTATGGTGTCCAAGGTACCGTGCCTAAGTATTTAGTGGACATGACCACCCGTTGTCGTAGTCTTCTAGAAGTAGCTAACAACACCGATTGCGGCCCCATCGACCCTGGTCATCAATGCTGACAGCACCTTTTGAAATTTAAAATCATCTTAAAAAGTGTAGAAAAAAAATCTCTTTAGTGTAATTCAAACTTTGTAGTAAAATCATCTTCTGTGATATTAGACAATACATCGAGCTCTAGCTGTAACAGCTATCTCCATTAATCAACTAATCGTGAGGTCTCGGCCTGAAGCGGTCTGATTTTTGGATCCGCTCCCTATCGATGGCTCAGACAAAGAAAGAAAAAAAAGAACCGTTTATTTTTTATCTATTCTGCAAATACATTGTCAGTTATTTAAGTTGTATTATGATCACGCGAAATATAATTATACCGCCTGTTTGGCAACGGTAATTAGTTGTGTAGCCACCTTTTTCTCACCTTGCCTTGTCTCTTATTTAGCTCCATTGATAACATGATATCTCTTTCCACACCTTGACCATGCTTATTTGATAACATGATATCTAGGTCTAAATATGATGCTTTGCATTAGCACATTCTCATGATTAAGTTTGACTTGTTAAATGCTTATTCATATTTATATAATACTCTAAAGTAATACTATTCTGAGAGAAACATTATACGGTCTGCTATCGTTCCAATTCGTTTCAATATGTCATGTCAATTTAATGTTGTTAGTCATATCGATTGTACAAATAAGGAATCCGTTAATAATGTTGTAAATTCGTTCACAAATATTGTTCGGAATGTGGCGGATCCTTTATTCTCCAAACAATGTACGTTTGGTGATGTAGCTGTATTTGACAACGATGATTGTATGAAAAATGCAGATTGGTTTGATGAAGATTGTATAAATGCACGCACTTGTTATTTAGATGCTTTGAAATTGTATAATGTTAATAAGAATGATGAAAGTCGTTTGATATTATGTCAAAAGAGAAAGTTATATAAAGATTTGATCCGTAGAAAAAAAAGGCCAAATGTATAGACGTAAAATGCAGGAAATAGAAAATTTGAAGACACGCTCGCCAAAAGATTTTTGGAAGTATTTTAAATTTAAAAAAAATGAGTGCAAAGAACAATATTTCGTTAGATGAGTTCAATTTTTTTTTGAAAATCTTATCAATAACATAGTAGATTGTTGCAATGAAGAAACAGAATCGTTTTGTAATAATAATGACTTCAGCCAGCCTAATACTGTATACCCTGAATTAGATAATCCGATTAGTATTGATGAGGTGAAGAAAGCTATTAAAGCATTAAAACGTTGTAAATCTAATGGTAATGATTGCATGTTAAATGAATATTTTATTGAATGTGCCGACATACTTGCTGCACACATATATGATATATTTAACTGTATTTTGAACTCCGGTTGTTATCCGGATAAATGGACAGAAGGGATTATTGTACCATTGCATAAAAAGGCGGTGTAAATGATGTTAACAATTATAGGGGTATCACTCTAGTTAGTTGCTTTTCAAAATTGTTTACGACTGTATTAAATAAACGCAGTGAATTTATATGCGATAACAATAATATTATTTCGGACGCACAATTCGGATTTCGTAAAGGTCGATCGACTGTCGACGCTATATTTTTACTTACGTCTTTTGTTCAAAAATATATGAACGAAAATAAACGATTGTACGTTAAATTTGTCGATATGATGAAGTGTTTTGATACTATTTATAGAAATGCGCTGTGGTTGAAATTATATAAATGTGGTATTCAAGGGAAAATATTGAATGTTATGAAAGATATGTATCAGAATGTTTAATCTTGTGTAAAATCATGTTCATCATACTCAGAATACTTTAGTTATGCAGTTGGCTTACAACAAAGGGAGGTAATGTTCCCAATATTATTTTCACTATTTGTCGAAGACCTAGAATTGTTTTTACAAGATAGCGTTAATTCTGGTATAAACATAGATGAAGTTATATTAATTATGTTACTGTTTGCCGATGATATGGCCATTTTAGGAAAGACACCGGCTGAAACTCAACATCAACTGGATTTACTTAATACTTATTGTAATACTTAGGGTCTTAGAGTAAATACAAATGAAACTAAAATTATGGTATTTCGTAAGCGTGGACGTTTATTACCGCATGAAAGCTGGACCTATGATAGCCAAAACATCGAAGTCGTTAGCGATTTTAACTACCTAGGAACTGTTTTTAACTATACTGGTAATTATGCATTAAACCAAGAATATTTAGCTGGAAAAGCTTCAAAGGCTTTAAATGTGTTACTAGTATGATCTAAAGCCTCATATATTTTGTCAGTTGTTTGACGCCTTTGTAGGGTCTATATTAAACTATTCATGTGAAATATGGGGTTATACTAAATCGAAAGAAATAGAACGTATTCATTTGAAGTTCTGTAAAAGGTTATTACATGTTAAAATCAACACTTGTACTGCTAGTGTATACGGAGAATTAGGTAGATATCCTTTATATATGCATACGTATAATTAAGTACTGGTTGAAAATAGCTAACACTAATAATATATTGATAAGTGTTGTATATCTGCAAGCAGTAGCTGATAGTAATAAAGGATATTCCAATTGGGTTACCAATGTTAAAAAAACTTCTTAATGATTATGGTTTTACACATATATTTGATAATGTACAAAATGTAAACGTAAATACATTTGTTCACGAATTTAAATGTAGCGTTATAGATACATTTAAGCAGGAATGGCATGGTTCATTATCTAATAGCTCTGTTCTTGATATGTATAAGGTATTTAAAAATGCATTCCAGTATGAAGAATATCTGAATATATTACCAAGGAAATACCGATTTTATATTTGTAGATTACGATTATCTGTACATCCATTAAGGATACAAACTGGACGATATGCCAGAAATAATACACCGCGTAATGAACGCTACTGTATGTGTTGTAACCATCTTGATATTGAAGATGAATACCATTTTGTATGTATATGCCCATGTTATTTAGTTATAAGACAGAAAAACATTAAACGTCATTATTATGTTCGCCCCTCCGTGTTTAAATATCACCAACTATTAAACTCTGTTAATAGATTTGAGCTTATTAAGCTCTGTAAATACGTTAAGGAATCACTATGTATCCGTAACTGTATTCTAAACAATGATACATAATTCTGTTCATCCTCTTTTATAGCCTGTTTATGAAGCTGTTACACTATTGCGTTTACATATTCATACCTTATAGTAGTTAAATATAATTGCATAACGCTCCTGTAACACAAATATTTGTTCAACTTTTAAACTTACCTTGTACAAACACATGACATATTTAAGTGAATTATTATATGTGATTAGACAATGTACGTTAGTATAAGTCTTAATAAAATGTCTGTCTGTCTGTCTGTCTGTCTGTATGTTAGTATGATATACATTGTTGAATATAATATGTTTAAACTTTAAACTAATTGTTACATTGTGAGATGGTGTGAAATAACGTATATATGACTGCTAAACCATGGGTCAATTGAGTGAGCAAACTCATGCAAACCAACTTGTATGACATATTGACTCCTGCATTACCAGGTATAAAATATTTTAGCGCCATTTTCCATTTGCATTTTACAACTTTCGCGTTCCAATATATTCATACATCCTAAGCGCAGTAAGGCTAAATATCTTATTTATTTTCCCCAAATTGCTTGCTTTAACTTAAGTGAACAAAATAGAAAATAGTTTATTGTGATCATAGATTCAAAATGAAAAGTGAAGTACTTAGCTTTATCTTGATGTAAAGGACAAACAACTGATCAAGAAAATTGGGGCATATAATTATGATGTTTCGACTATTTGAGAGAGAAAGGTTAATTTACACCGCTTGGTTACGTATGTGTGTGGCGTTTCCAAATATGGTCAATGTGCATCACAGGTCTACGGGTAAGTGGGTGGTATTTGCCAATATGATAAATATGTCTCGATGGTCAACGGTTATGTGAGGGGCTTCACAATATGGTGAAAATGTTTCACTGGTCTACGTTTATAAGACTAGTGTTTCCAAATTTGGATGCATACATCGGTCTGCATTAAGTGAAAGTGATTTTCCTCAATAAGGTAACGGTGCCACACTGAATTACGATTATGTGAGACATGTTTCCCGATATCTCAAATATACTTCACTGTTCTATGGTATTGAGAGAGGTGTTTATAAATATGCCAAGACTTAAATATGTTCAATATGCCTCACTGGTCTAGGTTGATGTGAGAGGTCATTCCAAATATTGTAAATGCGCAACACAAGTCTATGCTGATTAGAGTGATGTTTCCGAATATGGTAAATGTGCCTTACTGGTATGTGGTGATGCGAGAGGTGTGTTCCTATATGTTAAATGTTCCTTACTGTATGTGATGATGCGAGAGGTGTGTTCCTATATGGTAAATGTGCCTTACTGGTATGTGGTGATGCGAGAGGTATGTTCCTATATGGTAAATGTGCCTTAATGGTATGTGTTGATGCGAGAGGTGTGTTACGAATATGGTAAATGTGCCTTACTGGTATGTGATGATGCGAGAGGTGTGTTCCTATATGGTAAATGTGCCTTACTGGTATGTGATGATGCGAGAGGTGTGTTCCTATATGGTAAATGTGCCTTACTGGTATGTGATGATGCGAGAGGTGTGTTCCTATATGGTAAATGTGCCTTACTGGTATGTGGTGATGCGAGAGGTGTGTTCCTATATGGTAAATGTGCCTTACTGGTATGTGGTGATGCGAGAGGTGTGTTCCTATATGGTAAATGTGCCTTACTGGAATGTAGTGATGCGAGAGGTGTGTTACGAATATGGTAAATGTGCCTTACTGGTATGTGATGATGCGAGAGGTGTGTTCCTATATGGTAAATGTGCCTTACTGGTATGTGATGATGCGAGAGGTGTGTTCCTATATGGTAAATGTGCCTTACTGGTATGTGATGATGCGAGAGGTGTGTTCCGAATATGGTAAATGTGCCTAACTGGTATGTGATGATGCGAGAGGTGTGTTCCTATATGGTAAATGTGCCTTACTGGTGTGTGATGATGCGAGAGGTGTGTTCCTATATGGTAAATGTGCCTTACTGGTATGTGATGATGCGAGAGGTGTGTTCCTATATGGTAAACGTGCAAAACAAGTCTACGCTGATTTAAGTGATGTTTCCGAATATGGTAAATGTGCCTTACTGGTATGTGATGATGCGAGAGGTGTGTTCCTATATGGTAAATGTGCCTTACTGGTATGTGATGATGCGAGAGGTGTGTTCCTATATGGTAAATGTGCCTTACTGGTATGTGATGATGCGAGAGGTGTGTTCCTATATGGTAAATGTGCCTTACTGGTATGTGATGATGCGAGAGGTGTGTTCCTATATGGTAAACGTGCAAAACAAGTCTACGCTGATTTGAGTGATGTTTCCGAATATGGTAAATGTGCCTTACTGGTATGTGATGATGCGAGAGGTGTGTTCCTATATGGTAAATGTGCCTTACTGGTATGTGATGATGCGAGAGGTGTGTTCTTATATGGTAAATGTGCCTTACTGGTATGTGATGATGCGAGAGGTGTGTTCCTATATGGTAAACGTGCCTTGCTGGTATGTGATGATGCGAGAGGTGTGTTCCTATATGGTAAATGTGCCTTACTGGTATGTGATGATGCGAGAGGTGTGTTCCTATATTGTAAATGTGCCTTACTGGTTTGTGATGATGCGAGAGGTGTGTTCGAATATGGTAAACGTGCCTTACTGGTGTGTAATAATTTAACATTATGAAAACATAATTTAAACACAAACTCCATACGTGATAAAAAGAAAAGATGAAATAAATGACTTCATAATTTATTCAAAACAACATCTTAACAACACATTTCAAAATTCACAAACTATCTGAAAAACAACAACAAACAACATTTAGAACAATGCAAGATAAAAATAAATCCGACGACATCAACACCACTGTAAATTACATAGAAATACAATGTATGCGATTTTTGCACAATGACAATTGTCTATTTTGGGAGTGTTCAATTTTACTTCAGAGATGTTTTACAAAAAGAACATTCATATCGCTAAACGACGAAACTGTTTTATTTTATTTTTACAATAGACTAACAAAAATATCAGCTGATATAAATTCTTAGAACACTTTAATTACAAATGATAAAAAAATGTGCCTGTTGTAAGATTTTGAAAATAAGATACATTTTTTCTTTATTATGAACAACGAAAAGAATGCAGTAATGTAAAATCAACAATATACACAATACATGTTATTATACATAAATATTGAACTATTGTGTATCGATACAGTCATGATAGATCAATCGCGTTGGAAAGGTCAGAAAAACGGAAAAAATAACGAAAATCAGAGAAATTCACGCAAATAAAGAAAGTTACGAAAAGAAAGAGATTAACGGTAACTACGGAAATCCCGAAAACTGACGAATATTGAAGAATATCCGAAAAGAAAGTAATTCATGAAAATATGAAATAAATCAAACTGAAAAAAATACGCACACATCGGAATTCACGAACACTGAGGAATTAAAAAAATCACGAAAAAAAGGAATTTACGATAACTAAGATATCCTCAAAAACTGAGGAATTCACGGAAACTGAGGAAATTACGAAAACCGAGGAATGTACGAAAACCGAGGAATGTACGAAAACCGAGGAATGTACGAAAACCGAGGAAATTACGAAAACTGAGAAATTCTTTGATTAATTCGGCTTATCGAAAAATCATCCGCATACGTTCAATTGTTTTTTGACTATTCTGAACGACAAATTAACGTTTTGTTGTCCCATTATAACAGTAATTGAAATGTTTCAATTTTACTCAAATTTTGTACATCAACTCTTTGAAATGGCTATGCCCATATTGTTAAAATATTTTACATTTCAGCATATCAACAACCCATCGTCTGAAGTCAGGCTGGAACGCGTAATAGATAAAGAAGAACGCTGCTGTTGAGATAAACGGTAAATACCCAATGAGGCGATACCATCCATAGGCTGATCCCATGTTATCCTCGTTAAATGCGCCATGCACGGTTTGGTATATTTGACTTCCAATAAAGGGCATTAAACTCAATACCATACAAAGAGTTAAAGATATCGCAATCTTCGTTGTCTTTATTTCAACAACCCTTATTCTGACAGACTTCCGTTTCTCTGTAGCCTTTAAATCGGTTGTAGATGCAGAAGGACACTGGGGACAGTTCCCTGATATTGATAGTTTAAAATCTATTGCCGCGGAATCGAGACCTTGGTTGCGTGCTGAGGGTGCATATGTTTCAGTTCCTAAATTTGTTGAACAGCCGACTGTAGACTTTGCAGAAACGCCGATTGGTTGACATTTGGACAAAGCTCTAAATTGCATCTGCTTTCGAATCGCAGCTACGATACGACCGTAGAGAAGAACATAACATATAATTCTTAACGACGTTCTCAGAACTATGTAGATCCCAAACATTGCCGAGTATTGTCCGTCGTCCCCATCGTTTGCAAGTTGACACACTGCTCGGTAGCTTGTTTTCAATTCAACTATCCTCCATTTATACAGGGCAAGCGCAGGGAGGGCGTTAAGTAGCGCCCACATCGTGGCAATGACGCAGGCCAGCACTGTCCGTCGGTGGTCAAACTGCCAGCCATACGGGTTGCAAATTCGGCGATATCGGTCTATTGCCACCACCAACAATACGGCATACGGTATTCCAACCAAGAAATACTCAAAAAAAGATGTGCATTTACATAAGATATCTGTCTTCGGATAAGATAATAGTACCAATTCAAGAATACTGTTTGTAAATGTAACAAGTGTTGCTAGTAAGTCTACAACTGCGAGGTAGAAAATGTACACATTAAAAGACACATTCAGTCTTTGGCCGTAAAATGTAAGTATTGCAACATTTCCAAACAAACTAAGGACCGCAAGTATCGCCACAAACACTAAAGACTGTTCATACGGAGCTAGTGAAGCAAGTTTACCTGAAACATTGCGTGTTTCGTTAACGCTCAAATTAACTGCGTGAACGTCCATTTGGATCCGTGGTTTGCATTAATTGAATATTAAAACATATTTTTCCAATTCACTTCGAACTCTTTTAATAGTTAAATCAAGTATATGTATTTAGAAGTTTATTTCCAGTTTGATCCAACTTAATCTTATATCTATCACTGCACACTTTCAAAGATTTTTGTTGAAATGTCAGCTTAGCATTACATACATTTAACAAGAATGATCTGAAGGCAGCACCCCACATGTGAAGGAAATGGCAGCCTCGGTTTCGATTTTTTGATGTGACAGCATTGACAAAACATTGTCCACGCCCCTGGCCAGGCATTGGCTGATTGAGCCGTATTCTATTATCAGAGACACTTGCTCGACTTTTGGATACACTACCGGACATCAGATATGCCATACGTAACGTTGTCTTATCGTAATATATAGGATATTATATGACTGGTAATTTCATACGGTGTATTTTGAATATTTTTTTTTTTCAAATTTATTAAAAAACTAGACTTGTTGATTTCTCTTATAATAGTAAAAGTGCTACTTAATTTCGTATTGGATGACAACGAATTCACATTAATATCATATAGTGTTATTATACATCCTCAACCGTCCACAATATGTCTATAATTTGTTAACACTTCTTTAGGCGGATTCTTGGTCTAGTGGCAAGATACCTGAGAAGTTCAATTTCCTTATTTAGTGGCACTTGGAGCTAAGGTCAACGCTTTCCATACACCAACGATAAACATGTTTAGTTGACTGAAAATGCCCAAATTTATTTAACAAGCAGAAATTATTGATATTTTGTGCATCAGGATGTAATTTACGAGTAACATTCAATGACCTTGTTTGCAATATAACGCGATGGTGTATTTAAAAGTCGTTGTCTTAATATTACGAGCATGTTGATTTAATGTCAACTATTAAAAAAAAACTACGAAAGTAGGTTATCTGACATTGGTGCGAGTACATGTTCGCACAGGTTAAGGCTCTTATTTAAAATCTTACGACCTTTCTGTCAACTAAATTTATGAATGGAAACTATATCAACCATGTTGCCTCTGGTAGATCTGTAACTGATATTGTAATAATGTTTGAATCGATAAGGTATGTTTTTTATTATCTATGAAATGTCAACAGTCATAAAGTGTTAAAACCAACACGGTAAATGCTAATTAACTGAACCAACTTTTACCTTCAGCCTTTTTTCGAAGCTTCATAGTTTCGGAGTTTCGCAGTTTTATTATACTGTTTTCTCAAAATACATGTGATATAAGGCACGATACATATAATTGAACCAGGTTGCATGGTCAAATCTAGTTTTGTATTCCAAGCGAAGCTAATTACGAAATGGATTACACATAGTGTACTGAATAAAAAATGAATGTATACGAGGTGAACTATGTACCGATGTGAGTACGTTTCCCACTACAAGCACGTTTTTTATACTTTAATTGTGTTTTTCTTTCTGCAATTTCGGTCTCAAGGGGTAAAATAATTATGATTTACGTTTTTTTCAGATGCGTTACCAACATGAGCCCGTTAAAAACGTCTTTTCTTTGTAAATAAACACCTAGCTATCAACAGCTTTAAAGGTAAGGTTTCGGATAATAATATTTCTTTGTCGTTTTGGTCTGTCACCAAATACTTCCGCTTTAGTTTTTTACATGAATGTCAGATTTCGAAGTTTCTCTATAGTAAACAAGTGTTCTAAATAATTAAAAAAAGAGAAACAATACTGGAAAACGTTTTTCTCCTTGCCGCACTCTTTGATTACATTAGGAGTAGTAAGTTATTTTATTTTATTTAAATAACAAGCAACCATGCTGCAGTTGACAACTGATATAATATAAATACATATACTATATATAAATTAAGCTCAGGATAATGCTCCGAAAAGAGTGCAGGTGTTGTCTTATTGTAAAACTCATGCAGAATAATGATGCCCTCAGTAAATTGAGATACACACCATATTTTGAATGCACAAGGTAGTGAGAATATATTGAAAACCATATACTAGTAATGCATGATTAAAATTTAGTTTTCCTACTCATTTCAACTTGAAAAAGCTATTTTGCAGTTGAATACGTCCATTTGCAGCCAAGAAACTCTAACACTACATCTTAAAAAAATCTCAGTTAGAAAATAGAATATAGTCATATTTGTTTGTTATAAAAATAACATAATCCAAAACCAGTTGAAAGACTGTTGCCAAATGTTAAGCAAAAAAGTGTTGTTTAGATTAAAATGGAATATACAAATATTGATTTTAGACCAATAAAACAGCAGAACATAAACGATCATTTATTTAACTTTTAAAATACATACAATTATTTGAAATGATAAATGGATTTGATAAATATAAACAACATCTTAACAGTGTAATAATTGAACTAACTAAATTTTAATTCATATTTTTACATGGCCTTGCTTAATTTAGGTTCGTAGTGAGACATTGAACACAGCCTTGCTAAATTCAGGTACATATTTTGACATTGCACAGTGAAATATTCATATACATATGTATTCTTTTGAAATCTAGATCATGTAAAAAAATCGGTTTGAGGCGACACGGGCAGGTGAACAAAATGGCGGTCATGATGGATTTCAGGTAGTCCAAAAACAGAAAAAGAGAAAATACAAGAGTGGTTCTAGTGGATCGACAGTAGCTTCTTTTAATAATATGACTATGGATGAGAAGCTTGTAAGCATCTTTGAACAGGTAAATAAAAACTATGACAAGATCGATAACATTGAATCGCAGCCGGTCATCTGCAACCAAGACATCAAAAACATCAATCTGCAATATCGAGAATTAGATGATCGAATCACAAGAATGGAACAGTTATGCGAGACACAAGTAAGAAACTCAAAACTACTATCTTACAAATCCATTGACTCTGAGGCCCGTAGTATGCGAAACAATATTGTTTTATATGGGCTCACAGAGAGTATGAGATGGATTACATTACAACTCGTGCTAAGGTTCATAGAGAACGAACTCATGATGGACACAAGTGACATTGAAATAGAGAGAGCACATCGAATTGGCCAATTTTATGAGAATAGAGGTAGAGATAAAAAAAGACCAATCGTAATCAGATTCCGAGATTACATAGATACTGAGAATGTAATGAGAAATGCATACAAACTAAGGGGAACTCCGTTTGGTGTAGATAGACAATTTCCAAAGGAAATATCACAGGCACGCTCAGTTTTGTATAAATCACAGGAAGCAAAGAGAGCCAGGGAGGAAAAATATAAAGTACAAATTAAGTACCCAGCCAAGCTCATTATTAATGGCAAACTGATCAAGGACATGTTTCCTGACTGGTATCAAGTGCTTAATTCGGACAGGTTAGAATTGATTCAAACAACGCATAAGAATAACATTACGAGATCAAGTGGGCAAAGTGCACGGATATATTCGCGTGAAACTGTGATTGATAATTATGATGACAAAGCCAGCAGCGAGGATGACGTGTTTATTGACAGTAAAAAGTCAAATCAATCTGTCATAAATAATAACGGTAACGCCCACTTATTTGTAGACAAAACAAACCCACGTGACCTACATGACATTAATGTACATGAGGAGCAACGGAAACTGAACAGTCAATTACACTTACAGAAAGCCATTGAGTGTGATAACACTTCATCAGACGAAGAACAATCCCAAAACGTTTCACGTGAAAACACAAACAGTAGCACTAACCTACGAATACAGTCCGTGGAAGCAGCAAAATCACTTAGACCGAGTCACGTGGTAACACCGAAGACGACGGGAAAAGTTAGAGGACGAGGTAAACAGGCCGTGACCAGTTCCCAATATAGAACGGGGGTAAAACATGGTGTGGGATCCCACAGATCTGTGTCGAGTAAATCCAAGGATCGGAACAGCGACGAGACTTCAGGGAGGGAAAACCAAGAGCGGCATGGAAGAACAGCCAATCAAGATGGTGAACAGGGGGTTAATAACTAGGACGGCGGGGAGGTGATACAAGAGGTCAAATGTTGTTTATTAAATGTACAAGGACTTTTGGGAAAAACCTATAATAAACTAAATTGTGCAGAGGTAAAAACTTTATTCCAAGAAAATGATATTCTTTTGTTTACTGAAACATGGTTAGATGACTCTTTAGATTATAATGTTGATAATTTTAAATCATTTGTATTGAATAGAACAATTAAAACAAAAGGTGCTAAGAGAAGTAGTGGTGGGATTATTGTTTATATAAATGATAAAATTTCAAGTCATGTTGAACTTATTAAAACTACTGATGACTGCATTTTGTGGTTGAAATTAAAAGGTGTGTTTTTTCATATGAATAAAGACATATTTGTTTGTTTGTTGTATAATGTGCCTCATGGTAGCAGTAGAGAAGTATATCAGGAAATTAATATATTTGACTTATTGACTAATGATATTATTTATATAGAAAATAAGTATGGGGATGGTTGTAACTTTATTTTGACTGGGGATTGGAATGCTAGGACAGGTGAAAAGGCTGATTATGTTGATAATGAAGATATACATGTTTTGAATTTATTACCTGATGATTATGTTATGGATGATGCTCTGCCTAGAAATAATAAAGACAAAATTGTTAATGAACATGGGAAAAATATGTTAGAATTTTGTAAAACAACTGGTTTGAGAATTTTGAATGGAAGGTGTGGTTTAGATGATAAAAATGGTAATTATACATGTATAAATGCACAAGGGTGTAGTGTAGTGGATTATGTTTTATGTAAAACAGACTTGTTTGAATATATATCAGCATTTGAAGTCAAAGAACCAAATATCATATCAGACCATTGTGTGGTCAGTTTTAGCATAAAAGCTAGTGTGCCAGATGATAATATCCTTAATAATGATAACCATGCTATTAACAGTGTAACCTTTAGATATAAATGGGATACTGATAAGAAAGATGTGTTTTTACAGTCTTTATGTGAAGAGTGTAATGTTGATAAATTTGCTAGGTTACATGAAGAAATAAATATTTCTAGAGACAATAATGATTTAGATGTTAACCTTCAGTCATTAACAGATATTATGGACAATATATGTAGTCCTTTGTTTAAAAAAAATATCGGAAAAAGTAAAAATAAAAATATTATTTTAAATGATGTAAAAAAAGATGCAGACTATTTTGATGAAGACTGCAAAGACTTGAAAAAAAGGTATTATAAATGCTTGAATAATTTTAGACAACTTTCTAGTGATGAAAATAGAATAAATATGGTGCAGGCTAGAAGTAACTTTAAAAAAACAATCAGAAAAAAGAAATTTTTGTATGATAAATCACAATCACATAAATTGGAATCAATGAGATTTTTTAATGCTAAGTTGTATTGGAAGATGTTAAAAGGTCGCAGAGTACAAAAAACATGCTCACTAACATCAAATGATTTTATTGAGTACTTTAAGTCCATAAATGATCCTGAATCTGTATTTTATCAGCCGGATGAAGATGTGTTGCATTTTAATGAAAGGTATTTAGATGGTGAGTTAAATATTATGTTCCAGGAATTAAATGTCCCTTTTACGGTTGTAGAAGTTAGAAAAGCTTGTAAAAAACTTAATGATGGTAAAGCCAGTGGGCCAGATTATTTTATAAATGAGTTCTACAAATCTGGATGTCATAATGAAGCATTTTGTAATGTTTTATGTGCAAAGTTTAATAAGTTATTTGATTGTGGTTATTACCCAGACAAATGGTCAGAAGGATTTATTATACCACTACATAAGAAAGGGGCTGTAAATGAACCAAGTAATTATAGGGGTATAACTTTGTTAAGCTCGGTGGGAAAATTGTTTACAAAAATATTGAATACTAGACTTAGTGAATGGGCAGAAAATTATCATGTGTATATTGAGGCCCAGGCTGGTTTTAGGCAAAAGATGGGCACTATTGATAATATATTTGTATTACATAGTATAATCACATGTTTACTTGATAGCAATAAGAAATTATATGCAGCATTTGTTGACTTTTCCAAAGCTTTTGATTATGTTGTTAGAGATATACTCTGGTATAAATTGATAAAACTTGGTGTTAGGGGAAAGATATTAGATATTATACGTTCTATGTATATGAATGTTAAGTCAAAAGTGAAATATAACAATGAATTAAGTAATGATTTTTCATGTTTATTAGGGGTACGCCAAGGAGAATCTCTATCTCCGTTTTTATTCTCAATGTATCTTAATGATATAGAAGAGTATTTATGTACTAATAACTATCAAGGTATTGATTTTGATGTGTTTAAAATATTTATATTACTCTATGCTGATGATACAGTTTTGCTATCTGATACAGAGGCAGGATTACAAGTAGGGTTGTTATTATTAGAAAATTATTGTGAAAGATGGAAATTATGTGTGAATCCAGAAAAAACGAAGGTTATGGTGTTTAGAAAAGGAGGAAGATTAAGTAGAAATGTAAAATTTATGTATAAGGGTAGAGAATTAGACATAGTGGATAGATTTACTTACCTTGGTATAGTTTTCACACCTGGAGGTTCTTTTTCAAAAACCTTTGATGCTTTGTCAGGACAAGCACTTAAGGCGGTTTTCAGGCTTAAAAGTTGTATATCTAAATATCCTTGCATTTCAATCAAGCATAGATTGGATCTTTTCGATAAACTTATTTATCCAGTCTTGAGTTACGGATCGGAAATATGGGGTCTTAGTAACAGTCTTCAAATTGAACGAATACACTTACGTTTTTGTAAAGAATTGTTAGGAGTGCGATTACAGACCCAAAATAATTTTGTTTATGGTGAACTTGGGAGAACCTCATTATTATGTAAAAGGTCGATTAATGTCATAAGATATTGGTTAAAGATTGTAACAATGGACACTGTAAAATATGTTAAACTTATGTATGATAAACTTTGTATGCACTTAGAGGAAAATCCACATTTCAAGTCCTGGGCTTACAATGTAAGACAGTTGTTACAAGCATTAGGTTTTAATGATGTATGGCTTAGTCAAGGTGTTGGTGACATAAATTTGTTTCTCAATATGTTTAAAAGAAGGGCTACTGATAATTATATACAAAGGGCTTGGTTCACGAAAGGTAAAAAATGGCCCCATCTGTAATGTGCTTGATTCCCGTGAATTTTGGTAGAACAACCAATGGCAGTTAAAGAATGAAATGTAATATGATGATTCTATCAACATTTCGGTTGCCATGGCAACATATCAATCAAGGGGTATTTTCCAGTTAAAATATATAAATGACAATACCCTGAACATGAATGATGATATATTTTACTTCTAAAGCATTATTGCAACATATATAAAAAAATGTTATATACCTGATTTCTGTACTTAATTCAATTAAGAATTAGGATGTTACCATGGATACAATTGCAGTAAAATCATTCTTTATATATGTTAAATTAATCAAATATGTAATTTTATATTGATATTTTGCATTGATATATTATAAATTGTTACTTCAGATAAAGTGATAATATTTCATGTCATTTTCAACATAGCTGTATGATGGTTGCTATGGTAACAATGGAACAATATGAATTTACAGTTCATATATGGATTTTTGTGAGTATGACAAAAGCTGTTGTAATACATGTTTTAAAAATTTGTTTCATAGTTTTCATTTTACTCTGTGTAAATATAATTATATAAACAACAAATTAAAGCATTTGAATTATATTGGTAATGAATATTTAGAGTACCTTTTAGAGAAAACATATTTTAAAGTTCTAATTCATTAAAAATGACAAGCTAAGTCTGAGCTCAGAGAGTCTAGTAGAGCTCGAAATTACGTGCATGTGTCGTTTTTTGAATTACAACCCTATTTGTGTAATGTAAATATAACAAAATATAGATATGCATTGTCTAGGTTAAGAATGTCAAGTCATATGTTGAGCATCGAAACAGGTAGATGGCATAAACCAACAGCAACACCTTATAATGAAAGAACATGCTTATTTTGTAACACTCTTGAAGACAAATACCACTTTTTACTTGAATGTCAATTGTATGCTGAACTACGAGAAATGTATATCAAACCATATTACTTTAAAAGACGGAATATGTTTAAGTTTATTGAGTTGATGACCTCTCAGAAAGCTGTTGTGAATAGAAATTTAGCGATGTATGTGTATAAAGCGTTTGAATTACGAAAGACGTTTCATATGTATTATGAGTAAAAAACATATCCTCTTCGCTGTTAATACATCATGTCTTACGACCTATGACTTATTTTGCAATTAATGTACGTTTTATAATATGTATACTCATGGACATATTGTCTATTGTATTATGAAATAAAACTGTAAACTGACCCTTTTATCCTGCATTCCAACAAAAAGGTTTATTTGTTTTCATCTGTTGGGAAACTAAATTGTAGGTATAAGTTCATGGCCTTTTAAAGGCCAAGTAAGTTTTGTAAGGTTAACTTATCGAAGTGTATGTTCATGTATATCCATATGACTTCCCTTAACCTATTTCACAATTTCATCCCAAATACTTAGAAAAAAAGGCAATTATCGCAAAAAAACTTACAAAAAAAAGTAAAAAAAAAGAAAGTATATTCTAGATTTAGCACACAAAAAGTCGCTACCAAGTGACTTTCTTAGAGGTCCAATATGTTTTAGTTATGTTAACTTGTCAAAGCGTACTTATATACAATTGACATCTCTTTACATTACTTAACACACAGGATGAAGAATGAAATGCATTTATTTCCATTTAAAACATTCAACAAAACTGGAAATATATTATAAATTTAGCGCCCATGTATCTTCCTTTTTAGCATATATCGAAAGAGTAGACGAGTTAGTGATACCGTTGGGAATTCCCATTCATTTCTTTTTGATAAAGCACCACGTGGACCTAGGGGCTTATCATACATTATCTGAGTCTCTATTGTAGTTATATATGCATTTTCTTCTGCCGAGTATAAACTCTATATCATTCTGGGCCTTTAAAGTATGACCCTGATTTACATTCATATAAGAGTCAAGTCAAATATCCCTAAAGGCAGTTGAGTTTATTAAGCACTCATTCATATTTGTACATGCATAATAGGTTTAAAAGCTGAAAGTTACTATTCTAATGTTGACTGTACATGCAAACAAAGCAATCGCCATTTTCTTATTAAAACCATTCATATATATAAGATAACAATTTAAATGATTACAATGATTAGATTATATACACAAAAAGTCTTAGTGAGGATTATTTACATTTGATAATAAGATGGATAACAACAATTGTCTTTGCCATCATTGGTTTGCTTGGTGTTAACTAAAACAAGACATGGAGTGAAAATAAATGTACCCGACAAAATGTCAGTAATTTATAAACACATACAATAAAATATAATTGAAGAAGATGTGTTATATTAAAACGCAGAAATAGTCATTTCGATCAAACGAACGGCCTCAAACCTTAAACAACCATTATTTCGTATGCCATCCAGTTTGTGGTGGCAAACAAGCCACAGGTAAGAAATTGCATTAAAGTTAAAGAGGAGAAGTTAAAGAAGTACAAGAGGTCTTATTTTTTCACAAGGGTAGGTGCAAAATGATCTCCTATTATTAATAGTCAATGTTTATATTTATGTTTCTCCATAATCCGGAAAAAACTAGGAATTTTTGAATATGTACTGTATTTTGTATGCAGGTATGTATGTAACTGTGTATGTATGCACTTCTTTAGACCTTGCGGTCAAGGATAACCCGCAGTCCGGGTGCGATACCTTAGCTCTTTTTCGAGGAGATCCCTTGGTTCTTTTACGTGCTTGGTGTAAAGCACCGATACACGGGGTACAACTTTCCTGAGTTGAATCAGTACTGACTACGCCACTTTTCCAAGCACTATCCTTTTAAATGCCGAGCGCAAGGCAAGGGAGC
The DNA here is from genome assembly GCF_026914265.1 of Mya arenaria. Taxonomy (NCBI): domain Eukaryota; kingdom Metazoa; phylum Mollusca; class Bivalvia; order Myida; family Myidae; genus Mya; species Mya arenaria. The sequence continues at coordinate 43,468,630 of NC_069129.1, forward strand.
TACTTGTACCAACTGTTAACGTCTTTCGGTATGACACTGCCAGGGATCGAACCCTCGACCTTGCCTTCGTAGACAGACGCCTTAACCACTAGGCCACGGAAACGGGAACATTGACGGTGTCTTTTTTAACAAATTGTAACGCTGTGTGATCAGATTCTGCCTGGAAGCGCTTGTTGCATGTTGTGAGTAAATTCTATTTTTGTAGCAATTTTCCATGAATTTTACTGCCGATAAAAAATCAAGCTCTTTATATACTGCGGAGCAGATTCGCGATCGACCGACAATCGACTCCTTGATCGACATCGGAAATGTGCATCGACAACAGCTGATCGATATAATAATTTGCGATCGATGGGCTTAAAATGAATCGACTTATACAACTTCGAAAGGACTAAAAATAGAATCGTTAAATGGTACAAGATGACGGCTAAATAATCATGCCAATTACCAAGTAAAACTTCATCGCAAATGCTTGGCAAATCAAACAATCTTTAGAAAACTCTGCAGACACTTTTTAATTACAATGCAGTACTATGTATCCTAGAGTTTAACAACAAAAGTTACATCCATAACAAAGAAAGAAGCCATGCAAACCATGACTTGCTAGTGACAGAAAACAATGTCAGACGGATCTACATTTACCAGGATTGAGACTGAAATCCTGAACGAAATGTGGATTCAGTTTGGCAGAAATATGAAACAAATGCATCTTTACGTAATGCAATGATCAATTATTGTGAAGTTTTCTTATAAACACAGATGTTACGACTCTTAAAATGTTAGAATATGAAGTTAAACTTTTAGTAGCACAGATTGTGACTTTGCAGTAAAACATACACTTTTAAAACAGAGATAATTAATCAATGGATGCCAGATATGAAAAATTAGATAAATATGAATATGAATAAATAATGAACATGATTAGTACGCCGTGAATTTATTATCTTACACGGCAGTTTTCAAGCGAGTGTATTTGTAATAATTGGGGTAAAGCATTTCACTCTGTAATATCATGGATACTCGCAAAGAAATTATTCATAAATCAATACGAAATACGAAAAAAAATCATTTCAAAGTTAAGTCTATTTGATTAACATTAACGACTCTGTCCATATATGCCGTGGCACATCAATACCTCCTCATTGATGGGCAACTCCTGGTGCCAAGCTATTAAATGTTAATATTCATAAACTATTTTTTGTATAACAGAAGATAAATTCAACCTTAATGTACTAAACCAGTAAACCAATAAGTATGCCAATCACTACACGCTGTCACTTTATAAACATCACGAAAACAGTTTGTCAGTGTTCCGAATAGACCAGATGTGATTATGATCCCAATGGTGGTCCTGGTCCGTGGAACGGCTCTCTCCCATGGCATCCCCATTCTTGAATCAATAATTACAATAATGCATCAACTCTCTCTGAATCTAGAACGGACTGTAGCAAATGGCACCCATATAAATGCTCACAGTGTTACTATATCTGCTATTTGGGACATAATTTGGTACTTTAGTCTTATAAAACAAATTAAATTTTGATGAAACTTGACGTTATTCATTTTCTGATAAATGTAATTTACTTATAAGTGTAAGCTTATGCATTACTTAATTAATTCAAGCACACTAGGTAGGTTATCCTCGTCCGTTGCTTTGTGTTTCAAATAAAAACTGTTCTGAAATGCCGTTTCCTGATTTCTTTGCTTTGGTATCGATGTATCCAAACCTTAGGGTTTTTTGTTCTTTTGTGTTGATTGGCTCATTTTTTTAAATATTAATTTTGCAAACCAAGCTAACTGTGTGGCATGTCACTCTACTTCCATACTTTCACTATTTATTAATATCAGTTCATACAACAAATTAAAAGTCCATGTTTAAAAACGTGAAAACGTATACATTTTGGCTATTGCAGCTTTTGTTAACAAAAACTGTTTAAGAACTTTTGACAATTTTACTGAAGCATTACAATGACACTCTTAATAATTGGTAACATAAAGTTTGTGAAGTTTGACAGGTGTCATGTCGCCATTTACACTTTGTTACCATTAGCAGGTGGGAATCAGTTTATATTTAAACAAAAAACGGAACGTGAAAACAAATGCTGATTGACTGCATATTTATTTTGCTGCATGCACACGGTTAACTGACACTCAGTCGTCCAGGAAGGACATGATTTTACATGAATACGGACATTTTGCACCAACAAAAGCGCATTGTAAATTCCGATTAGATTTATTCAAAACAGCAAAAGGTCAGTTAACAATCGATCAATGACAATGATGATAAAACATGATCAGACATTGTAATTTAAGTCCAAAGCAATTAATTGTTTAATGTATATGTTGAGGAACACAACTTTGAAGAATGCCTTATATCTATGCTGTGTCCACAGAAGCCAATCGTGTCCTGTTTCATCTTTCTCATTCTTTCAACTAAGGACATGGAGTCGTTTTCAACTGTACTAGTTAGCTGTTGATATAGTGTGTTAAATTTTCTTTGTCTTGCCTTCTTGGTGCAGTTATATGATGAGTTTTTTTTAGGATACCAAGCGTTGTCACCTTCTTTTCCACGTTATTTGTCCAGTACAGATCTTGGGTGAGATTTACTCCAATGAGGAGGTATGCAACCTCTAGATAATGTCTGCAGTGGAACCTCTTGTTTTTGCATGCATGCAACATGACTTCCTCGGCAGTTTTCATGATGGAATGACAACTAGCACTTTGATTCCGAGTCTTCACGAGCGTCTAGGCCCTTTTGAAGTATTTCAAGTCTGCTTTCGTCGATTTGTTCAACAGTCCATAAACAGCTAATAAACGAGTGTCTGAAGTGATTACAGTGTACATGTCGTTGATGAAAAACAGGAAAAGCGTAGGACCATGGTCAGTTCATTGAGGCACTCCTAACGCAGCATCAACATGGGGCGTGGTCAATCTATCAATAGGAAGTTGTTGTTTTCTAGAACTAGGGAAGGATATAATTCATATGATGGCGTTTCTACATATTTCATACACTTGCAGTTTATGCATCGGTCTTTAATGTGGCACATTGACAAATGCTTTAGAATATCCTGAAATTATTTTTCCCAATGAGCGATTTGCTGACTATATCCTGGATGGTGGCGCAGAATTGTTATTTGGTGGAAGACATATTCGTCATGAAAATATTGTGAGATTGGAAATGGTTTATAATACAGTTTGGCACACTTCGCTCTGAATTCTTAAATTCGTATAATATTCGTTTAGGCTGCCTTCTACCATTTTGTCACTAGTCCACGGTTATGTATGTGGTATTTCTCAGTATGGTGAATATATATGTGTCACTAATCCACGGTTATGTGAGTGGTATTTCTCAGTATGGTGAATATATATGTGTCACTAGTCCACGGTTATGTGAGTGGTATTTCTCAGTATGGTGAATATATATGTGTCACTAGTCCACGGTTATGTGAGTGGTATTTCTCAGTATGGTGAATATATATGTGTCACTAGTCCACGGTTATGTGAGTGGTATTTCTCACTATGGTGAATATATATGTGTCACTAGTCCACGGTTATGTGAGTGGTATTTCTCACTATGGTGAATATATATGTGTCACTAGTCCACGGTTATGTGAGTGGTATTTCTCACTATGGTGAATATATATGTGTCACTAGTCCACGGTTATGTGAGTGGTATTTCTCAGTATGGTGAATATATATGTGTCACTAGTCCACGTTTATGTGAGTGGTATTTCTCAGTATGGTGAATATATATGTGTCACTAGTCCACGGTTATGTGAGTGGTATTTCTCAGTATGGTGAATATATATGTGTCACTAGTCCACGGTTATGTGAGTGGTATTTCTCAGTATGGTGAATTTATATGTGTCACTAGTCCTAGGTTATGTGAGTGGTATTTCTCACTATGGTAAAAATATCTCTCCGGCCTACGTTTATGTGAAATGTGTTTCCTCGAATATGGTGAATGTGCATCACTCGTCTACGTATACATGTATGTGTGTTGTATTTCCTAATATGGTTAATGTGTATCACTCGTCTACGTATACATGTATGTGTGTTGTATTTCCTAATATGGTTAATGTGTATCACTCTTCTACGTATTCATTTATGTGTGTTGTATTTACTAATATGGTTAATATGTATCACTCGTCTACGTATACATGTATGTGTGTTGTATTTACTAATATGGTTAAATGGTTAATATGTATCACTCGTCTACGTATACATGTATGTGTGTTGTATTTCCTAATATGGTTAATGTGTATCACTCGTCTACGTATACATGTATGTGTGTTGTATTTCCTAATATGGTTTATATGTATCACTCGTCTACGTATACATGTATGTGTGTTGTGTTACCCAATATGGTTAATACATATATCACTCTTCTACAAATACATGTATGTGTGTTGTGTTTCCTAATATGGTTAATATATATATCACTCGTCTACGTATACATGTATGTGTGTTGTGTTTCTTAATATGGTTAATGTGTATCACTCGTCTACGTATACATGTATGTATGTTGTGTTACCCAATATGGTTAATGTGTATCACTCGTCTACGTATACATGTATGTATGTTGTGTTACCCAATATGGTTAATGTGTATCACTCGTCTACGTATATATTTATGTGTATGGTGTTTTCTAATACGGGTAATGTGCCTCAATGGGCTACGGTTATTTGTATGATGTTGCAAACATCACACAGTAACAATAGTTATTCCAGTCCTTAAGTAAAAAACTGATCATAATACCTTTTTTTGAAAAATAAATAAGTTCTGTGTCTACATAATTGTTATTCAAATCATTTTTAATGTAACTGGCATAACAGATACCTTTACAACCATTTTGTACATTGTTTGAGTTGAGATAAATTTCATAAAAACATACTAAGGCCTCATTACTATGCAGTTCATGCTAGATGATATATTATTTGTAACACACAATATAAGTAAACTCTCGAATTTTTATCAGATCTTCATGAAAGATTCCTTTGAAATCGCAAATATAATTTTCAAAGAAAATTCTGTTTACTCAGTAACTTACTGAGTAGGAATAGCGCTCTTAACTGAGAATGTTTCGATAACTGGGGGCCAGTGATTCAAGTAGAATAAATCATTCAAGACTTGTTTCAAGAAAAACAATATTTTTAGGTGACAAAACTCATCAATGTCGTCAGCATTAGGTCTCAAAATGTGCATAAATATCAGAAAGCAATTTAACCAAAGAATCCTTACTTGAATAACAAGCATAAAACACTTTAAACACACAGAATAAAACACTTTAAACACACAATGTATTCATTCAAAAAGATAATACAACCTCTACAAAATATCTTAAGTGAATAAACAACAACAACATTTATTGATATATGATAGACACAATAACCACTATTTTGAACAATGTAGGATAAAAAACAACCAATTACTATCCTAACAAAGGCCGTACCAAATTGTAGTGATGTTTAGCGTCAACCCTTAGTTTGAAAACCTGTCTAGCTATCCTGAAAAAAACAAACACATAAACGAACCCCCGAAAAAATGAATACTAAATGAGTGACCGCCTTAGTCCTTTGTGGAACATTCTCAATTTCTGCAAAATGAGTTTAAATAAAACTTAAGTGTAGTGATCATGGGAATCACACAAAAGGCATTATTTTGTGGTATCAAATGCCAAGAATACTAATATTAAGTATGAAGCATGTTATTTACACTTGTGTTGTGTAGTCCGAACGATAATAAAAAGAAATTGAAAATATTCGGTTAAATCGTTCATCGTATAAAATGTGTCTTTGTCGATCAGGTGGCCCACGGACGCTGAAAAAATAGACACGATTTGGTATGGCACAATGTAAAATCCGAAAAAAAACAACTATAAAATTATATTTTTGCACAATGACAATAGACACATTTAAACCTATGTAAATCCATACGGAGCACCTTGGCCATCTTTCTTCGAAAACAACCTCGGTTTACAATTTCAAAATCATTTTACATGTAGCTACATATGTCTGCAAGTAGATCGAGTAGTAATTTCATTTTAGCAGTTAAGCTTAGGCATTTCACTCTTAGGAATCTTGATGATATATGCAATAACACACTTCATTTGGGATTCATTTTCAACTAAGAAATAAACACTACACGTTAAAAAACTATAGTAATTAGTTATTATTTTTGATTTTACGAGCTACTTTTACTAATACACCGAAATACATCCGACGCTCGTCGAATGGTGGAGATGGCCCATGTGTTCCGAAAGATGCATTTCGGGAGTGTTCAATCTAACCGCAAAGATGCATTTGTATCACTTAACGACGAAACTGGTTTAAGTTGTCAAAATAATAGACTTACAAATATATCAGATGATAAACATCAAATGAATCGGGTGAGTCGGACTATTTAAACAGAGGCAGAGCTAAAACGCAACATAAAATCTCAAACAACAATCTGGTTAAAGGATTGTTACTGTGTCATTTACCTAATGAAATGGTTATATATACAAATAACCTTCACCTTTAACTATAAACTAAGTTATTTATCTTGATTTTTAACAGCGAAAAAAGCTAGTCTTAGCAGTAATTAGTATCAAATTGTTCGAAACATTTACATCAACGTTTAAGAATAACTTTGACCATTTTGTCGATAAAATGTTTTACGTTTCAGCAGTTCCACAACCCAACGTTTGAAGTCTTCATGGACCGCGTAATAGATAAAGAAGTTTGCTGCTGATGAGATATACGGCAAGACTCCAATGAGGCGATACCATCCATAGGCTGATCCCATGTTATCCTCGTTAAATGCACCATGCACGGTTTGGTATATTTGACTTCCGGTAAAGGGGATCAAACTCAGTACCATAAAAAGAGTTAAAAACATCGCAATCTTCGTAGTTTTTATATGAACAACCTTAATTCTGACTGACTTTCGTTTCTCTGTGTTTTTTAGTTCGGTTGTAGATGCAGAAGACCATTGGGGACAGTTAGCTGAAATCGTTTTCAATTTTGATAGTCTCAAATCCTCTCGGCTTGTAGATCTTGAGCCATCAAAGGTTGTGGATTCGAGCCCGTTGTCGAGTGCTGGGGACGCACATGTTTCATTTTCTATGTTTGTTGAACTACCGACGGTAGCGTTTGCAGAAACGCCGACTGGTTGACATTTGGACAAAGCTCTAAACTGCATCTGCCTTCGAATAGTAGCTATGATTCGACCGTATAGCACAGCATAACATACAATTCTTAACGCCGTCTTCAGAAATACAAAGATACCAAACATTGCTGAGTATCGTCCTTCTGTAATTTGGCAGAGAACCTGGTAGCTTGTTTTCAATTCAATTCTCTTCCATTTAAATAGGGCAAGCACGGGTAAGGCGCTAAGTAGCGCCCATATTGTGGCAATGACGCAGGCTAACACTGTTCGTCGATGGTCAAACTGCCAGTTAAACGGATGGCAAATCCGGCGGTATCGGTCTATTGCCACTGCTAGCAATATGGAATACGGTAGTCCAATCAAAAAATACTCCAAGAAGGTTGTGAATTTACATACTATATCTGTCTTTGGATAAGATAAAAGTAACAATTCAAGAATAGTGTTTGTTTGTGATACAACTGTTGCAAGTAAGTCTACAATGGCGAGGTAGAAAATATAAACATTAAAAGAGACATTAAGTCTTCGACCGTAAAATGTAAGTATTGCAACATTTCCAAAGAAACTTATGAACGCAAGTATCGCCAAAAACACTGTAGGCTGTACATATGGAGCAAGTGAAACAAGTTTATTTGAAACATTGCGTGTGTCGTTAACACTTGAGTTCATTGCGTAAATGTCCATTTGGATCCCTGTTTTACTTTAATATAATATTAATTACGATTTTTCTTTGCATTCTGATAACAGTCAAATAGTAAAATCACGTCTTTGAAGTATGTGTATCATACGTTTATGGAAGTTTATTTGCAATTTGTTACACCTGAATGTTATGTCGTTTCCCACGTATGTCCAAATATTTTTTTTAATTAAAATGTCAACAACCACCTTCTCCTTACAAGCTTAGTAATTGGTGGAACAGAACCATACATTCTACAGGAATGATGCAAAGAGCAACATCTATCCTTTATAGTATGTAGATGGCAGTCTCAGCTTGAATCCTACTTCAGTAGTGATCGATGATTTTATGTGACTAGATTGGTGAGCAAAACATAGACCACGCCCTTCGCCAAGCATTGGCTGATCAAGCCGTATTCTATTTTCAAGAGTCGCTTGCTTTACTTGGATACAATATTGGACATCGTATCCTGAGAAAGTACATACATGTACGTAACATTTTTATATAATGTAATAAGGTTATTATGAATATGAATGAATGAAGTTTTATTATAACATAACTTACTGCGCAGGAGTGATATAACCCCATGCAATATTTTTCATATAGTGTAAACTAGTGTAATATCTACACAAAGTAGGTAACCGCATCTCAGAAAATTGTATTCATAAGCGCTGTCAAATAACGTAAACAAACATCAGAAACAATGTTTCAAAAGAAATCCTGTCGATTTCAACAAACTCAGCTCCACGACGAAACGAATGGTGAAGAAGTTTGGGTTTAATCCAAACAAACGACCCCCTGATCACAGCGCCAGAAAATACCTCGTCCAGGAATTGAATCATGAATGACAACAATGTTCCTGCGAACCAAATTATGCAAATATCGGGACACAAGAACATTGCATCTTTAAACAACTATAGCCACATAAATCCAAATTAACACAAGGAAATATCCAACATCCTGTACTCCAGTAAAAATACCTGTACAATGCTCAGTCTATGCACACAGTTCGCCAGCAATGGTCAAGTTCACACAGTCACAGTCCACATGAAATCTCACTTTTTCTGTTGGATTTTACAACATTTTTGGTGCTTCATTTCACGGAGGTAAAACTCATTGTGCATATCCATCAAAATGACAAAAATACATGATGTAATCCAACAGCTACAAAGCGAATTCGCACTACTGAAAGCGACTGTGACGCTGACTAACGGTCCTTTCAAACTTCAAGCGCCAAATGACATGTACACACTCGCGTGATTACTAATGACGTCACGCAGTTATCACATTGCTCTAATTATTGATTTGCTTGGTTTAAATGGATTGAAATATGTTCTCTTTTTTAAGTGAAACCTTTGAAAATCGGTTTATAATTGAGACATGAATTATGTTTTTTTATTGTATATAAAATGTTTTTATGTCGTACTCTTTTCTTTCCTGCGGATGAGGCATCCTAATAACACTCAATGTAAATTCTTCGCTCTAGGACACGAATATGTGTATTGAAGAAACTTTGACCTAAATTTCGACCAAAATTGAGTTATGTTATAAATAGAATCTCAAATTCGTGATTATTTTGTATCAAATTTATTAAACTCGTCATTTAAAAACGATAAAAACTCGGCAAAGCCTCGTTTTTATCGTTTTAAAATGAACTCGTTTAATAAATTTGATACAAAATAAACACTCATTTGAGATCCTCTATTTTTAAACCAGTTTTGTCATGATGAGGAGATCTTTATAAGCATTTAGCAAAGGAGTTTGAAACATTTCGTAATGGAGAAAACGATATCACAGTGTGATATGCATTTCCACCCGTTCACAACGTCTTTATGATTTTGTCACAACATCTTATGGCCGATCCGTGGGCTGATGGTAAAAGATTTGAGCGTTTCCGATCAGCCTCAAAATAAAATGACACATGGAATAAAGGCGAACGCTTTACGTACACAAAAGAAAAAAAAACTGTTTAGTTTTCTGAAAATTCCTTGACTAATATTTCTATCAAAAAGTAAAACGTATGTGAATTAGAATGCAATTTACTCGTAACGTTAAATGATCTAATTTGTAATATTACATAATGGTAGATATCAATTTTGTTGACAGGGACTCGTTCATGGTTTGTAAAATGCACTTTTTACAAAAATATATTACTACAAATTAAGTGTTGAAAATCATTAGGGGTGTTTAGATAAAGATACTGAAACCCTACATCAAATGTTAATACTGCATTGGAATACCAAAGTTTTGAAAAAAAAGGTTAACAAAACTTAACGCAAAATTTGTTCTAAACTGTACCGTTATTGGTTCGCTCCCTACTTTAACCAGAATATATTTTAATACTTCAACTTGCATTTTTGTCTGCATTATCGATATCAAAGATTATTTTTGTTACAAATACTATAAGACAGGGAAATAAGTTCAGCTTAAACTGCTATAACCCGATTAGACGATTAAGAGCTTCAAATTGTCCTTAAAAACAATGTTTCGTCAAATCTAAGCAGCATTTTATGATGTGTACATTGCATTCTTGGATAGATTTTAAAGTTAAAAAATGATTTATATCATACTTGATTAAATTAATGAGGTCTTGAATGATACTTTGCAGAACCTCTTTCTTGAATGGATGGATTCAGAGATGACGCCAGAATTGCGGCCATGATTTGTCATATGGACGTTATAAAAATTGTGACTGTGACTGTGACTGTAAAGAAATGATGATAGCAAACAACGAAACTATCTTGATATGATTTTCTGGTGTTATATCACCAGAGATAGTATTCACAATTGGTGGTGAAATAGTGTTTAAGATGAAATATTTCCTGCATAATGAAGAGGTAAGCAGGAGTAGTTTTACATATAACAAAGAAGGGAATTTTGTACCGGGCCGACACCGTAAATAGCAGTTCAACCGGCCAGCTGAAAAATAAAACAAAGCTTGGTTATTTATGTGATTAACGTGAAACCAGGCTCAAGTTTTGTGAACAATATAAGTCTTTGGAATGACAAAGACTTAATTTCTAACCTCATCTGTTCATAAAACTAATGACGTTTATTTTTTCTTTGAGTCAGTAATTAACAAACATTGACCATTTTATTCTTTTGATATTCCAGAATTGAGAAAACGTGATTTTTACTAATGATTAACGACTATAATGGCGACAGCTATTAACCCCCCAAATAACCGCTTTCATGAAAAGGTGTTCGTTAATGATGGAGGATATGTCACATTTATTTAAGTATAACTATTTAGCAAGTGGAACCTCGAAATATAATGAAACCTTATTTTTAACGCGGAATAAACCCTGTTAATGATCTCTACTTCCGCAACATATTCTAATATGTAGCGCAATGGCACTCGCCAATATTAATTCATCTCTGTAAAGGTCATCATTCCTATCTTTAGCTAATAAGTAATCGAAAAAGGCATAGCTTTTATTTAGGAGCTTCATTATACTGTTAATGGCAGGTGTTCTGAGAGTAGTTAGAACAGACAATCGCTTAAGCATATGTTTAGAATGGCACTCAAACTTGAATGATAATAATCAAAGGACCTGCCTTTTGCTAAACTCATATCTTACTTGGTACCATCGAAGATGAATCGACTTCGGCTAAGTTCAACCGCTAATGGCTGATTGAAGTTCAGTCCTGAAAACGTTTAATTACTTTGTTTACTAAATTTCTGTCAAAAGGGTTTTACGTCACTGAAACTATTGATTGACAAACTCCTTTTCGTGAAGATAGCGAGTAAAATCCTTTCATTATTGTCACTTCCATGGTCTATTTTGTTCGGTCGAAAATTATAGACTCTGTTCAAATTAAGATTTATAATTTTTAAACTTTTTTTTCACTACTCACAAAAGATTTCCAGCAAAATTATACATGTTTACTACATTTATAACCTTGTTTCCGCTTAAAACCCTACGCTCAGGTTTAGATGGACCTATAGCACACTCTCGGCTATGGAATATACTTACAATCTACTTTTGGATACCATTAGTCATATTAATGCGATTGTGCTATCACAGAGTTTATTAACCTTATATTATTATATACCAGTAGCATTACCCACCTTTTTGAGCTTCCGTAATTAAGATAACACTTCTCATTAAACAAAGTGTGTAAATGTTTTGTATTGTTCAAATGTTAGTTCAGTTGATCCTTAAAAATCTACAAATTGCACATTTTATTTTGTTAAAAAATATGATACCGTTTTACATCGAAGGTGAATCTCCTAGAGTATTTTAATAAGCTTCAAATGTATTTATCCTTCTTGTATATTTTCTTTTCTCTATTATTGTTCTATTTTTCTAGTGCTAATGGTCAGGAAAAATATCGCTATTTTTAAAAATTAATTTGAAAAATAAGTGGCCTAATTGGAAACATTCCTGCAAAGAAAGTTGTTCTTCCTTATTTAGTTTTAATTATAAATCTTAATTTGAACAGAGTCTATAATTTTCGACCGAACAAAATATGATATACACATGATATATTAGTTTAAATAAAACGTGACGAAATAAAGCATTGAAATCTTTCTCGCTTTATACTTGGAGTTTAAATAACAATGATATATTAGACTAAATAAAACGTGACGAAATAAAGGTATGAAATCTATCTCACTTGCTATGGGGAGTTCAAAGCACAAGGTTTTACTAGTTTAAGTAAAACGTTACTATTTCGCAAATTGTCTTCTTACCTGAGCAAATTGATTACTATATTCACCTTTTATATCATTATTTATCACTAGTTTATCTAACTTACTTATCTTATTCACTCCAACTTAGTAGCAATATTATAAAAAAGCCTCATTGCATGACGACATAAGGTTGCACACCCCTTAGGAACACCTCCACTTGAAACTCTTCAATTTTAATGATTTGTCCTATGTTGTTAAGCACAATACTCAAATTCGTTTGAAGATTTCCAGGTAGAGGTTCGAATATATTTTTCTTCTTTGTTTTATTAGCTTATATTTTTTACAGAAATGAATATTGAATTTCATTAAAAAGTAATTAAATACATTTCTACACCAAAACATTAGCCTCGTTGACGACTTTATGACTTGCATGCACGGCTGAAATAGTTAGCTGGGAATTTCAAGCTCTGTTGTTTCAAAAAAGACGGTTAAGCATTTTGATTCTTTGACGTAATGTTTTAAAAGGGTAAAGTTAATTATTAAAAAAATAACAGGTCATGAGACTTTCTAGAACTTGTTGAGTTTGCTTCAAAACAATGATGTTACATTTTTCACGGTCAAACCAGTATGTTAAAATAATAATACCATATAGCTATTTCAGTGCAGTTTGAATACCTATGTGATCAATGATGTATTATTTCTGAAACCATTTATATTTCTTGTTACTCTGATACCAGAATATAACAAAAATGATGAAAAATAAATGAAATAAAGGAATTGTTCTTGTCTCCCGAGTGATGTCGTCTTTATAGAAACAAATGAAATCGAGGAAGGGTAATTAAAGTTTGAATAGATATTTAAACTTTGGTCTAGAATCCTGGAAATGAAACACATTATGAAATTTAAAGCTGATCATAGTTTGAATCGATGTTCATTAGGGTATTGCTAGCTTAAATAAAAATGTTATACGATCACACTATACCTTTATAGGGTACATAGCGGTATATTTTTAAGTTTAATTCTGCCAAAACATTATAGTTCAATAAGCTGTGTCCTCTGAGATTTTGTACTTATCTAGAAACTTCAAAATGGAATGCATAAACTAGTACACTCCAAGATAATTTTAAACTAAACAACCCAAACCATTTCAAATGAATATTTTATTAAACATATTCGTAGATGCATTCCAGGTGTATACTTCACGCATACAGTTGTCGTTATCATTGTTCATAAACACAAATTGCAACTGAAGCACAAATGCAAAAATGTCCTGTTCGGTGTTGAAATGGTCCTTTTTGCAAAAAAAAAACAAACAACACTCGTCTGATTACTTTTAAAATACTGTTTATCCTTAAACGCGATACAGAAATATCTCGGATTATTTACTCAAATATGATCATTTGACCTTAACACCGAACAAGCAACGAGCACATTAATTCTTACGTTGCAATTCTTGCTTATTTACCAAGGCAATGTCACTTTTGTTATGTATAAAAATAATAATTTATCAAGTTCTAGCGGTCTCTTAAGAAATGTTAAGTATATATTAAATATAATAAATAAATTAATAACAATTAAATACGCATCGTCCGTTTTTTGTAAAGCGTATAGCATAGATCATAATTAATGCAGCCAAGCGACATTTGCCATGTTGATGTGTCGACCCCCATCATCAACAATGATTATCAACATGTTATCAACCCATGTAAAAGTACACACTCTAAACAAACCAAGGAATGTTCATTGATAAACGTTTGAACTATTAATCACTGTAAGCACTATCTGTTATGCTATGCACTATTAATTATCGTCAATTAACGTCACAGTACATAGTTTGGGTGTCTCATCTTTTAAAGTTAAGCTACTAGAATATGATGTCCATGTCTCATCCAATAAAGTCAAAGTACATCGTTTCAAGCATGAAGACCCCGTTGACACATATAGCAATCATGCGGCTCGGGCCGAGGCAGGGCTGCCTAGTCTTGTGCATACAGGGCGAACAGGGAACGGGCAAATTACAGTTACGGTGAAGTCGGCATCCTTCTGAAAGACAAAATGCATTTTACTATTTAAGAAGCGCCGAATAGCTTGTTGTTATATTTTATGAGCTATCATACCGATGAGCACATGAAAACAAATGGGTACGCTTTGATTTTCGATAGAACGTTTATTACCTCTAAGAATTATAGAAATGGAGCACATCAGGGCCCATGAATACGAACAGTTTCTATTCCGAATCATTTATTTCGAGGACAAACCATCTGTATTCAATTTCTTTCATGAAGAATATTCAAATAATATTTATCATTTCAAATATAAATAAAATTAAATATTATTCTACATCATCAGCCCTGATAGGAAAAAAGTTACAATGAAAGCATGATTTGCTGTTTTGGTCTTGATTCTGAATTGAGACTTAAGATGTTTCGTTAAGATGTTTACTAAATATGGGCCTTGGACCATTGGTTAATAAATCTAAGTTTAACGTATCCATTAAAACCGTAATTAAAATTCAAACCCGGTTCAAAACATTTCGCATATTAAATAAGGTCGCCGTTTTGCGAAAGATAATAGCATTCTAACCAGAATCATAATAAACAAAAGCAAAAAGAAAATACAAAAAAAAATCGGAAATCACAAGAAAATATGTATTTAAAAAATGGTGAAAAATACCAACCGCCAAAACGAAATCCTTTCTGTGGTGAATTAATTGGTGATGATTGTCCAAAATCTTCGATAGGTCGGTGTTGGAATAACGTGTTAGGTTCAGTGTATCTGGTACTTCTGTCATTGCCTCGACTTTGTGTATTAGTAGGCTGTCGTAGGTGTCTGTTTGAAATAGGTGGTCTGCCGGTGGCGTCACTTAAATCTAAGAGCAATACATTTGGAGTTCTACTGACTTGTGGCTGTGTCCTTTGTATATTGCTTATCTTCTCTACTCTAGGCCTTGGAGTGGATTGCTTCCGTCTTGCACGTATTATTGTAATTCTTCTTGATGTTTGCCGATTAGTATTACCAGTCTTTTTCTTCTTTTCCGGAACGGTTTGGCTAGCGGTCTTTGCTTTTTCCACTGGGCTCGGGGTATTTGCCGTTCTCAATGGCGGTCTCTTGTTTGCAACCACAGGTTGAACTAATTTTTGATGCACTACATCTTGTACATTTGACTCACGCAATACTGGTTCATGTTTGAATTGTCGCTTTGGTCCATGTACTTTTCTTTGCATTTCCTCGTCCCACGGCCAGGTTCCTGAGTAATCACAATAAAATGTTATAAAGTGAAGAGGTGCATTCTCCGGTAGTTCATCTGGACTATCAGCATTCCATAGCATATTAACAGCCTCAGCGTAATCATCTCCATATAGTTTTGGGTCTTCAGAAGTGATTCGGAGAACACCAGAGCAAGGTGTGGATTTGGGTGGATTTGAAGATACATCTAGACAGAACGGGCGACACGTTCGTCCACAATAGTCAAACGCATATACTATTACATCCGTATAATTTGATTCAGGCGATTTTACACCGAGGTAAGTTGTTGCTGACGATAACGCGTGTCTTTGGTCTAAGACCGTAAAGTCTTTGTATTTCCCATAATAATTTAACCCATACGATTCAACATATATTTTCCTTGCCACTGCACTAGTCACTTTACAATTAGGATATGAAGCTAAATGTTCTGTTATATTTCTATTGACAGAAATTGTAGAAAACACATCAGTAGTCATCACAGGTTTATTATTTAGCACTGGAAATGCTTTATAATTTGTAAACTCAGGCGGTCTTTGAAGAACTATTTTTACGGGAATGTATGCCCATTTACGAATATCACAGTATTGGTTGATTGAAAATGTATTTTGAACAGCCCTAGTAAGATGCGCTTCAACGCAAACTTCAACATGATTGTCTTTCAGAGGATTCAGTTCTTCTTGCGATAGACTTACACATGCAGGATATGAACGCGAAGAGTCACACCTAAGATATTTCGATATACATGTAGGATGACTCCTGGTACAAACTGGTGAAGGGTCATACTTTACTAAATCAGCAATAACATTGCTTAAAGCGTCAACATTTCTCAAGTCTCCAAAACCGATAGCAGCATCAGGCGCATGATTATCATCTCCCCAGTTTGATTCGGGGTAGTCCGTTTCTGGATCTATCCCTATCATCTTTTGTCTGGTTCTAAACTCTTCCCATAGGTAATCGACAAATGAATGGTGAAGATAGAACACTGGGTCTTCGGCACTCTGGCTTAAATCATCCATATTGCCTCCCATCCATACATGCAGCGCGTTATGTTGCAACTCTAAATTGTACTGCTTAGGAGCACTTGGATACGTTATATGAGCGGTTCTGTTGCGAGATAAAATTCCATGAATGCCATCATTTGTCATTAATGACCCAGACGCTCCAATATTTCTTGTAAGAATTGTGTCTGTTGAATACACCTTGAAGTTGGCAAAGGGACCGGTGGTAACAAAACCATCACCATTGCCAAGAAATTGTTCTGACCAAACAATAGATTTTGTAGGGTCTTCCATTTCATTGTCGAGATTTGATGCCCAGTAGGGAATGGATACCGACGGGTCTTTTAGGCGTAGTGCTGTTTCAAAACTGTAAAAAGGGGAAACAATTACAAACAGAACACATACCCTCTAGTTCAACTACCCAATGGACTGAATGACATTAACCTTATCACAGTACATTACATTCATTTTCAGGCGTGGCGATCAAGTACTTTTTAATAAGGAATACCACTTTCAAAACGGTGATAATTCTGTCTACAATCAACATACATTTCTTGATACTTACATTAATAAAAGAATTCTGTGCCATCCTGGGAATGCTGCTCCAAAATGTGCCATGGGAATAACATCCCCTGCATGAAGTTCAGCAATTGCAGAGTAAACGTTTGGCTCCAGTGTCTGTAATTCACAAACTTAACGCATCATTATGGCTTTATTGCTTCGGTTGATGATTAATTACAAGGTGATATAACAGACAAACAAATATGTTTTTCTTGTTTAAGTGTAAGATCGCAAGTGAGCATCAGTGCCAGCCAGTTACGATCTTACACTTAAACAAACAAGTATTATGATGTAATAACGCAAATAAAAATACATATAGAACTCGGTTTATGTTTGTCCTCTGCTGTATCACATGATGATGTTAAGCTGAAAATTCCATATTAGTATATTATTGTTCCAAATCTCTTTGAACCACCAAAGAGCATTTTTTAAAAAAATTTACATTATCATATATCAGTTGTAGTAACAAGACATTCATATCATTCATATTCAAACATTAGTTAGTAATGTGTTTAATCTTATTAACTTTATGCGTTGTCATTTTGTATTGGGTTTAGACGATGTTTAAAATTCAAAAATGCCCAAAATAAATTTAACATATATTCTTACCGTATCTTCTTTTAATGCTTGAATGGCCTTATGAAATCTATCCCTTTCGTCATCTGTCATCATTCGATACTCCTTACGTATCCTCGGAAACTGTTCCTTCGATGGGTCAACGGCGATCTGTAGCAGACGATCAAGATAGTCACGTGTTTCTCGTGTGACGTTGTGTCCCATTTGCTCTGCCATTTGCCACATTACTCGCTGCATGCATTCCCAGAAAATCTGTTCGCCTGAAACATATTTTTTCAATGTTATAAACCGCATATTCCAAATGTCCCTCAGCATCTCCATATGCATAACTACTCCTACCCATTCACAGCCAGGATGGTGCTTGTGTTTATTTTCGTGTTCATCGTTGAGTTTGCTTTTTGTGTTTTAATTTAAAAATATTTAGGAAGGAACTATGCATTATTTGTATAATAAGCCTTTATCCGCGTTTAATATGAAAAATACTTTTTGAATGTAAAAATGTGATGAGTCGCGACTTTAAATATTGAGTCAATATATTCACGAACGTCTTGGTTAAGATATATTGTTTTCAAATTCCATATACAATTTTATTGTTCGCATTTTTTTTTAAAAGAAAAGGTCCAGATAATAAGGTATCATCATAAACACATACTTTATTATTAACAGTATTACATTAAGAGTCTTGAAACTTAAGTGAATAAAATGCGAATTTATTTTGCAATAAAAACATGGAAACGGAATATCTAAAAGTTGAAAATATTGTGAAACTATCAAAATAACACAACATAAACAGAACAGAATGGCCCCAATTTCTCGAAACTTCTTAAGCTTAACAGGCTGAAGTAACTTATTTCAATTAGCCAAAATACAAATTTAAATTAAAATTTGATAAATGAAAAATGGTTAATTTTGATTATCATAAAGATAATGCCTATTTAAAGTATTAAAAGTCTTCAAGAAGTCAATATAATGCAATTTTTTGAAATCCAAAAATAGTGAGCTTAGCTTAATCCTGTTATAAGTGACTTAAGAAGTTTTGAGAAATTAACGATTGTTAACGATTTCTTACACTAAACATTTTATCATTGACACTCTTATTCAAAATCACTACCTATAATACATGTTTAACAAACATTAATTTTGAGCGATAAACCTTTAACTACATACTTAATAATACATTTATGGAAACTATTAATTACTGATAACAACATTGTAACCGTGTAACAAATTCAATAGCAGAAAACGCGAAAATTATTAAACGATTGGTGAGTGGAAAAAGATTTACTGTGATCTACTATTTTTTCATAAAGGTAAAAATATCTTGTTCTCTGTACCTTTCACATTAATCTCGGTACCCCTCATAAGCATTTTGTTTTACATTTATTCATTCTTTTTGGTCTATTAAAACAATTGTATTTATTGTGGTAAATCTTATTTGGGAATAAGAGTGCATCTTTTAAGACTGACAATAAGAACATTACAGAACAGAGATTTATTTATACTAATGCAAATGTACATAGTCTTAACATATGCATTGATTCAATTTGATATATGTAACATGGTTAAAGGACTTACCCGGTACGTCGGAAATGTTGTGCATCATCCTAGCACCGTTGAAATGGATTTTGACTCCATCCGGCATCGGAAGCTTGCGAATCATACATGAGACGAGGAGGAAGTAGCTGATTGATACCAGGAAACATGATTGGCCAATGTGCATCTGAAAAACAGTACGCGGGCGGAGCAATGAATACACTTCACCAATATCAATTTTCAATGAATACATACACTGAACTAAAAACAGTTCAAAGGGATGTAATCTAAAAAGTAATTAATTTGAATAAATATGGCGCTTTTTTGTTCAAATTTCTCCAGTTTTTGACAACAAACAATGTTTGGCGTTTTTCAGATAGAGAGATACCTCGAGTTTAAGTATGTTAAAAACCCCAATTCAAAGCCAACATTGCATAAAGTGATCGGATATCCTATTTGGTACAAAAAGAGTTATCACTCGGTTAATGGCTAAAATACGCCAAAAAAGCCCGTTTGGTTCGTTATAGACATTGCTGGTCGTTTTCGTTAAATCGATCGAACTGATTTGCTATTAACATATTCAAATATAATATATAGATTTGGTTGTCCGGTTAGCGCAGTGGTTAGCACACTCGCTTCTCACCAAGGCGACCCGTCGGGTTCGATTACTGGCCTGGGCGCATGTGAATTTGGTTAGTGGTCACCAAGCCGGACAAGTGGGTTTTCTCCTGGTTCTCCGGTTTCCCCCACAACACAAGACAACACTCTCGCGCAACATCGTGCCAACGAGAGTGATTAATATAAGTTGTTATAGCTTGTTTCACAATCGTTGTAAAATTAAATGAAGTTTAAACTAAATATAATATAATTTGAAAAGAAAGTTGTTAAGTGTATGTATGCTAGTTTTGAATGAGTTTTAACGGGGTTTATGCTGAGTAAAAGGATGATTGTCATTTAATTCAAAAGTATGATGACACAGTTCTAAAGCCTCAAAGTATAAGGAAAAATACATTAATGAAATTACTGAAGTAATGCAATTATATTATTTTCAATCTATTGTTTTCCAGTCATTTATTTTCACTGTTCTAGCACAGCCCGACGAAAATCTGTACATTATTTGCATAAGTAGTTGTTGGAAAAACAAACATCCCTATTTCAAGAAAATGACATTACGGTCTAAGATTTCCAAGTTCTTTTTTACAGAAATTAGAAAAGCTCTCTATATTTCTTTCTGTAGTATAGTTTTGTGATTTTTACTTTCAGAAGGGTTTTTGGACTTTAAAATGAAGTTATCTTTATGATAATCTCGAAAAACTGTTTTTAATTTAGTAAAATGAAGATTAAGTAATTGGATGAGTTAAATAGTCTGCTTAAGCTTGTTACGTTAAAACTTTCGGGACATTGAGTCCAGAATGTCCGCCTATTTGTTTTTGATTTGTTTCTGCCCCTAAGTAAATATTTAAGATGTATTTACTAATTAATGTTGACATTCATTTTCTTTGATTTATGTAGTCATCCACATAAAAACATTTTGCATATTGTGTATTCAATTAGCGCTGTCACCTCAAGAAAAAAACCCGGCCATACAGATATGTTTTAACAAAGACTTTGTCTCATTCGCATTACATAATACTCCATTTTTACAACTGTAATATGTTTTTCAAAACTGCCTAAACACTAATGTGGCTGGAACGAGCTTGTTTGTGATATTATTTATAAGGTAGGACATTTTATCATACTTTTTATATAATCTAAAAAATGCTTTCTAGTTAATCAAGATTGTAGTATACGTTGTTTACATATTAGCTCAATTAGGCAGACTTGTTTATTAATCTAAACATTTGATTATTCTCAATACAATCGTATGTTTTATAAGTGCATCATAATACGGATTATGTCTGTTTCTTGGCCTATGGTTACAAATAATCTCAAGTCTAGACTAAGAATTAGAAAAAATATCTTCCATCAAGAAACACAAAGTTATCTTTGTGTTATATATTTTACCAAAATATGTGTAACAAATGGCGAAACGTTAAAACATAATATGATACAGCGAAGTTCACATTTGTGCGTCACAAGCATCTCTATGCCAGAGTTGTCAGCAAATCTTAATAACCTTTGATATCTACGAGTTGTTAACTTGTCATAAGTGTCCCTCAACATTTACATCCACATGCGGATGAATCATTCTAGCACAACGGATAGGCATTTCAGGTGACGTCAGCGACGTACTATTTCTCATTTCTTTTATTATATACTTTATGAAACCATAATTATGAGATTTCAATAGATGAGTTCCATAAACATTCACTTGGCACAAATATATCTTCATAACTAAAAAAAATAACCATAAACATAAAGACGTGATACTGAAGGAACTTCTTGACGTACGCAGTGAATGCATATTACTGCGCGTCATGACGTCAGTAAACATTATCGCACGCCTCTTTGATGAAATGTACAAACAATCGCTTTTTTTATGTATTTTCTTCACAAAAAATGTAATTTAAGGTCTGCTAGAAAAAATATCTATCATGTATGTTCGTTCCGGATAGAAAAATCCGACCATCGGGCACGCTGCGTAGCCGGTAACTCGGCAAGCCTCGTAATCTTGCAACGCAGGTGCCCTCGGGTCGGATTTTTCTATCAGGAACGGGAACACATGGCAGATATTATTAATGTGTAACACTATTATGTTTTGGGAAGCTATGAACATTTTGAATCGTTTACTCATCAGTTACCCTATAATAATGATGACAACAGCCAATAAATAGTACATTTAACTGTCCGGTGTATAATTTATTACAGAAGTCATTCACGATGACTTGGTTAATCAGATGTATTATTGGACAGATGAATGATACTGTAGAGTGAAACATTATTTTATTATAACTTCGTGGTAATAATGGAGATTTGCTGTATGTATGGTTTTGGTTAATACATGTACATGGTACCTAGTTTGTATGGATCTTGCTGAACACAAATCAGTGTCAGGGAGATTTGTTGGTAATACACCAGTTTTGGTTTCACGAACTGTATATTTGTTTCAGTTTCAAGTAAAATCAAAACCAGTTCGATATTGTTTTATTACGAAAACCGAAACTTCTTTCTGAGCTATCAAAACCGCTCCGAATGCAACTTCGAAAGTTCGTTGCATCCGAAAACTAGTTTACTTTGAAAAAACAACAACATGGCGGACAGTGATCTAATACGTGTGTTGAAAAAACATTTAGGCAAACGAACATCTGCGGTAACATTGGTTTGAAGAAATTCAGAGATAATGGCTACATGCAAAGGTTCCACCATGATATTGAAATTTACACATAAAAATCATTCCTTTGTTACTTTGCAAAACTTTCGAATCAGGTTTCAAAACCGCCGAAACCATTGAAACCAAACCTGAAACGAGTTTGGTAGCCATTAGTTTATGAATAAGTAAAGTAAGTCGTGTTCTTTGGCAGATTAGTCATAGGTAACACTTCTTATTTCTTTATTGTATGGTCTATTAAGGAAAAACTTTATGCATTTTATTGAAACTCATTTGTATACTTATACATTATTTTTAATTAGAAATGAATATAGCTGATAGTCAACAGTGCGATTTATAGACGAAAAACTTGATGTCAACATCGACCTAAAATTAATAATCATAATGACGCAAAGTAAACAAAGTCGCACGCGCTGTTTGGTGAAATGTACAATAAACCGAATTAAGATTGATCATATACGTATATGTATATCTTGTGTTTTCCGTCAAGATAGGAAATCTTCTGAGCTCCGGGAACGATGTGCGTGGCAGGTAACTCGACAAGACTCGTTACCGGCTGACATGCGTGCTCTTCATTCGGAACTCCTCGGCCATTTTTATCGAAAACAACCTCGGATGTATGCTGGTACATCAGTTGAAGTAGTTCGTATTGTTTTAATTACATCAGTAATTAATTGTAGTGTTTTAGAGTTGTATTTATTGATCTCAGTTTAAATTGACTGCCAGCGAAGTGCATAGTTGCAAACATAATTAAGATTTCCAAGAGTTAAATCATAAAGTTTAACTGCTTAATAAAATTACTACGCGATCTACTTACAGCGGACTAAAACGAGCATTTTTTGAGAATGTAAACCGTCCACATACATCCGAGGTTGTTTTCGATAAAAATGGCCAAAGGAATACCGAATGGCGTGCTCGTTGGTCAGATTTTATTTTCATCCGTACCGGAAACAGTTATACAGCTACAAACCGAAATGAAATAAGCTAAAGTCGTCCATTTCCTGTGTAGAAACCTGAACAAACGTTGGATCGCCAATGTGTTTGAAAGAAATGGCTGAAACGCTATTCAGTCATGATCTGGAACACCTTAGTAACTTGGCCGTTTAGGAAAAGTATTGACAGTAGATGTTATACTTCATTCCTTATGATCAAGATAAACATATAAAAATAAGTTCGTAAAAATGTCTGTAACCGACTTTAGTGTTTGCCCAACATTGTTAGCCAATCAGGGGCCCTAGAGTTTTAAAATGTTTCGTTTCAAATTTGTGAAGAATCGTTACTTATTTCTGAGGACGACTCTTAATGATTAAGTACATTGCTATAACTGCGCATGCGCATATAGCCACGCCTACTGATTGCATTTGCAAAGGCGCAATTTCAGTGTCAACGATAGTTGAAATGAAGTCATAATATCACTTTTAGTAAATCACAATGAATCATCTTTATACCAAAATTAAATGTATATAACGTTCCACTTCAAATAATAAAAAGATTAAGAAAATTTCTTCATCATTTCCTAGAAGTGAAATGAAGATCCGGCGTTTTGCAATTTGAGTGTGAACTCAGACCTGAGACTGTTTATAATCATGGCCTCAGGTGCCAGAAATTAATTGCCAACAGGTTTAGAAAGCAACTTCCGCAGCCCTTACTAAATAAATTAACTAACATATAATTAACAAAAGAAGCTCGATTTATTGCGACGCAGCATGGTTGTCACAAAGAAGATTTTTGTACAGGTGTTTTTTTAATATAATTAATCTAATAATGAACCTCGTATATTGTTGTTTAAAAATGAATCAAATATATTAATTCAACCAATTTAAATGATTCTGTATTTTTTAAAGTCTGCATTCAAAAAGGAACCAGCAAGTATGCATACCACGTCAATAATGATAACTTAAGGTAAGCAATCCATCATAAGGATACAAATAGTAGTAGTAGTAGTAGTAGTAGTAGTAGTAGTAGTAGTAGTAGTAGTAGTAGTAGTAGTAGTAGTAGTAGTAGTAGTAGTAGTAGTAGTAGATTGTTTATTATAGTGACATACAAATAAATAACATAATTTATACAGTGAGAGTACACCCGGCCCCATGGGCCTATAGGTCACCTTTAAGAGTGAGTTAACATAATTCGATATATAAGTTACAAATGATTTTCAAACATATATGTGTTGGTGCATTTTAGATATTAAACGTGCTCCCTCACAGATTGAACGTTTTGACAACATTATTATTGTTTGTTTTGGAACCAGCCAATTTTTGCGAGAATGCATGGAAACCAGTTATATAAGACTGCTGACAAAGAAATAGATAGCAGAATTTTAAATTTAATTTCAAAAATGGATGTTTTATGCATTTTTCTTTAACCGTTAATAAGGTTTAAGCCATAAAACATTAATTTTCGAACGGAAATATGAAAATCTGCTATCTGATCTTTTGTCAACCATCTTTTATCGTTGGTTTGCAGATAATCATGCAAAAAAATACTATTTCCAAGACAAAAAATAAAAAGTTGTAAAAACGGTACATCACTGAGAGTGTAGCTTTAACATCGAGATTATGACTTAGGGACTTCAACAGTGCAAAAGTGGGTGGGGAAGGCCAAATATTAAAACGTTTCAAAAGTATTTTCCTTTCCATACATCCTTTACGACATGTTTTGGGGGTTACACAGAGTTGACCAAATTTAACGAAATATGATTTTATCAGATTTTTAACCAAAAGCATTTGTATTTTCTCGGAAATCTGTCGGCTAAATAACTGTTTTTGTCTGAAAATGCCACAGACTATCTAATTAACAATACATTGTGGGTTCCCGGTGGTATCTGATCAAATAAAAAATATATTGTTGAATATGTTGTACTGACTTTTTTGACATAAAAATATATTTATTTCGTAGTTCCGTAAAAATGCAAATGCTTTTTAATTGACAATCTGATTAAATCTTCTGAAAGTTTCGTAAAATTTGCTCAACTCCTTATTACATCTATACATGTTGCAACGCATATATGGTTTACGACTACAAAATATTGAAGCTCAAAACTAAACAAAAAATGAAAATTAAAAAATCATGTATTGTTCCTTCAAACGAAATGGTATTTAGGGGGTGATTACAAAAAAATAACAATGATTATATAGCATTGTATTTAATTTGTTTCTTAAAGCTGCACCCTCACAGATTGAACGTGTTGAAATTTATTATTTTTTTGTCTTGGAACGAGCCATTTCTTTGCGAAAATGCATGTAAACCAGTGATATAAGACTGCTGACAAAAAAAGATCGCAGGTTTTTATTTTTTAGTTCAAAAATTAAGGTGTTATGCATTTTTCTTAAACCGTTAGTAACGGTTTAAGCCATAAAACATTAATTATCGAACGGAAATATGCAAATATGCGATGTGATCTTTTGTCAGCAATTTTTTATCATTGTTTTGCAGATATGTACGCAAAAATTTGCTCTTTCCAAGACAAAAAATAAAAAAAAGTTGTAAAAATGGTATAAAGTGCAGCTTTAACACAATGCCAATATATATAAAAACTTTAATTGAATTGAATTAAGCCAAATATTAAACTGCTTGCCGTGAGACAGACACAGCTATTTAGATCAATTACTAAAGACAAACATTGAATTATAAATTATCCTATAATTATGATAAATAACAGTAGTGTATCAATTTGAAAGATGGCAATGTGTGTTGTGTTTTCTTAATGGATTAGAGTTATTTTCGTGTGTTGTTCGGTTTTAACTAAAACTTGTCTATATGCATGTCATCTGTCAAACGGAATAACTATGTCAATCATGTGTTTATGATTTTTATATAACAACAATTTCACCCGTACAGTAAACTGTTTTGACATGTGTGATGCATCAGTGAAAGACACTCGCTCTTCGTTTTGGACCAATACATGTATTTATTTTTCCCGGTAATTCATCTGAAAAAAACACTTATTTTATAATCATTTTACTCTTTGAAATCGAAATTGCAGAAATAATACAATTAAAGTCTAAACATATCTGGCTGTAGTTAGGAGCGAGCCTATGCCGGTACAGTCAAGAAAAAATAGAAAACTGACGCATTCACCACTCGGCCACAAGGACCTATAAAATATATGATGTATATTCATATAAACGTATTATATTATATTATGCTGATGTTTTAAATAATGTTTTGTAACTCGAACGACTTCCTTTACGGCTGACAGTCGCTCACGATCGCTAACGTGTGTGATTTGGTTCCCAGCGTGCAGTGTACACACTATGACATAACAGGGATGCAAAACAAAACAGTTTGCTACTGCAAGACACGGTTTGTCTTAACTGAATGCAGGGCTGAATACATAAAACAACAACAACAACAACAACAACAACAACAACAACAACAACAACAACAACGACGACAATAACAACTACAACTACAACTGCAACAACATTATTAAAATAGGAAAAGAAAATGAGAACTACTCAAACGACAAGACAATACACACACGCACACACACGCACATTGAACAATGACACAAATCTACTAGCATTTTTGCCAAGCAATACGGTCATTATGAACATTTTCATAGCCAAAATACCATGACTCCCATGACTATGTACTGTCAAACATCTGTAAAAGAACAATCGGATCAAAAAACATAAATCAAAAGCATAATGGGCAATAACAGATGCATCTAAGCCACAACTATAACACCAAAAACAATATCGTAAGAAGGCAATAACAGAGTCAATGGAGCAACAAATATGCTGCCCAAATCAATAACATTAGAAGGCAGTAACAGAGTCATGGTATGAGAGCCACACCTAGGTTGCCAAGATCAATAATATACGAAGTCAACAAAAAAGTCTATATACAACTATACAATCAGCCCAAATCAATAACATTAGAAGGTAACAACGGAGTCATGGGAGTCAGCTATACAGCCCAAGTCAAAATCATTAGAAGGTAACAACAGAGTCATGGGAGTCAGCTATACAGCCCAAGTCAATAACATTAGAAGGTAACAACGGAGTCATGGGAGCCAGCTATACAGCCCAAGTCAATATCATTAGAAGGTAACAACAGAGTCATGGGAGTCAGCTATACAGCCCAAGTCAATAACATTAGAAGGTAACAAAAAGGTCATGGGAGCCAGCTAATACAGCCCAAATCAATATCATTAGAAGGTAACAACAGAGTCATGGGAGTCAGCTATACAGCCCAAGTCAATATCATTAGAAGGTAACAACGGAGTCATGGGAGCCAGCTATACAGCCCAAGTCAATATCATTAGAAGGTAACAACGGAGTCATGGGAGCCATCTATACAGCCCAAGTCAATATCATTAGAAGGTAACAACAGAGTCATGGGAGCCATCTATACAGCCCAAGTCAATATCATTAGAAGGTAACAACAGAGTCATGGGAGCCATCTATACAGCCCAAGTCAATATCATTAGAAGGTAACAACGGAGTCATGGGAGCCAGCTATACAGCCCAAGTCAATATCATTAGAAGGTAACAACGGAGTCATGGGAGCCAGCTATACAGCCCAAGTCAATAACATTAGAAGGTAACAACGGAGTCATGGGAGTCAGCTATACAGCCCAAGTCAATATCATTAGAAGGTAACAACAGAGTCATGGGAGCCAGCTATACAGCCCAAGTCAATATCATTAGAAGGTAACAACGGAGTCATGGGAGCCAGCTATACAGCCCAAGTCAATAACATTAGAAGGTAACAACGGAGTCATGGGAGTTAGCTATACAGCCCAAGTCAATAACATTAGAAGGTAACAACGGAGTCATGGGAGCCAGCTATACACCCCAAATCAATATCATTAGAAGGTAACAACAAGGTCATGGGAGCCAGCTATACAGCCCAAGTCAATATCATTAGAAGGTAACAACAAGGTCATGGGAGTCAGCTATACAGCCCAAGTCAATATCATTAGAAGGTAACAACAAGGTCATGGGAGTCAGCTATACAGCCCAAATCAATATCATTAGAAGGTAACAACAGAGTCATGGGAGCCAGCTATACAGCCCAAGTCAATATCATTAGAAGGTAACAACGGAGTCATGGGAGGCAGCTATACAGCCCAAATCAATAACATTAGAAGGTAACAACGGAGTCATGGGAGTCAGCTATACAGCCCAAGTCAATATCATTAGAAGGTAACAACAGAGTCATGGGAGCCAGCTATACAGCCCAAGTCAATATCATTAGAAGGTAACAACGGAGTCATGGGAGCCAGCTATACAGCCCAAGTCAATATCATTAGAAGGTAACAACGGAGTCATGGGAGCCAGCTATACAGCCCAAATCAATATCATTAGAAGGTAACAACGGAGTCATGGGAGCCAGCTATACAGCCCAAGTCAATATCATTAGAAGGTAACAACGGAGTCATGGGAGTCAGCTATACAGCCCAAGTCAATATCATTAGAAGGTAACAACGGAGTCATGGGAGCCAGCTATACAGCCCAAGTCAATATCATTAGAAAGTAACAACGGAGTCATGGGAGCCAGCTATACAGCCCAAATCAATATCATTAGAAGGTAACAACAGAGTCACGGGAGTCAGCTATACAGCCCAAGTCAATATCATTAGAAGGTAACAACGGAGTCATGGGAGCCAGCTATACAGCCCAAGTCAATATCATTAGAAGGTAACAACGGAGTCATGGGAGCCAGCTATACAGCCCAAGTCAATATCATTAGAAGGTAACAACGGAGTCATGGGAGCCAGCTATACAGCCCAAGTCAATATCATTAGAAGGTAACAACAAGGTCATGGGAGCCAGCTATACAGCCCAAGTCAATATCATTAGAAGGTAACAACAAGGTCATGGGAGTCAGCTATACAGCCCAAGTCAATATCATTAGAAGGTAACAACAAGGTCATGGGAGCCAGCTATACAGCCCAAGTCAATATCATTAGAAGGTAACAACAAGGTCATGGGAGTCAGCTATACAGCCCAAGTCAATATCATTAGAAGGTAACAACGGAGTCATGGGAGCCAACTATACAGCCCAAGTCAATATCATTAGAAGGTAACAACGGAGTCATGGGAGCCAGCTATACAGCCCAAGTCAATATCATTAGAAGGTAACAACAAGGTCATGGGAGTCAGCTATACAGCCCAAGTCAATATCATTAGAAGGTAACAACAAGGTCATGGGAGTCAGCTATACAGCCCAAGTCAATATCATTAGAAGGTAACAACGGAGTCATGGGAGCCAGCTATACAGCCCAAGTCAATATCATTAGAAGGTAACAACAAGGTCATGGGAGTCAGCTATACAGCCCAAGTCAATATCATTAGAAGGTAACAACGGAGTCATGGGAGCCAGCTATACAGCCCAAGTCAATATCATTAGAAGGTAACAACGGAGTCATGGGAGTCAGCTATACAGCCCAAGTCAATATCATTAGAAGGTAACAACGGAGTCATGGGAGCCAACTATACAGCCCAAGTCAATATCATTAGAAGGTAACGACGGAGTCATGGGAGCCAGCTATACAGCCCAAGTCAATATCATTAGAAGGTAACAACGGAGTCATGGGAGCCAACTATACAGCCCAAGTCAATATCATTAGAAGGTAACAACGGAGTCATGGGAGCCAACTATACAGCCCAAGTCAATATCATTAGAAGGTAACAACGGAGTCATGGGAGCCAGCTATACAGCCCAAGTCAATATCATTAGAAGGTTACAACGGAGTCATGGGAGCCAGCTATACAGCCCAAGTCAATATCATTAGAAGGTAACAACGGAGTCATGGGAGCCAGCTATGCAGCCCAAGTCAATATCATTAGAAGGTAACAACGGAGTCATGGGAGTCAGCTATACAGCCCAAGTCAATATCATTAGAAGGTAACAACGGAGTCATGGGAGCCAGCTATACAGCCCAAGTCAATATCATTAGAAGGTAACAACGGAGTCATGGGAGTCAGCTATACAGCCCAAGTCAATATCATTAGAAGGTAACAACGGAGTCATGGGAGCCAGCTATACAGCCCAAGTCAATATCATTAGAAGGTAACAACGGAGTCATGGGAGCCAGCTATACAGCCCAAGTCAATATCATTGGAAGGTAACAACGGAGTCATGGGAGCCAGCTATACAGCCCAAGTCAATATCATTAGAAGGTAACAACAGAGTCATGGGAGCCAGCTATACAGCCCAAGTCAATATCATTAGAAGGTAACAACGGAGTCATGGGAGTCAGCTATACAGCCCAAATCAATATCATTAGAAGGTAACAACGGAGTCATTGGAGCCAGCTATACAGCCCAAGTCAATATCATTAGAAGGTAACAACGGAGTCATGGGAGCCAGCTATACAGCCCAAGTCAATATCATTAGAAGGTAACAACGGAGTCATGGGAGCCAACTATACAGCCCAAGTCAATATCATTAGAAGGTAACAACAAGGTCATGGGAGCCAGCTATACAGCCCAAGTCAATATCATTAGAAGGTAACAACAAGGTCATGGGAGTCAGCTATACAGCCCAAGTCAATATCATTAGAAGGTAACAACAAGGTCATGGGAGCCAGCTATACAGCCCAAGTCAATATCATTAGAAGGTAACAACAAGGTCATGGGAGTCAGCTATACAGCCCAAGTCAATATCATTAGAAGGTAACAACGGAGTCATGGGAGCCAAATTTACAGCCCAAGTCAATATCATTAGAAGGTAACAACGGAGTCATGGGAGCCAGCTATACAGCCCAAGTCAATATCATTAGAAGGTAACAACGGGGTCATGGGAGTCAGCTATACAGCCTAAGTCAATATCATTAGAAGGTAACAACAAGGTCATGGGAGTCAGCTATACAGCCCAAGTCAATATCATTAGAAGGTAACAACGGAGTCATGGGAGCCAGCTATACAGCCCAAATCAATATCATTAGAAGGTAACAACAAGGTCATGGGAGTCAGCTATACAGCCCAAGTCAATATCATTAGAAGGTAACAACGGAGTCATGGGAGCCAGCTATACAGCCCAAGTCAATATCATTAGAAGGTAACAACGGAGTCATGGAAGCCAACTATACAGCCCAAGTCAATATCATTAGAAGGTAACGACGGAGTCATGGGAGCCAACTATACAGCCCAAGTCAATATCATTAGAAGGTAACAACGGAGTCATGGGAGCCAGCTATACAGCCCAAGTCAATAACATTAGAAGGTAACAACGGAGTCATGGGAGCCAACTATACAGCCCAAGTCAATATCATTAGAAGGTAACAACGGAGTCATGGGAGCCAACTATACAGCCCAAGTCAATATCATTAGAAGGTAACAACGGAGTCATGGGAGCCAGCTATACAGCCCAAGTCAATATCATTAGAAGGTAACAACGGAGTCATGGGAGCCAGCTATACAGCCCAAGTCAATATCATTAGAAGGTAACAACGGAGTCATGGGAGCCAACTATACCGCCCAAGTCAATATCATTGGAAGGTAACAACGGAGTCATGGGAGCCAGCTATACAGCCCAAGTCAATATCATTAGAAGGTAACAACAGAGTCATGGGAGCCAGCTATACAGCCCAAGTCAATATCATTAGAAGGTAACAACGGAGTCATGGGAGTCAGCTATACAGCCCAAATCAATATCATTAGAAGGTAACAACGGAGTCATTGGAGCCAGCTATACAGCCCAAGTCAATATCATTAGAAGGTAACAACGGAGTCATGGGAGCCAGCTATACAGCCCAAGTCAATATCATTAGAAGGTAACAACGGAGTCATGGGAGCCAGCTATACAGCCCAAGTCAATAACATTAGAAGGTAACAACGGAGTCATGGGAGCCAGCTATACAGCCCAAGTCAATATCATTAGAAGGTAACAACGGAGTCATGGGAGCCAACTATACAGCCCAAGTCAATAACATTAGAAGGTAACAACGGAGTCATGGGAGCCAGCTATACAGCCCAAGTCAATAACATTAGAAGGTAACAACGGAGTCATGGGAGCCAGCTATACAGCCCAAGTCAATAACATTAGAAGGTAACAACGGAGTCATGGGAGCCAACTATACAGCCCAAGTCAATAACATTAGAAGGTAACAACGGAGTCATGGGAGTCAGCTATACAGCCCAAGTCAATATCATTAGAAGGTAACAACGGAGTCATGGGAGCCAACTATACAGCCCAAGTCAATATCATTAGAAGGTAA
Source organism: Mya arenaria (assembly GCF_026914265.1). Classification (NCBI taxonomy): domain Eukaryota; kingdom Metazoa; phylum Mollusca; class Bivalvia; order Myida; family Myidae; genus Mya; species Mya arenaria. The sequence goes on from NC_069129.1 coordinate 43,501,441, forward strand.
CAACGGAGTCATGGGAGCCAACTATACAGCCCAAGTCAATATCATTAGAAGGTAACAACGGAGTCATGGGAGCCAGCTATACAGCCCAAGTCAATATCATTAGAAGGTAACAACGGAGTCATGGGAGCCAGCTATACAGCCCAAGTCAATATCATTAGAAGGTAAGACAGGAGTCATGGGAGCCAGCTATACAGCCCAAGTCAATATCATTAGAAGTTAACAACGGAGTCATGGGAGCCAGCTATACAGCCCAAGTTAATAACATTAGAAGGTAACAACGGAGTCATTGGAGCCAGCTATACAGCCCAAGTCAATATCATTAGAAGGTAACAACGGAGTCATGGTAGCCAGCTATACAGCCCAAGTCAATATCATTAGAATGTAACAACGGAGTCATGGGAGCCAGCTATACAGCCCAAGTCAATATCATTAGAAGGTAACAACGGAGTCATGGGAGCCAGCTATACAGCCCAAGTCAATAACATTAGAAGGTAACAACGGAGTCATGGGAGCCAGCTATACAGCCCAAGTCAATATCATTAGAAGGTAACAACGGAGTCATGGGAGCCAGCTATACAGCCAAGTCAATAACATTAGAAGGTAACAACGGAGTCATGGTAGCCAGCTATACAGCCCAAGTCAATATCATTAGAAGGTAACAACGGAGTCATGGGAGCCAGCTATACAGCCCAAGTTAATAACATTAGAAGTCAATTACAGAGTCATAAAATGGGAGCCAGAACTAGGCTGCTAAGATCAATGATATATGAAGTCAATAAAAAAGCCATGGGAGCCATAATCAATAACATCAGAAGGTGATATTACACTCAATTCAGCCACAACAATAACTGTACAAATGAGAAGGCAAAAACATATTCTTAGAGCAACAACACAGCTGCCAAATCAATACACAACATAGTCACCGAAGCCACAAATTCATTTCCGAAATAGGCAAAACAAAGGCATGTACATATATATTAATTACATAATCCATAACAGAGTCATTAGAGCCTCCTACTAAATGACTTTATGTTTATTTTTATTTGCACAACGATCACAGAAAAGAAACTGTTAAACAATATGATGATATTGATACTAATACTGATAGTTATAATACTGCACTCCATTGAACTTATAATTTAATAATAATAAATTGTAAAGAATGATCATTAGTATAACTGTTATCATTGCCATAATTACAACCCTGTTATTCATTGTGGTGTATTAAAGTATAAGATAAAACATATATTTTTAACTTGATATACAGAATTAATAAAAGATTTAAAGTTATTAAGTTCTTAACTGTATCATACCTTGTGTTCTATGTAAGGTTCAATTCAAGAGTCCAAATATTTTCAGTTCCTGAAAGAATAGAGCTCGTTTTCCGCAACAACTTATTGTTCTTTCCATGATGGAATCGAGAAACTCTCCATTGGTTTCCTCTAACATTCTTGATCACATCATGAATTGTTCGTTCAACTGTTTTTGACTTTCCAAATTTTAAGCGAAAATCACATATACACCTTCCATTTACAATTCAGGCTTTAATAACTCATCGAATTTCATCAAAGTCTTTTGACCACACCATAATTGTTACTGCAAATTGTTCTGACTAAGCACATTTTTGCAAATTTCACTACAAACATCACCTTTAAGCTAAGTCATCATTATTCAACTTTTTGACCACACGATTTGCAACAAAAATATTTAAATACTTAATAAAACATAAAAATGAAGTTCACAACTGTGGTTTTATTTTTAATAGACGCTGAATCGTGATGTTCATTTTACCAAACAATGACCGTCCATATAGCAATACATATAATTTCTGGTATTTTTCTATCCCCGTATTGTCCAAATTAATTACCATACAAAGTCACAGGTCCACAATCGCGAGACATTTATTACTACACAGTAAATAAATGAAATAAACCTGTCTTCTCCTAATGTTTTATAATATTTAATCATTTCTACAATGGCTTATGTCTACCGGGATCAAAGAAGGGTTTTTTTGCAGTAAATTACATTATGCTAATGTGTAATAATGATTTACTTTAAAGCCTGCTTCATCATTATTTTTCATACAGTTTTCACACATGACATAATAAATTATGCAAGTAGTTAATAAATTAACAAACGGACTAATGACACATAGACCCATATAAACAGCTTTTAATTCCAACTTTATTTTATTTTCGATACATTCCTATTCCAAACAAGACACACAAAAAACACTATAAAAAAGACCAACTCAAAGAAACGCCTGTATACAAAATGCATCGCTCATGCTTGTTGAAGTATTTCCATTTCAGCTCTAATTCATCAAAATATAATTAATTCATGATTCATTCGTGATTACAATTTTGAAACGAAATATTCACGGTTTTGCATTTTCCGAAGTTTTCTCATTTCTATATTTTGCATTTGTTAAATGAATGTTAGAAAGCCCAAATCATTTATTAAAATTTTGACTACTTTTAAAAGGGAAACTCTTATTGAAAATCAATACATCACTTGTATAACAAACATAAATTTTGAGTGATAATCCTTTAACTACTTACTAAATAATGCATTTATGGAAAATATTAAAATTAATTAAATATTATAATTTATAACAAGATTACAACCGTGTATTTAACAGCTAAACACGTTAAAATGTTAAATGATTGGTGAGTGCTAAACTATTTAATGTGATCTTTCATGCTCTCATATGGTAGAAAAACCGTGTTTTCTGCACCTTCATTGCAAATAAAACATGGTATCCTTTGTAAGAACCACGGTTTCGACATTTATTCATCCTTTTTGGTATATTAAAACATATGTATTAATTGTGGTAAATCTTATTTGTGAGTGAGAGTGCATCTTTAAGTACTTGAAGTTGATAGTTCACAAACATGGTCAGAAACAACAATTATACTTACAATTATGATTAAACCGTAAATTTAAGTATGACAGCCGCAACCACAATATGTATCATAATGAGCTTGAATATAAATAAAGGAGAATTGCGTGATTTGTGTCATTAACGAGGGGCTGGCTGAAGTATTTGTAGTCCGAAGAAGAAAACACGATGAACAATTTTCAATTTACATGTACATACTAGTTAGCGATGATTCGCAATACGAACATGTCCGAAGATGTTGCGTTCATCGGATAATATTCACAATTTACGAAAGGCAGTTAATTTAAGGAGTGCAAGTTGAGGTGTAAATGTATAAAATCAATCGATGTTGAGCAATGGGGAATGCGGACTAACCCCATGCTGCGGTGTGTACATGTAATACGGTCCAATATAACGAGAAAAATGTCTTAATAGCCAATCGCCATTTTAACTTTGTGATAGGTGATATGGTCATGCCACAAGCGTATCTATAAAATTATATTATTGTCATACTGGTATTGTCTGGTTTAATCACAGATGAAGAAAATTATATTGAGCATTCTACTTTGTAGTATCCGCAAGTCACGTTTGGTGTCAGAGAACAGTGAAATGCTTCCGGGTCATTGTTTCCCTTCAAAGTGTACTTAAACAAAATGTTTCTTCCCATTCAAGTAGCATTTAACGTTGTAAACATTGCCTTCTTGCACATTTGAAGACATTTATGTGGTTTTGAATGATATTTTGCAGGGCCTATTTCTTGGGTGGATGTATTCAGAGATGCGACTGTGTCACATGGACGTTTAGATAGTGACTTTAAACAAATGATGATAGCAGAACACGGAATGGTATTGATTAATATGTTGCCAGGTAATGAGGCTTGCCGAGTTACAGGCAACGCAGCGTGCCCGAGGGTCGGATTTTTCTATCCGGAATGGACACATATGATAGATATTTTTTTCTAGCATACCTTGAATCACATTGTTTTGTTATGAAAATACATAAATAGCGCATTTTTGTTCATTTCACCAAAAAGCGCTTGCGATGATGTTTACTGTCGTCATGACGCGCAGTAATTTGTATTTACTACATACGTCAATAAGTTCCTACGATATCACGTCTGTTAAGGGTTATTTTGATTTGTTTTGAAGATATATTTTTGTCAAGTTAATGTTTATGGAACTTATCTATTGAATCGCATAATAATGGTTACATAAAGTGCATAATAAAATAAATAAAAAGTATTACGTCAAAGCGCGTGACTCATCTGGCATAGGGGGGTGCCAGATGGAATTTTCCAGCACGGCTTAATTCACCGGAAATGCCTATCTGGTGTGCTAGAAATGGTTTTCTGGTGTTAAATCAACATGCTATGTGATATTATTTAGTAAAACAATAGTGTTAACGCTGAAATATTTGTTGATAAATAATAAAGTGGTAATCAGGAGTCATTTAGATGCTAAAAAGACCAGATTTTCGTTTTTGACCGACTCCCAGGGCTCCGTAAACAAATGATTACAGTGACATACAGTATAACTCGAAATACTACTTTATTTTGATCATACTATGCTTTTATGTGGTAAAATGAGTTGAAACTGAGTGTGAGATTTGACTCGAGTATTTTTGTGATATTGAGGCAAGACCCCTGTGGTTTATTAATAATCAAATCATTACTGTATGTAGCCTTCTAAGAATAGAATGGGCTATATTATAAGAGTAAATGGCATAAAAAAAACATAAAAAATAAACTCAGTATGTAAGGCTGTGATCTATACAAGAGCTCAGCTGCACTACAATTTTTTCTAGCTCTACATTTACATAATAATATTAATTTAACCATATTTTCATTATAGCTCGTTGTAATTATTGGATCATAATACAAGTCATACAAACCAGGAAATATGTTACAATTTGTCGTGATTATTCCAGAATACGGTGTTAACGAATCCTTCGTTATAAATTCTCCTCGATCCCGATCTATATTGCGTTAGGCTTACACTTTAAGCATGAATTATAACTGACACTTGTAAGAAATGACTAGGTTAGAGAAGGTTTAAGTAAAATATACGGCAATCAAGTGATATTGGGACGTTTTATACACTATTTCCACTAAATGCTATATATCGGATTCCAGTTCAAAATTAAGCGGTATTTCGGTTGCAGGTCCTAAAATAAGCAACTTGGACTGAATGTAAACTTACGATTATAAATAGAGAATTTTGATTGGCCTGTATATTTAGCTGACCAATAGGCTGAATGGAATCACTGAGACATGTCTAAGGATAAGGCCAATATTGAATACTGGACTAGTTGCCTAACATTTAACCAAATTTATTTTTAAAGACACAAGGATCCAGTCCATGGATTCACTATATATATATAGAGGATATTTGTTTATTTCAGTGTAAGATCGTATTTTATTTCACGAGTGTCATAGAAAAACATATTTTCACGAGTGGCGAAGCCACGAGTGAAAATGTAGTTTTTTTATGATCACGAGTGAAATTAAATACGATCTTACACTGAAATAAACAAATTTTCTGTTTCTTTTATGCTTATTTTCGGAGTTTTATTTGTTTTTTATTTATTTCTGAATTACCCCCTTTTTTGAAAAGGGTGGGCTTTACGCCGCTACCCGTGGGGGGCCCCTCATGCATAATTATATCTGTCAACTTTTCTACTTTCGGTTTGCTGAGAAATAGTTCTCTGCTATTCATTCTTATTGCTTGATATTCGCTCGTTTTTTATTGCAAAGCTTTATGAACAGTAAAAAATGAAGTATTATTAGTGCACAGATGTTCCAAAAAATAATGAAAACACTTTTTATTTTAACCAAATTACTACGCCGCTATTTATAGAATGAAAATTTGGAAGGTCAAATGTGTTAGCAAAACAAATGGATACTCATTGGATTTTAACCATTCTTCTTAGTTTAAGACTGCATATATACGCGTGTTTTTATACTGTAGTAAGTTAATATTCAGTCATCTTACTGTCAGAGACCAGTCTGTTTCGCTTTAAAATGTTTGTTTTCCAGAAGAGTAAATGCCACGCTAGTTTGTTGACACATTTTGAGATGTGGGTGGGGTAAAAAATATCGGATCTATCTGTAAATTGTTGTGTGAATTCTCCAGGAAGCTCATTTTACGTACTAAAACGGTTAACAGTTCAAAATACATTTGAACGATGCTATAAAATTTTATTTATGTTCGAACAGTTGTTTTTGTCTGTAATTTGTTTGGAATGAAAGCAAATGTTCGAACATTCAGCTTCAAAGATAAGTAAAATGTTTGATAAACGGGATAACCGGTAATAAACGGTAAGTTGTTAATTTCCAATTATATATTTATTTAAATTTATAAAATATTTCTTTATTTTTTTTTAACATTTTTTGACATAATTTACTGAAGTCCAGTGTTCTGTTTTGACCAAGGCAAGTACATGTAACAACAAAGGATTTTAAAAGTAGTTCTGAAAATTGATATTTTCACTCCTTATTTTGCAGTGAAAATATCAAATTGATATTTTCACTATTGTTATTTCACTGTTAAAACCCCATATTTCATCGTAAAGCATGAAAGAAATATATATATATGCGTGTTTATGCTGAGGCTGTGCAATGGTTGTATAACATTTATACCAGAAGGGCCCCGACTATATGTTTTGATATTGTACAAAATGTTGCTTAAACTAAGGGACTAGTCCAAAATAATAGACGGGATTCTTCCAATCAAATCTTCGTAAATAAAATCCGTCAACGTAAAATTATTTGGACTAACAAAGGGACCAGTTTCTTAATGCAGAAGAATGATTTTGATATCCCCACGTTGCACGATACAATTATGTAAGTGTATAGTTATACTACTCTCTGCAACATTAGATGGTATTAAATATCGAATCAAGTTCAACATATATAGCCTGTCAATCGATTTAGCACATGAACGAAAGTCGAATGCTACCGTCAGCTATTGATCGTTTTATTTCAAGTATCAAACTAGAACGTTGGCTAATTTTTGAATTTAGTTATAATCGTGCTTGGGCAAGGCCCAATCGGCGTGTGCCCCGATAAAAGAGTTAGTCATATAAGGGTTTTTGGAACATAGTTCACAGACAAAATGTTACCCTGGTTAAAGCTACCCTGGTTATTTTACCGTGCACCAGTGTAAAGCACTATCGCATTTTACGTCGCTCCCTGAAAACGATTTGGCGAGGAATCGAACCTGTGACAGTCAAGCGTAATTCCACTGGACCACGGATCCGCCACTATCGATCTTATATACCCGCGATGGAAACATACATGTAAATCTGGTATTGGTTTCACATCACTCGGTCAGTTAATATCGTAAATATAACGCCTTTTGAAGTGCCTAACACTTTTTGAACGGTACAAACTGACTGCCTGTTCGTTACGTTTTCGTCATCGTACGGTCGCGTTATCATCTTCGCACTGTCGCGTTATCATCATCGTACTGTCGTGTTTTCGTTATTGTAGTTTCGTGAGTTCTTGTTTTCATCATCGTACTATCGAGCATCGCGTTTCAGATCAACACGTTCACAGGCGATGGCTCTAACGGAATTCCGTATTTATTAGCCGATTGACAAGCACGTTTTCCAAAGTATATTTGCAAGCAGTAGTAACACTAACAGTGTATACTCGTAACATTCTACAGAAAATAAGTTCACGAACTGAAGGCTCAGTCTATCACGTTCAGTGATTGAATTTATTTATGGATCAAAAGGAATCGATTTATTCAAATACCTGTTTCGGTGCACGCCCCCACAGATACTTGATTCAGAGCCCATGCATATAGCTGCCACGTTTAAGTTACTAGTTGCATATGACCTCTGAATGGTATGGTCAACCGTTGCCGTGAAAAAAAAACCCAATCAAATTATAGTTATGGCCTTTTAACTTTAAATCATTTTTTTCATGTATTATTTCTTGAATATCTATAATTTATTTGTATTGGAAGAATGCACTCGTTTTACCATGAAATTTACAATGAAATGTTTCCTTAATAAAAAACGTTAATTACATCGTCAAAGAATCAGTGTGTTTTATACTAGTAGTTGAGTTTTGAAAGAATTGTAAAAAGATACTTAGATTTCATAAAAAATAGACGTGAGGATAGAAAGTGTGTAATTGATCTCCGATATTTAAAAACGGGAGATCACTGTGTTAGGAGATACCGTGATAGAACCTCAAACAATTTTAGTATAATGTAGCCTTTGTTGATAGCAACGCAAGATGGCGGACACCTTGCTAATTCGAGCTTTGAAATCAAAACCAAAGGCTTTGAATTTAAGTAATAAGAAACTCGATCGTGTACCAAAAGCTATAGGCAAATTAGATTGTATTATTCATTTGCAACTGAAGAATAATTCATTAAAGACACTGCCTTTTGAGTTAAGCTACTTGGACCAGGTAAGGAATGTGTTTTCACGACCGCTGTATCCATAAACCAGTTTGTACAGTACAGTTTGAACTTTAATTATGACGCATTTTCTTTAGAATATATCAGGCATGTTAAATTATTCCTGTTTTAATATATTTAGTTTAAAAGCTGTTTGACGAAGAAATACTATAACAAACCACATATGCTGCATGTGACTGTACTCAAAAAACGTCATCTGAAAATGGCTCATGAAGCTAGTAATTCTAAAATGCCGTCCAGGCTTCTTTTTTTAATGATGTTTAGCCTTGGGTCCAGGCTAATTTTGAAATTATCTCTGATTGAAATTCAAATGTATTCGAAAATATTATTGCCTTGTATAGACTATTAAACACATACATGTATTTATTTATGTCATTATGCCAAAAACACATTTTCAGATATCATAAAACACTTACATGTGTCCATTATTTATCAAGTATTCCGATATCTATAAATCTGGGATATTTAATCTGACAGGTTGTGTACATGTATAAAACTGTATTCGTGACCTAGAATATATTTATGTGAAAATAACGACCCTACTAGTGACAAATTCAATCCAGTTTGGATCACTGTTGGGTATATTTTGAACAATTTTGTCATTATTATTTAACATTGATGCATAATATTACTATAAATTCTTTCACCTGGTGTTAAATGGTAGAGTTGTAGCATTACAGGGATACATAAGAAATGTCAAAATAATAAAAAAGTTCTTTTACTATGGCAGACTCGAGACGTCCACCATCCCAGCAAGGGTAGCGAATGGTCCTTGCACAGAGAATCCTCGCGGCCACAATTTTGAAATTATCTCAGTTATAAATTCATATTTAAATGGTAGAGAGTTGTACCATTACAGGAATACAATTTGTACACAAGAAATGTCAAAATAATAAAAAAAGTATCGTTGATCGCTCATTATTTAAGCTATCCATTATTGTAGCTAAGCCTAATGTTTATTGTTATTGTACTATGTAAAGTAAAACTTGGAGGAAAGGTGTTCTGGTGTATGGCTCAAAACCACAATGTCTGAATATTGAAAAATGATGAAATGAATGCTTTTTGTATCTGGTTCCCAGGCTAAATGTACATTGTAGTCGATATAAACAGTCTTATGATAAATAGAACAACTTTCTCCGTTGCCTAGTAGTTAAGGTATCTGCCTATGGAGTGGGATGTAAAGAGTTCGATCCCTGGCCGCATCATAAAGGAGCTCCTTTGCCTGGTGTTTTTGCTTTAGGAAAGAAAGCTACTGTGAAGTATGTGTTAACTTAAAGAGTCACATAATCAATAAATGAATTCTTCCGAATGCATTTACAGTCAAAATTTTGAATGAAATTACATTGTATTTGTTTTATAAGTGAATCTGTGTTTTATATGCAAATATTTTAATTTTCATTCTGGAATATCTTCAAATCTAGCTTTGGGTTGCAAGACTGAGTACACTGACACATTATTTAAGTTTTGAATGCAAGAGAGAAATTCACCTATTTGAAATTGCAAACAATGATTTTTATTCTCAGTAGTTTAGGTCCTGTTATTATTTTGTGAGGTCCTGTACATTGTTACAGGACTGCAGATTGCACGGGTCTTAAATAAATTATTTTTATAAGTTAATTGTTGCCTTTGTTGGACAGATTTTTTTTAATTCCGAATGATATAATGTCAGATGCCAGTGGTCGAAATTAACACAAGCCCACTAGCCCTGCACTGGTAAAATATGTTTCGGGCTTGCTCAAATTCTGAATTTTATATAGCAGGTCTTGTTAAAAAATTTGATGCCAAGCAAAAGTATAAGAATTTAGGCTTGTTCATCCAAAAGTCTAATTTCAATGACTGAGATGCTGTCAGACTAAATGACTGACACATTTCCTGAACTTTCACAATGTCTGCCAGTTACTCATATCGATAGTGTTCGTTATGCAGTGTATGGAATAAAACCAGCTGCCGGACAAATGGACTGTTTTAACTCACAAATTTGGCCTGTTCAAATTTAAAAAAATAAGTGAAGAATAAGTAGTAGCTGGTCGATTGCTTTTCTATTTGAGACGGTTCAACCAAAACTTAATGAGAACGTTCATAACCTTTCATAAAAATCTGATATTAGTATTTTAGCTTGCTTCATTTATTGCAGTTGCAGATTTTGAATTGTGGGAACAACCAGTTTGAAGTTCTGCCGGATGTCATAGAACATCTGTTTATGCTTGAGAAACTGCATCTCTTCAACAACCAGATCCATACACTTACCCCTAAAGCACTAAGTAAGTAGTTTTTGTATTATCTATGTCTTTGCTATGTATTCTGTCTTCAAATTATCATTTAGAAATCAAACCCAGAGCAGGATATGTTATTTGTGATTCAAAATCCTCTCGAGGTTGAATTTATATTATAAAGTGTATTTATCAAGATGTATGATATATACTACAATATGGTGGATGATAGCAAAAAGGTTCTATCTTCTTCTTTATTTAATGTCACTTAGAACATTTTTGCAACCGCCCCTAATTTTAATTTGTTTCAGTGTAAGATCGCAATATATTTCATCAAGTGAGCATCAAAAACTATATTTCATGAGTTGTAAAGCCACCAGTGAAATAATTACTTTTGGTGTTAATGATGTGAATTATCTATTATATGCTTAAAACCAATATAAAATTACATTTAAGTGTAGGTTTTCAGAAAAGCGTGCAAAACTGTATGCAAACTTAACGTCATTTTGGAAATGATGATGTTGAAATTGTGTCCCTGTCGAGTAAGGTGTGCACTGTCTTTTGATTAGTAAGCATGAAACAGGCAAATATTTCAAAACAGTAAAAACCATAAAATTTTCATTTTCACTGTTTGAAACTGTTAAATTATGAATTTTGACAAACCTATTCATTTGGTATCTAGATGAAATTCCTGAAAGTCCTTTACCCTGTAATAACATTGAGATTAATTGTGTAATAATTATTTTTTCAAATTTCAGCAAATTTAAGAAGTCTGACCTTTCTCAACTTAAACTCCAATGCATTGAAAGTACTACCAGCGGATATCTGTAGGTAAGTGAAAAATGGATGTTCATCCTTCGTTTAAAGGGACTCGCTCATGGTTTGTAAACTGCACTTTCTATGGAGCTTTTTATTATAAAAAAAAGTGAGTGCCCCCCACCCCTGTTTAATTTAGGCCTAGCTGGGTCACTGTATAATGCTTCACTCATTTTATACTGTAATGTTCAAAGCAAAAAAGCATATAATTTGTGCATAGGAATTTTTTTTAAAAGATATTCTGGTGTGGATTTTGAGGCCATATACATGTAGTTTTAATCAATTCAAAGTCAAAACAGAAATAAATTTCAATATTTTTTTGAAATGTACACAAATAATATTCTTTTTTGTTTTAATCATTAAAGAGTTAATCAAAATAATGTATTAAAATTTAAAACTTTTGTTTTGCATCAACCTAACCAGTATTGCACCCCTTTTAAAAATTTAAAACTTATAATAAATAAATGTCAAAATCTTTTGAACTGTACATAAACCATATTCTTTTTTTGTCTTGATCATTAAAGAGAAATGAGTTAATCATATTAGTGCATTAAGATTAAAATGTTCTTGGCATTAATCTATATAATGTACATAATTAATTACACCCTTTAAAATTGTACATGTACTTATAATTTTAAATTTTGTATGCTTCAGAGCTTAAATACCTTTCTTTCAAAATTTTCTAGTACTGTGATCAGAATGACATATGCCATTATGAAATGTGTTGATCTTACAACAAATTTTTACTTTTCAGGCTGAATAACCTTCAGTTTTTAAGTGTGGACAAGAATTTGTTGACAGAACTTCCAATAGAGTTATGTGCCCTGACTAGGCTGGAAGAATTTCACTGTGCAAATAACCAACTGACTAGTTTACCTCTGGAATTTGGGTTTCTTATAAATCTCGAGAAACTTCATCTACAGAAAAACAGAATAAGAGAGTTGCCTGAAGTGAGTGATTTTTAAATTTAAACTTTGTTTATTTGACAACGATTTTTAAGAAAGTTATGTGAACTTAAGCTTAGTCACTCTTGTTGGCAAGATGTTGGGCGAGAGTGTGGTCTTATATAGGGGGAAACCAGTTACCCCCAAAACACCAATTGTCCAGCTTGGTGACCACCAACCAAACTCACATGCGCCGAGGCAGGTTATTGAACCCGGGACACATTGTTAAGAAGCAAGTGCACTATCCACTATGACAACCTAGTTATCTTTTTGTTAGCAATGTGTCTGTGTCTGCAAAATACTTTAAATTGCACATACGGCAGAGTCCGTAAAACCTGTTTGACCAGCAAGACAAATCTAATAAACTTTCTATGAGACTGGTAAATCATTGGCTTAATTTACAATACACAAAGAACATGTTTGTTTCAGAGTATAGGAAAGTGTTACAAGCTCAGAATCCTCGACATAGCAGCAAATGATCTTCGAATATTTCCTACAGAAGTATGTGTTGTAAAGAAAACAATATATTTTATTTCAATGCATGGCTCTAAAATGAAATTGTTTATGTTTTTGGCTTAACTAGGTACTGTTTTTAGTTATGCATTGAAATAATCTATTAAAAACAAAAAACTAAATATTATTTTTCTGAAATATCTATCCTCTTTAGAATTTATCTTTAAACAAGTTAAGGTAAGATTTGTGATCGTTGATCTGTAAAAAAAATGTGCCACTAATGCCAGATGGTACAAACCTGTTCTAGGTTTTAATATCACTTGGTATTAACCAAACAGAAAAGAAATAGAGCACAATATAAAACATGTTGTATCTTAAAACACTGGTGATATAAACTGCATATAGTGCTCTTATGAAATTGGTGATAATAAACCACATGTAGTGTTCTTAAACAATTGCTGATATAAAACTACATGTAGTGCTTATAAACTTGGTGATATAAAACTACATACATGTAGTGTTATATTAAATTTGTTATATTTATCTAAATGAAGTCCACTGATATTCGTGACAATATCATGATACATATAGTTTTTAAAACTTCATGTAATTAACTGATATGATTGCTTTTTTTAAAGGCCTAGTTTAAGGAATGTTTGGCATGACAATCCCCTGCTGTGCATCTGCTTATTGCACTGATGTCACAGTAGGGGCCAATTTCCTGTTATTTGTTTATTGGCTCAGGGCAATTTAGGGTGCATTTCTATAATAAAACCTCCAAAACTGCACAGCAGGATATTCAGATAGAAGATCAAAGACAATTAGGCAATTAGATTAAGATCAACACACAGAGGTTGTGTAAAACACACTGTTTTTGTTTTGGGTTGGGGGTGGGGTGGGGTGGGGGTCACTTATAGAAGGATTAAACTAGGCCTTTAAACATCACTTTTCAACTGATATAATTGCTTTCCATCAAACATTACTATTATTCTTATTTCAAACCAGCTGCACAGCATGCCCCTGAAGGAGCTGTTTTGTGAGGAGAATCCCCTGTTACAACATATCCCCGTCCACTCTGTACAGGAAGAAGAGGTCCTATCATTGAAGGTATGTCCTATTAAAGGCCCATTAGCAATGAAGCGAATATGATTTATTTTTGGAAAGTGTAAGTCAAGGAAATGTTTCCCTAATAAAAAGGGGGATATTTTAATATTTGCAACTGGTTTCCTAGGATCTAGGACAACCCTTTATCTCCAAACTCCTGGAGGTTGATACATTAGCTATGAATATTAAAAATAAAGTCTGATTTATATTTGGAAAGGGTGAGTTAAGGAAAAGATTCCTAAATATAAAGGGTATTTCTTTAGTGTTTACAACTTGTTTCCATCCAAGAAACTGGTTTCCTTAGATATTTTTTTATCTCCAAATACATAGAGGTTGACACATTCAGTTTTTTAACAACATTTGAAAGAATGGTAGAAGCTGACAGTGTTTAAAAAAACAAACAACGGTAACTACAGGGACATGCCAGTTTATTGTAGCCTACAATTTAACAAAGGTCACACAGATAAAGACCAAATAAATACTAAACAAGACATACAACATACTTAAAACAATGTTGTCAACATCTGAATGTTTATGTTTATATTTCATAACATATTTGTTTCATATTTTGGTTATAGTTGCCAAAAAATATGAATGTGATAGAAACAAACCTCGTTTGAAAACAGATTTACTGTTAAAACTGTATATACATGTGCTGGTAAACATGGTTGAATTTTCCTTTGTGAGTACAGTTGTTTTTGTGAGGAGAATTTTAAGAATTAGAATATCATTATTTTTAAAATATATATTTTTTAGCCTGCTTTAAAGGAAGAGTGTTTGTTGGAACAAGTTTAAAGAAACAAAGGAAAAACAACAACACAGTTTGATGCTGTGTGGTCTGTTTGTGTTGTTTTGCTCCCTGTGTGCCTCTCTTTAAGTGCCTGTAAGGCCCTTAAAGGCGTATAATATAGGTTCATTCAAAAACATATTTTACTTTTATTTTAATGCATTTTTTTGTTAAGTTGACCTTAATGATAAAATCCCATATGATTTATGGACAGATAAGAGATATAAGCGATCTATTTTGGGGACTTTCTAATTGGGGATTCTGTGGCTATTACTTCATAATTGGAAAAAAAACATATAATTATAAAGACTTATTATAAAGACTTATTTCTTTTATCTGCACACAAATCATATTAATTATTTTCGATTTAGACCTTAAAAGTCAAATGAGTTAAACATTATAAATACTGCATTGAAATAAATTAAAGTGGGGCACCAAACTTAATTGTGCCACTTTAAACAGAGTCCTCCATTATATTTTTGGCACCTGGAGTTGTCCCTGTAGTTCGGAATGCATTATCTAGAAACTTACTAGATGTGTTTATTATCTTTCAGGAAATTTGTGCCAGGCATGTCATGAAGGAACTGAAAGACAGGTAAGCATTATTACATCTGTTAGGTATATTGCTAGGACACTATTACTTTACATGTAAATTAAATATACTTATGTAATATCTTCTGTACTTGATATAAAATATATTGCGTATTAAAATATATAACACCTTTCAACTCCACCACAATTTTCTGCTCTATCAATATAATGCTGTTGCTTGGTTTATATCAAATTATTATCTTCTGTTATTATTGTTTAAAAAATATTCTTGAATTGTCCAGAAAACTTTGTCTTTAAGTTATAGACTGCTCTTCTCTACAGAATTGCTCGCATTTGATTATGCAAATATGTACAAATGAGTAATCATGATTGAATATACTCAAGTAGTTTTTGAAATTTGAATTTTAAATCTTCTTTGTTAACCAAGGTTTTTCATTTATCTGTTATTTTAATAGTTTTTTTCATATGTTATGTGTTGTTAACAAAAATAGGTTACTCAATAAGGGATCCGATCCACAATAATATGAATATTGAAAAGCCTGGTGGGTTCAGAGTTTTGAAAGGGATATGTGTGAAAAAAACAAACGTTTACGTTTAAAAATATTTTAATATAAAATGTTTTTGGCCTCCAAAATTTGAAAAAAACTGGCAGTTGACCTCTGATTTCAGTTGAAATAAAAACTAAATAAATAAAATAAACATGCAGCAACTTCAATGTATGTCGTATTTTCGGTCATTTATTTTAGATATTAGTAATCAGCTAGCAAATACCTTTCAAATGATACCGAGAGTATATGAGGTCACCAGGACACGGGTGCGAAACAGTGGCTCCAGTTCTTTTAGGAGCTGTGTATAAAAAGGAGCCAATGACACTTCCGAGCTAGAGCAAAAAAACGGATATCATCGTAAAACGTAAGTATGACTCGTTATTTTATCTAATATCACAATTATGAGGGCTTATTTGAGAAATCGGGGAATGCAATGCCATATAAATATGTTTAATCTTCACACGTATTTGGGTTATTTTGTAAACATATTGTTTATGGAGTTATAAAACCGATTCTCCCATCAAACACATCAATGTTTACAAACGAAAGTAGAACATTTTCACCAATTTTCAGCTGAATTTCACTCAAGAAGCTTACATTTAAGATAAAGCCAGTATTATCGAGTGCTTTTATTTTGTCGGGAATAAAAATGACCGCCTGATTACCGGAATTAGCATGTTTATACTCCTTTTCTGGGTTGATCTGGAGCCAAAGCCAGGGAGCTGGAGCCAAAGCATGGAGGCTGAGCCAATACGCTGTATGATAATGCCTGTTTTGATGAGAAATATCGGCAAATTCCGAACGCTAAATTCTTTATTAATAAAGATTATTGCATAAAATGTGTGTTTTCGGTCCACTATCGTGGTGTGTTAAAACGCAATTATCCGGGCGTTATCGGTAAAAAAACGTGCATTATTCAGTAATTTCACGTGCCGTTAATTCCCGCCTTTTTTGTTTAACATAAGCTCTATCAGAGCCCGCATCATAACAATGGAGACTGAGCGACCTGGTTTCTTACCGAAAGTGGGTCAACGATGCAAATATTGCACTAAAACATGTTTCAGCATATATAGCTGTATACAAACATTATAGAAATGAAATAAACCACATATAACTTACATATTTCCTTCTGAAATATATTTTCCTGGCAAGCTGATATGTGTTTACTAGATAGTACTTTCTGCAGTTGTTTTGACTATTTGTTTGCTCTAAAAGCACTAAATAAAGTCTAAAACGTTTAACTCCTCCCAACTTTAGTCATTTCTGTTGATTTTATTCAGAACAAACGACTTATATGGACATGATTCCATTACTTCGTATGCAATGAACAAAGAGTTTTCAAATATATTTTTCTCTGTTAGATGCTGAAGATGCTGAACATTTTGTCCAGAACATTTTAACAATTTTTCTCGGTTTAAATTAGTTGCCAAAACATATAAATGTTAAAGTAGGAATATATCGGTAATTATTCGATTACCCGATAGGTATTGTGTGTAAATAATCCAGGTAATTCAGTAAATTACTTAAAAAGAAAACACTTTCCAATCGACTGAACACTGAAAAAAATTGCGTAGAAACAAAAATGAAACTGTCGAGTTTTTTGCAGCCCTATTCGAGCTTAATGTAAAACTTTTTTAGTGACATCACTCGTGACGTCACACAAGTACATGTTATTGAGGTTATTTTGAACTAACTGTTTCTGTATTTTCCTGACATTAAACAGCTTTTCAACAAAAAAGTTACTCCTTGTGTGTAATTTTATGCAATAATGGTTAATACACCTTTTTGCGGTTGTTACCATCTGCAAAGGTCCTTTAAATGGTTTACAACCCTCGCGCTACTCGTCGGGCTGTAAACCATTTTGCGGGCCTTTGCAGATGGTAACGACCTCAAAAAGGTGTAATTACCCTATATTAATTAATAAAAAAATGTTAATATGTAATCGTAATAATAAAGCAAACCTGTGTTGTGTTATATTATGACAAAAAAAAGTTGTAAAAACGGTTTATCTGTGAGAGTGCAGCTTTAATATCGTGTGCTTACTTATGCTGTATAGACACCTTGCAGGTCCAGGAAACAATGAATTATTGTAAGAATTCACACTAGTTTTCTCTTAATCTAAGCCAAGCTCGCGTTTAATGTCTGTAAAAAGGGTACCTTTTTTATATATAGGAAATATAAATCAAATGTACAGAAAAATAAGAAAATTAACACTTACACGTATTCAATCCGATTGATGTATTAGCGGTCAGTTGATGTAATTTAGCACATAGTTTACCAGTTTTTCGTCTATCTAATCTTTGTTAGATGACACACTTTTCTTTCATCCACTACTATTCATTTATTTTGGAATCTGATTGGAGTTAGAAGACTGTTCAAGAAACAGTAACCATATAATTATACAGATGTTGTGAAAGGATTGTTTAGCTCCATCGACATTTCTGAGATTGCAACGCCCATTATCAGATGAATTGCATTAAATAATCATAAATAATTATATATTTAAAAAAAAAATACAACACTATCTTAATACTAGTTATAAATAAAAACTGCAACTATTCCAAATATGACCAGTTGAATGCATTATTATACAGCGTATTGGCTCAGCCTCCACGCTTTGGCTCCAGCTCCCTGGCTTTGGCTCCAGATCGACCCAGAAAAGGAGTATAAACATGCTTATTCCGGTAATCAGCGGTCATTTTTATTCCCGACAAAATAAAAGCACTCGATAATACTGGCTTTATCTTAAATGTAAGCTTCTTGAGTGAAATTCAGCTGAAAATTGGTGAAAATGTTCTACTTTCGTTTGTAAACATTGATGTGTTTGATGGGAGAATCGGTTTTATAACTCCATAAACAATATGTTTACAAAATAACCCAAATACGTGTGAAGATTAAACATATTTATATGGCACTGCATTCCCCGATTTCTCAAATAAGCCCTCATAATTGTGATATTAGATAAAATAACGAGTCATAATTACGTTTTACGATGATATCCGTTCTTTTGCTCTAGCTCGGAAGTGTCATTGGCTCCTTTTTATACACAGCTCCTAAAAGAGTTGGAGCACTGTTTCGCACTCGTGCAGGAATCAAAGTTAACATTGACTTAAAGGTTTATGAAGCAATTAAGCAGAGAATTTACTATGTTATTTGTCGGCCGGGTTCCTGAAGCAGTTGTCCATTGAACAGTGTATACAAGGACTTGCCTTACATTAAGTTGTGTAAATCATTATAATCGTCAACAATTTCCTTACACAGCTTTCCTTTCTTTATATTTATTACGAGGGTCCTTCAAAAAGTTATGCTCTATGGCAAACATCATGCAAACCACAACATATATATTAACAAAATCGCTTTGTTGTAAGCCCACCATATATGCCTCTGGCCCCAATTTCTCAAAACTTCTTAAGTCTCTTATAACAGGATTAAGCTAAACCCACTATTTTTGTCTTTCAATATTTTGCGTTTTATATACTCTGTTAAAAGTTTTAATACTTTAGATAGGAATTATCGTTACGATTACCACAATAAGCCATTTTTCATTTATAAAAAAATCACTATAAGTATGTATTTTGGCTTATTGAAATAAGCAGCTTAAGCCTGTTAAGCTTAAAAAGTTTCGAGAAATTGGGGCCTGAAGATCTTCTGCAGTCCTTCTTACCATAGTCTCAGACTAGAGTAGAGTAGTCTGCCTTGAATATACGTTTAATCACTGACATATTTGTCTTTAAATGTCATTTCTAGTATAATATGTTCTCCAAGAAAGCACGTTTTTTTTGAAACTATGAAAAATAATCTACAACCGTTTTTAATTAAAATAATTGACGTTTTGAAATTCTTTTTTGGTCCAGCATCCCCTTATTTTTATGGCCTTGCATATTGCAATATAACAGGAAAATACCCTTTCCAATTCTTAGTCAGAGTCTGAAATCCTTACCTCGTAAGAGATACCTCACAGCAACAACATACTTGTCATAGGTGTGTATTGCGGCGGTCATCTTCCATACTGAATTGACCAGTGTAAGATATCAGATTTGATTTTATCACACCAATAAGGCTCCATTAATATCAGACAACACATCATAGACGTGTGTTGAATGAATTGACAATGATTTCTTTAAATAATGAATAAGTTCTTTCTTCATTATAATTTCCTAGTATTGGCCACTGTATATAAGATATACTTCCTTAATTTTTAAATAAGTGTCTCTTTATTTCTTTAATTTCTACGAAATAATCATGCTTTGTAGATGAAGTCCTGACCATTATGTTCAAATACAGGTTATGAGTGAGATGTCTATGTTAAAGAGTTTGTTCTTTATCATTTATAGCATAACTTTTTGAAGAACCCTTGTTTGAAATACATATTCTTATTCGATGATATACGCAACGCATGAACAATGTACTTGCTTTTTATGAATCTCTTCATATTTTGTATGAATAAAGACGCCCTGACAAGAGGTAAACTGTGTGTATATTGTGCATTTTAACAAATGTGTTGTTTGTATTTATTATATGCTTTCCAGTGTTTAACAGAGATTCATCAGTGAAATAAAAATGATATTTCATTCTTTCATACAGTGAAATTCTCAAATTAATATTTTTCACTGTTTTGAATTTTTAGTCCGTTCTCAAATTAAAATTATAAGCGTGTGCGAACAGGATTGGACATAACGGCATCATTTCTGAAATGACGTCATGTTCGCATACGCTTTGGTCCGATACTTCTGAAAAACAACAATTGTATGTCGTTTTATATTCATTTAGGCATATAATATAAAAATAATGTTTATTTTACTGTACTATCGCAATAATTTCAAATCGTGAGCACCAAGAGTCAAACTCCTTACTACACCAATTGTGAATTATAGATTTTGATGCCCATTGGTTAAAATAAATTGCGATCTTACACTAAAATACGAATTATGTGAAAGTGAGGCTGGTTCTACGAAAAAAGATTCTTAGGAATGATTTATGCGTTTCAAGACTTTATCGAGACTGGTTTATCTTTCAGATATAGCTTTAAAACATTTTGAATATATTGTTATTGCTTATATTAGAATATATTTGAAATACGAAGACATTCTGTATCGTTATTGCTTTAGAATAATTATGAAATATGAATACTATCTATATCATTTTATATTTTCATTTTTTTTCTAGAGATTTTACAAAATGAGAATAAAAAGAGAATGACATTACATGATAAGAAGTCATTATGTGTCTTTATTCCGTTGAACCAGCTTCATACATCGTGGAAGCACATTGATTGTTGTACTATTGCTGCTTCTTATATTGCCCACGAGCTACTCTAACTCCTGTGTGTATTTGTGAACAGAGGCTTTTGCATGGCCTTGTGTTTTTTGTCGTTCTTTTTTTGTGAGTTAACACCTGTAATCTACAATATGCAGCTCCTTTTGTTACTCGTTTTGTTAAAGTCGGAGGTTTTTATAGCATTGGTACCGTCGTCTGTGTCGCATTGATCACAACTCGAAAATCATTTGAGGTA
Organism: Mya arenaria; assembly: GCF_026914265.1. Classification (NCBI taxonomy): domain Eukaryota; kingdom Metazoa; phylum Mollusca; class Bivalvia; order Myida; family Myidae; genus Mya; species Mya arenaria. The sequence goes on from NC_069129.1 coordinate 43,522,680, forward strand.
ATCACATACAAGTTAAAGTATACACGTCATAAACTACGATACACATATAAAATTATGTCTGACACGAACCATCTTGGATATAATTAGTTTGGATTTTTGCCCCAGGGCGAACAGAAACACGATCCTTTTTGTTGTGTGTTTGTATGCATCATGCATTTACTTTTTATTTATGTTTAATATTGTGTAAAATCAAGCGTATACATGTGCTTTCCTGTCGTCCTCCAATAAACCTGTTTGACATGTTTAAAAACATTGATTGAAAATAATATTTCGCTTATTGACTTCCATGAGAGATTACAAGTTTATTCAATGGCCAAAAGTGTTAGATATGTTCATTTTTTCGGAAACGAGGTTTCGTTTATCGTTGGAAAAAAAACAAGTCTTACACGAGCAGCCATTGTAGATGCTTTTCCACCCACCTCAGTTTAACAAAATATAGTAAAAAAATATTTTTACTCTGAGACTCATTTGTGGGATATCGATCTGAGTTAGAGGGAATAATAATATTATTTTTTTGCTCATGGGATACAAGTTTCATTAATGGATTTGAAAGCACGTACCCTTACCGTATTGACTTCTTTATCAGTTGTTGCGTTTCCAAACGCCGTGAAGTTAAAAAAAACATAATGTGAGTTTGATGTTTGACAACAATAGAACATTTTTTGTGAAATTATCAAAATCTGCGTACTCATATTTTCGATAATTGATATTTGTACCTAAGTCCTCACAAAATAACGCTTAATTGCATTTCTTTCTAGAAACAGCGAATGGTAAATTAGAAAATGGATTTACAGCAAGTTCTTTCTCAAATAGAAGAAGTAGAATTTTCTGTCTTTCATTTAGGTGTATGTTTGAAGTAGGTTGATGTCTCGTTACCTCAATTGAATCAAGGAGGATAAATCCTTTGTGTACTACTACAGTGTGTGTATACCACGTGATAAATTGCGTCATAAATGCTACGTCGGAAGCTACGTCGGAAGGCAATATTTTGCTTCGAATGAAGACTTTTTACAATGATAACTTTCCTATTTCTTCACCATTTTAAAGAAAACATAGCGCAGTCTACGCCGCTTACAGAGCCCCGCCTTTGGTCTTTTACCAGAGTTTGATTAAGAGTGTAGTTTCTTAAAACACTTCGACAAACCTTTTCGCAATACGGCCGTCTGACGGAGCACTGTCAAAACATTATTTTAGAGCATGTTTTTCGAAGTGTTTGATGAAACTAATAACTTTATCAAACTCCGGTAATAAAACGAAGGCTTGGCTCTCTACGCGGCTTAGACTGCCCTTTGTTTCATTCAAAATGGTTTTCTGAAAGAAAAGTTATCTGCTTTAAGTCTTCATTTTAAGCAAAATATTGCCTTCTGACGTAGCATATATGACGTAATTTATCACGTGATATACAAACAATGTACTATATCTTACCAGTCTTTAGTTTCTTCGCAAGTAATTCTATTGAATCATTGAATGATTATCTTTTTTTTTCTGTTTTTTTTTTTTAAATTAAAAAAAACGAAACTAATGAAAACAGTCCTATGCTTTACCAGATAAGTTAAAAGAGAAATGAATTGCTATTTTTTTTAGCTAATTGGGTTTTTATATTGTTTGGAACGAACCCTCATAGAATGTCATTGTTGTCAGTTTTGAAATATAGAAAAAATATTCGAAATTATGAGATAACTCTGTTATATGTTTTAGTAATTCAAAGTTGTGATTTTGTAGAACTTAGATGAAATAGGTAGTTTGGTTTTAATCAAGACAGAAGGGATTTATATCTGTGTGTATGTCTCTCTTTTTTTAAAATGTGATTAAATGTTGTGACTTTTAGCTGTTTTTAAATTCTTTTTTTAATATGTTATAATTAGTGTAGTGGTTGCATTCAAGGAACTTGCTTTGTTTCAAACACTGGTTATCAGAAATATTTCAAATAATGTGTCTGATGATATTTCACGTAATGATATTTTCTGTGATTTAAATTATTTGAATTTATAACTATATTGTTAACTGCAGAAACAGTTCAAACTCAAAAGTTGAAATGATGTAATTTTCATACTTACAAATGACCCTTCATTGTAGGTGGTCGTATTTGCGGCGCTCCATAAAGCACTACCCACAGATCCGAGAGATGCTGGCGCAGGCGTCAAGGTGCGCGGTGTGTGGGGAATCCTTTCTGAACACTTGGCTAGAATGTGTGAAATTCATCGACGCCAAATCGGTAAGTTTTACGGGACTGGTTAAAAATTTGGCGTGTACTTATTTTTGTTCTTAATGTAAGTCATCAAAACAGAAGATGGTCTTACACAGGCTACTTTTTCTTGAAATTAATATGTATTCAGTGGCGGATCCAGGATTTGACGTTAGAGGGGGCGAAACTCGGGGGGCGTTACCTTTTGACTTGCGCCTCTCCCTTAGTACCGTGAACCAAAATTTGTTTAGCTAAAATTGTTGGCAGTTTTTTTTAAAGTACTCCCCCAAGAAAATTTAACAATTTTAGGCCGAAATTATGCATTTTGGGCGTATTTTATTACCGGTACTTTTTTCTCCTACATTCAAATAAACGTAGTTCATACATTTAAGATGAAATATATGATCGTCGCAGTCCAAAATCCGTTTAAATGGCACAAAAATAATATTAGCGACGCCTTTTATACTGTCTTTTATACTTTTTTTATGGTCATGTGGCTATTAAATTAAAAACAAACGATCTATTAAGTCTAATAGTTTATATATTTACGCAAATCATATACCCTTTTTGTTTAAATAATTAACGTCAAATGAGTTCAATATATTGTTTTGTTGTTTTTTAACCAGGTTTTCACATTGTGAAACCTGGTTATTAGAATGACGAACGTCGTTGTGCGGGCGGTCGGTCGGGCGGCCGGGCTGCCGGGCGGCGTCAAACTCACCTATGAAACTGAATAACTTTAGTAAGGGTTGACATATCTTGACCAAACTTGGTCTATAGAAAGAGTTTATGGGTACCTTTCATAAGATTGCCGCTTTGCGTTTGGGGTCCCTAGGGCCAAGGTCAAGGTCACTGTTACTAAAAATAGAAAAACGGTTAAAAATGAATAACTTTAATTAGGGATGACATATCTTGACTAAACTTGGTCTATAGGAAGAGTTTATGCAGATCTTTCATGGGATTGCGTTTGGGGTCCCTATGGTCAAGGTCGAGGTCACTGTTACTAAAATAGAAAAACGGTTGAAACTGAATAACTTTTGTTAGGGTTGACATATCTTGACCAAACCTGGTCTATAGGAAGAGTTTATGGAGACCTTTTATGGGATTACGTTTGGGGTCCCTATGGTCAAGGTCAAGGTCACTGTTACTAAAAATAGAAAAACGGTTAAAACTAAATAACTTTAGTTAGGGGTGACATATCTTGACTTAACGTGGTGTATTGGAAGAGTTTATGGAGACCTTTCATGGGATTGCGTTTGGCGTCCCTAGGTTCAAGGTCACTGTTACTAAAAATAGAAAAACGGTTGAAACTGAATAACTTTAGTAAGGGTTGACATATCTTGGCCAAACTTGGTCTATAGAAAGAGTTTATATGTACCTTTCATGGGATTGCGTTTGGGGTCCCAAGGGTCATGGTCAAGGTCACTGTTACTAATATAGGAAACTAGTTGAAACTGAATAATTTTAGTCAGGGTTGACATATCCTGACCCAACTTGGTATAAAGGAAGAGTTTATGGATACCTTTCAATGGATTGCATATGGGGTCCCTAGGGTCAAGGTCACTGTTACTAAATATAGAAAAACAGACTCAGGCTGAAGTTCTTCTGTCAGTCATTAAAAACCTTGTTTCGTCGCATTACGGCGTTTCTTGTTTATTATTTATTTTGCATCAACCTTTAGTGTGCCATTTGACCATGCATATGAATTGAATACATAGTTATTATGCCCCCACAAAGTGGCGGCATATAAGGTTGCCCTTGTCCGTACGTACGTCTGTCTGTCTGTACGTACGTACGTCCCGAAGATTGTTTCCGATCTAATTCTTGAAAACCGTTTGTCCAATCCTCACCAAACTTTAAACACATGTTTGTGACCATAATATCTTGATCAAGTTCCTTAGCCATGGAAATCGCTTTTGTCATTTAGGAGTTACGGCCCTTTATTTGCAAAAAAAGACTTGAAAAATACGTCCCGAAGATTGTTTCCGATCTAATTCTTGAAAACTGTTTGTCCAATCCTCACCAAACTTTAAACACATGTTTGTGACCATAATATCTTGATCAAGTTCGATAGTCATGGAAATCGCTTTAGTCATTTAGGAGTTACGGCCCTTTTTTGCCAAAAATACTTCAAAAATATATGTTTCCAATCTAATTCTTGAAAAGTATGTGTCCAATCCTCACCAAACTTTACATACATGATTGTGACCATAATATCTTGATCAAGTTCGATAGCCATGGAAATCGCTTCAATCATTTAGGAGTTAGGGCCCTTTATTTCCCAACAATACTTAAAAAATATCATCTCGATGTAAATGAGATGTGGATCCAACAAGTTTTTTCCTGCCTGAATGGCGCCATATAACCTATACAGTCTTGCGATGCCGTAAAACCCAACTCAACTCAACTTATCCTATATGTGCAGATTATCCTGAATAATCATTATGGCTTATTTTCTGTGACAAAAAATCGAAGTGGGGGCATCCGTGTCCTATGGACACATTTCTAGTTGATATTAAGTTATACATGTATAATATATTTTAACATTTAATAAAATACATTCGTCAATTTCAGGACTTGAAACTGAACAATCTGAACGGTCTGGTGCCAGTCCGCGCTCTCCTCTGCTCGTACAAGTGTTTTAACGCCAAGGGACACGATTATTACGGAGTTGCCTTCCCTTGATTCTTTGAAAAATCAGCGCTTTACAAAGACAGTGATTTTGAATGTCAAATATTTGGCATGGAGCAATAAAGTGTTTAAATTGTTGATTTTTAATTATGACGTCGCCACCAATGACGTAATTTCATATACGAAAACACTGCTTGAGCATATAAACGTTATTTCATCAGACGAACACCAGCCTACCATATAAAATGTTTTTTATATTGCTCAGGCCGGTGTCCCTACGATATAAACTGCATTTAAAATTTAGTATGATTTATTTGTTGAAAAATGTTGATTTCGTAATATGCACTCGTTAACAATGAACTTATTGATATCGAAAGGGTTTTAATACATAATTTTAGCCTTATTGTAATATCCTTATACTTGTGTAAAGGATGAGCAATTAAGGGAAATGTTTCGCGGTACATAGTAACTGTTGCATGAATGCAGGAAATTCGATTAGAGATTTTCTATTTATATAATATATACAGATTCGAGAATGTATTGCTTTAAATAAATAAAAAAAACGTCGCTGTATAATACGCACGCACAAATATTTACAAAACATTTTATTCATAAGATTTTATACATACTTATTTGACGTAAGTTCATAATGATGACGTCACTTGAGACATAATTAATGCTACAAATACTGTCTAAGAATGCCAAAACAGTATTATAAACCTTTCCACGTGTACATTGTGCAATCTGAATAATATTATGTAGTAACTTCAAGATGGTTTATTCAGTGCTGGTGTGTTATTTGTGTAAACATGACCTGTTCTTGTCTTAAATCGCCATATACTGTTTCGAGTGGTGAAAGCGAAAAGGTTCTATCTGCTTCTTTATTTAATGTTACTTAGAACCTTTTCGCATTCACCCCTCGGTTTGCTACCGACCACTTTAAGCTGCACTTGAACATATTGACTGTTTTGACATCTTATATTTTTGTCTTGGTATAAGTCTATTTTGGCCTGAATGTCTGAAAACCAGTGATATAAGACTGCTGACAAAAGATCTGTTCGCAGTTTTTAAATTATTTGTTTTGGGCTAAAAACGTTACTGACGCTTTTCAGCAGTTATCCAGACAATTCCAGACAATTTGTTCTATTGTGAATTATCTTATATTACTCAGTTGCAGGCATTGATTCCAAAATCAGCTGATTCTGAGACAACAAATTTAAGTAAAAACTCAATCTTTGAGAATGCAACTTTTAATATGTAAGTGAATAATAAATTTCAATTTGAAAAATAGCTCGTGTTTGAATGATAATTTATGAATTAACAAAAAAATATGGTCACAATTGTTCTCATTCCTTTACTGCTTTCGCATTGTCTGCATGGTTATATTTTTTGTAAATTGTTATTTTGTTTCGTTTATAAATTTTGACAGTATCATTTTGTTAATAAATTTATTATTTTGTTATTTTCTATTGTTTTTATGCTTCGGTCTGCAAACAAAATACACCCGAACAAACATTTCAAGCATATTTAATCCAAGTATCGAGCTGATTCTGTATAACTCGCCCTACCAGCTCTGGAATGTCGGTTGATATATTGACCATTCATTCGAAACATCTCGGCCACTTTCCATCGAATTTTTTTCGGATGTATAAAGAAATCTTTACATTTAACAACGTTGCAAATACATCGCGTAGTTTTTTCAATTTAGCAGTTAGAGGTTAATAAACATTATGCCATTATGGACAGACGGCACACCGGCGCCGTTTTTTAACCTTTTTATTGCATATGTTTTTTTTCATTTTAAAAGAAAAAAACCCATTTCCCAAAACATTTCGGCCTTAACTCTACAGTATGTGTTCATTGGTTCTTTAATTGGAAAATTATCAAATACCGCATTGATTAACCTATGACGCAGATATTGTATTCGTGACGTCATCAGATTCATTGTTTCTAGGTCATAGACTTCAATGTAGTGTGGTGTGAAATGATAAATACGGGATAAATTTAAGATATAAAGAGTTAACTATATTAAATAACATATGAATTTTTTTTTGGGCTACGCAAACGAAATTTAAACTTAATGACTTTTCTCTGGGGAATCTTAATTATTTATGTAATATACACTTCAATAGGAAAAAAGCTTGAACTTAGAAATGCAAATTACACGTTTAAACAATTAAAATGATTAATACCACTATTTAAATTTACACAAACTACTTCTACTGATGTACTGGCATTCATCTGAGGTTGTTTTCGATGGCGAATGGCCGATGTGTTCCGAATGATTAGTTTAAAGGCTATATATTTTACAACGATTGTGCAGAAAGCTATGATAGATTATACTAAGTCACTCTCGTTGGCACGATGTTGCGCGTCTTGTGATGTGGGGGAAACAGGAGTACACCGAGAAATCCCACTTTTCCGGCTTGTAGACCACAAACCAAACTCACATGCGCCCAGGCCGGGAATCGAACCCGGTCGCCTTGGTGAGAAGCGAGTGCGTTAACCACTGCGCTAACCGGACAACCTCCGAAGAATTGACCGCGCGGATGTCAAATCGTTTGATGTTTAAGTTTGAGCAGTGTATAGCCTGACTTTCAGCACGGAATGACTGATTGTTTTAATTCTAGTTTCAGGCAAGAGGACACAATATATGAGAACTATTATTTTGTTCAATAATCCGAACCATGCTTCCGAGTTATACATGTCATAATGAGTAACGTGCTCAGATGAGCGATCGAAGGCCATCATGATTTTCTGAAGATCTGTTCGTACAAAATTACAAAACGGTAGCAGGAAGGAAGCTTCGAATATTTTTCGAATTTATAATTCATTGATTTATTTCAGAGGAGCAGCATTGTAAAATGTGTTAAGTTATTGCAATACAAAACAGATTTCTTGTTATGGAGCTTATATAAAAATAATTTAAATTAAGTTACAATCATTTCAAACTCCTTGGCTATGATTGGATAGATAAATCTGGACATAAAACACAAATAATTCAAGACTATAAACAATTGAAAATATTTTAAAGTCAATCAAAATCATAATAAACCAATTTAGTGTTTGTTCTGCAGGATGTACATGTTGTCCTAACGATATCCATGGAAAATTAACAACTTTTGTAATACCAAGTCCAATAACTGTGTTCACAAACTGGCGACATATTAAGGAAGATCTGGGCCACAAAGTCATATCTTGTTGACAACCTTAAATCGTTGTTTAAGCCTTTTTCGAGAACATGGAGTTATAAATAAAATGTATAAACAATGCAAAATGCAATCAGAAAGGATTATAAGCCAAGCAGAATACGTTCGTGTCGACACCCTACTCCCTTCGAAACCCACCACCCCTAACGGATTCCGTAACATATTTAAAACAACCTCGGATGTATATAGACGGTTTACATACTCAAAAATCGGTATGATTAAGTCCGCTGCAAGTAGATCGCGTAGTAACTTTATTGAGGTGTAATGGAATTTATCTCCTTATCTTGTATATGGACATAAGTGCAAAAATATACAGTATTGAAGGTGATTTAGGTGTAAATAAGCGATGAGTCGCCTATGAATGTTGTTAAAATTGACGAATTTCGGACGTAAAGCAATAATATACAACTCCTTTGTGGCAAGTCAGCAGGGTCAAAGGTCAAAGGTCAAGGTCACAGCGACATTGAATGCTAAAAGCTTGTCCGAGAGATAACTCGACAATGCATGCACCCATGGCCCTAAAACCTGACTATGGAGCTTGGGCCTGACCAGTAGATTGCCCCTAATGATTTTAGAGGTCATCGGGTCAAATGTAAATGTCACAGTGACCATCAACTGCTCATAACTCAACAATGCCTGAACATATGGTCATTGAACTTGACATGGAGGCTAGGCCTGACCATTATATTAGTTTTTAGGGGTCATCGGGTCAAGGTCAAAGTGACATTGAACGCAAAAAGCTTGTCTGTGTAATAACTCGATGATGCCTGCACCCATGGCCCTCACACTTAAATCTTAGATTTGGGGTGACCAGTTGATGACCCGAATGTATTTTGAGGCCATAGAGTCAAAGGTCAAGGTCACAACTTATGTTGGTCATTACAATTTACGCCATATTTAACTTATCACCTGCTGCAAAGAGGAGACATGTTTATCAGCAAATATCAGTCATCATCTGAACATGATTAAAAACTGTGCCTCCTTTCCTCACACTCCGCATGGTCATAATGTTAAAACT